>NW_008794887.1:233100-248994 GCF_000699145.1 Aptenodytes forsteri | reverse complement strand
GCTGTCCGGATAAGGTGCTGGGTGATGTGGCTGGCTTCCGCTGTGGAAGTGACATCTCCTGTGCCGCCCATCGCTGGAGCGGGTGTTGCAGGGTTTGGTGGTTGCAGCTGCAACTGCTGAACTCGTGTAAAGCTGATGTCGGATGACTTTTTCTAAAATGAGTAGAAGTTAGAGTTAGCTGTTACAGTGCACTAAACCAGATCAAGGGTTTGCCTTCGGCCCGAGGAGTCTCTCTTTATATGTTGTCCTCTAACCCTTGAGTCTCAAGTGATGCTTGTTCCCAGGTGTGGAGCAATGGCTTTGCTTGGTGGAGGGTTGTTGTGCGGCTGCAGCATGAGCTATAAATGACACCAACAACCAACACGTACTGTGGCTGGGGGCTCTGTCCCCCGATATCTGGAGTGGGGAAGGGCTCCGTCTCTCCAAGAGCAGCCTGCCTGGACCGCAGCCAGCGTGCTTCTCGTAGAGCACGGCCTGCTGGGACGTGGGGCGAGCTGCGCCGGGCAGTTGTACCTGGGATCGCCTCCAGATGTTCGGAGCACTTCAAACTTGGAATTGGAAAGCACAGGCGTTAATGCTTCTCTAAAAACCTATTTGAAACTTGTCCTCTTTCTCTGCAGCCGTGCTGGAGGGTGAGCGGTAGCGTTACTGGAAGCCTACATAATTGCTGTTCCCCTGTGTCAGTTCTGCGTTGCAGCCCTCCTTTTAGTGCTGGTTTAGATTTGTGGATCCGGCATTAATACTGTCAGTGGTAAGACAAAGTTTGGGGGCAGCAAGACTTAGAGATAGGGGTAGCGCTCTCTGGGTGGCTCGGCTGCCTGCTCAGGCTGCAGAGTCTCCTTTGTAAGAGCCACAGGACAGAAACACCTCTGCTGAACAATGCCTAATGCAAACTGAGGCAAGAATATGCATTAATTGCTCTCTGGCTGGGGGTAAAGGCCGCCTGAGTGCATTGCTTCTGCTGTGCTTATTGTGGAGGCTGCCGCGGGCGGGGGGACAGCTGGCCTTGCCAGATACTCCTTGGCTCTTGGGAGCCTGGGTATTCCTCGGAGGAAGAGGCTCTGAAGTCATGTTGGCTGTCAGTTCATTTCTGCATATTTATAGTGGCATCTCTGGTATTTATGCACAGCTATTACAGCACTATGAATGGCTGACAAGCTTGGAGAGGTCTGTTAATTACCTCTAATGTGGCAGTAGCTCAACCAAAAGGCTGTGTAACTTTCAAGATGCCTGAAGAACTCAGGACTCGGCTGTTGATCTGTCTGTCCTTAAAGAGCCCGAGAGCTGGGAGGGAGGGAAAATAATCCTGTGCAGGCTGGATGTGAATGAGGGTGTTGGTACAGAGCAGCGCGTGGTGCAGCAAGAAGCCCCCTCTCACTGTTAGCGGCAAGCTCTGGAGGAACTCGTGTAACTAGAGGAAAAGAACAAATATGTTGCTGTGAGCAACTGAAAGGAGGCAAATTGTCCTTCTGGGATGAGTCACAGGCTCGTAGAGCCGCGGAGGTGTTTGCGCGCTGGGGTGTGGCACCTGCGGGTAGGTGGCACAAGGGCTTAGGCTTGGCTCTTGCCGTCTCCTTGGAAGAACACAGACCGAGCCAGCAGTTGCAGTGGTGGAAATGACTTTTTAAAAGCTTAAGGGTGGAAATCATAGCAACAACCGCCAGCTGTTCTCCCTGGGTTTGCTCACTGCATAGTAAATGTGTGCCTGGCTCCAAGGCCTGGGTGTCACACTGCAGGCTTGTTGACTGTAATCTGCTTGGTAGGATGAGCTGCTAATGTGGCTTTCCGCTTGTTCTTTCCCGGATTTTGCAGGGTGATGCTGGGCGGTTTGTGTGCTGTGCAGGGGGGCCTTGCTGAAGGAGGGGGGTTAGCCGAGGAGGGAGGGCAACCCTAGGGCAGGACTGCCTTACCTCCAGTGAGTAAAGACATTGCTTCGGGCTGTGCTTTCCTTGTTGCGCTGCTCCGGCTCGGCTCCTGCCTGTGCGCTTTCCTTTCTTCCCTGGGAAGTCACACCAGACCCCTCAAGTCCCGATGGCTGTCAGAGGAAGCACAAAGTCTGGTCACTTGGTGACTGGCAGGGCGTCATGGGGTGGAATTGCAGAATTGCTTGGTAGCAGCTCTGAGCTGTTCTCCTCGGGCTCCTTCCAGCCTAGAAAGCCACTCGGGCCAGTTAAATGCCAAGTGGAAATAATTCCTTCAAGAGTAGCCCTAAAAGCTTAAAACACTTCTTCAGGGTTCATTAGGTGTTGAAACCCATAACGTAGGGTCATGATCTGAATTTCAGGGAATATGTCTTTAGCCCTGGCTCTGAGTGTGCCTCGCTGGTTGAAAGGAGAGCTGTGCTGCTGTACAGCTGCGTTCAGGTGGCAGACCTCAGGTGGGGTGTGAGGTCAGCCTGAGGCTACTGGTGCAAGAGCTGTTGGGGAGAGGATGCAAAAACTGCCTTCGCCAAAATGTCAGGCTAGCAGCTCCTCTTCCTTGTTGCTGTCCCCAGCCCTGCCCTGTGTTAGGATGCAGCACCGGCAAGAGCAGTCATAGCTCTTGACAGCCCCACCGTGGGGAGAGGGGGGCTGAGGGGGGCTTGGGGTGATCCTGCATCCTCTGGGGCCGTAGAGTTTGTGAGGCTGGGGATTAGGCACGTAAATTGCAGGCAGAAGGGTGGTGAGGACCTTTGAGCTGTCTGTATTGGACTGTCTGCTTCTCACGAGAACCTTTTCTTCTGTCTTCTTTTCCTTGGCTTGTTGTCTGTGTGCAGCCTCACCTGACCTGCTCTTCTGGCTATCTCTTGGCTAACATCAGCAAAAAAACCTAAAGCAGCAACTTTGAAGCCTGCAAACCACAGCTGTTAACTCTGCTGACAGTCTCCCTGCTCACAGGGGCTTGTTGTGCCTCTTTCGTAGTAGGAGGCTTCTCCTATCCTGTATTTGGCCAAGCCAAATGAATTCCTGGTCTGGAGATAAGGAAGCAAGAGGCTACTATAACATTTGCAAGTAGCAAATGTTGCTGCTCTCTTGAGATAAGGTGCATTGGGAGGGTCAAGGGGGGATTTACTTGTGTCCTAAACTAGTAAGAATATTGTCTGTCCTCTAGGTTTTGCAGGGGTCGTGGGTGTTATCACTGACATCTCTAGGCTGGAGGAGCTGCTGAGTTTGAGTTGTGCAATTCTAGTGGGAAGTGGCCCTGTTTTGCAAGTCACTTGTGTTAATGATTCTCTTGTCTCTGTTTCCAGTTCTGGCACAAAGCATGTTTCCACTGCGAGACCTGCAAGATGACCCTAAACATGAAAAACTACAAGGGCTACGAAAAGAAGCCATATTGCAACGCGTAAGTCTCTGCTACCTGCTCTTGTTGCCATTGAGAAAGCGTTGGGCCTGGGAGATGCTGTAGGGTTTGCTGGACCCTGCTCCCTCTTAAGCACCGGTCCTCACACCATGAAATGAGAGTTGTGGGGAAGCCTGACCTCTGCAGAAACTGTCTTTCCCCACAGCATTTTCTGGGAGCGCGTGTCAAGCCGTGGCTGAAGGGGTCACACAGGCCAATTAATGCTGGTAATTAAAACAGTGTTTTCCAGGCTTAAATGCCAGCTGATGGCTGCTCTCCAGTTCCAGCTTGGGCAGACAAAAGGTGAATAAAACTCAAATACAGGCAGGCATTTACATGGAGCTGATCTTAATCTGTCTCCCCTTAAAAAAGGGAAAATAAAAAGGTGTTTATACCAGCCCAACTGAATACAGGTGTCTGGGGAGAGGAGAAATGCCCTTCTGTGCAGGGGAAATGGGGTGTGTGAAACAGCGTGGGACATGGGTGTCACTGCAGCCTGTGCTCTGCTGGGCTGATGGGCTCATGGCCAAGGGCATTCACCCTAATCTACTGGCATTTGCCCTGGATGTTATGAAGGTAAATGCATCTGAAGGTAAATACAGCTTGAATGCAAGATCCTTCTCCTGAGCAGTGTGGGGGAGATGGAGGCAGAGCAGGGTACAACAGGAGCAGCTGCCTGTACCACACCTCAATTTGCTTTCCTGGACCTTTCAAGCTGCTTCTGAGTGGTGGGTGTTCACTGGCCCCCTCTTTTTTTTTTGCTTATCAAGAAGGACCCTTAATCGTGCACAGCTTTCTGGGATCTGCTGTTGCATAATGAGCTCTAGTCCCTACTCAGCCCACAGGGAAGCACTGAACTCTACGTACCTGATGTGTTTCTTGATGTTTATAAAGCAGCTTTGCAATAAGATTTCTGTAGCTGCTGCTTATACATTAACAGTTCTTAGAAGGAAAATTAGATAACATAATACTACTTAGCACTTGTATAGCACGGTCCATTCACAGAGTAATTTAAAAATGTTAATCCTGACAACATCCTTGTAAGATGGATATTACCCTGTTAATGTCTAAGACGAGTAGAAAGGAGAAGTGGTAAGACCATCAGCCATGTGGTGCATTAGCAAAAACTTCCCACTTCTGTAGCTCTTCTGTAGGTTGGTTATTGCTGATACCAGGTGTTGATGATGACCTTGGACAAGTCACAGTCAAGGCTTCTGTTGAAGTGGGATGAGACTTGCAGCATTCAAGTCTCGGCTGGTAATGGTTGTGTCTTGGGACCTCACCTGAAATGCAGGGTGGCAATCGTGTGAATAGCAGCAAATAACTCTTGGTTATCTAGTTGTATGGGGGCCACCAGCACTATTAGAGCTCCAGCTTCTGAGGTGAAACTGGGAACTTTCTGGACTACTGGAGTAGTATGAGGGAGGAACCTCTGGTCCGAGGCAGGGTGAACTGTTGATTAGAGGGATGCTTGTTATTGGACTGTGCAGGTATCTCAACTTACCGTGATGGTGGTCCAGCCAGCCTGGGATCTGTGAGCTTGAGACCTTCATCTGCAGAGAGCTGCAGGAGATGAGGCCCCTGAGCTCTTCTTAGTGTCTTGAACCAAAGCTTTCTTCTCTGGATGGTGGGCGCCCTGATACCGGCTCTGGCAGAGCGCCTTGCCTGGCGTGCAGTGCTGGGGCATGCCCGTCCCTAGTGCTTCTGCCTCTGGCCGTAGGGATGGGCCTGGGGTCCTGTTCTTGCGCTCTCTCCCTCCAGGCTGCTGGAAGGGAAGTGGGATAATAATGGGAAATTCCTGAGATTCCAAGGAGTCTGCGCAACCTCGACCCATCTCAGTTTCTCAACCCCCTCTGCTGAGAGCTCCCTTTGATGCTGGCTTGCTGTCTTAACCCTTTAACAGCCTCCCTGAAGAAGAGGCAGCCGTCTGTCTCGCCTCTACCCCAGGGTAGCCCTGGATGTTCAGAGTTGTGCGCAGAAACCTGCATTAAATGCTTTGTTCTTCCTACCTTGCCTGGCCATGCCTTAAAGCGAAGGGAAGTGAGAGCAGCTGAAAGCTGCTGGCACATGAGGCTTTGCCTCTGGCAGCTGCCAGCCCCTTGTTTGCTGGGGTGGTGGCTGGACGGTTGCAATTGCAATGCCCAGACGTGGGGTGAAGGGAAGCTCCAGCCAGAGGACGTGGGTCTGGTTCCTTCTCAGCTGCTGTAGCTGGAGCGTGTGGTGCCCCCGGAGTATCCTGGGGAGGAAGAAACGTCCAGGCAAGGTGAGCGTGTCTGGCACAAGGGCAGCCCAGAAGGAGCCCACCCTTTCCAAACAGCTTTTGCTGATGTTGGAGTTGAGGGGCAACATCTTCTATCCCCCGAGAAGGGGGTGGAAAAGCAACGTTTATCCTGGCAGGGAAGAGGCTGCTTTTCTGAACATGCCTTAGCACAGGGTCTCCTCTGTTTGAGCCGTGGCCTTCTGCCAAATTCCTGAGTTTCTTTCTTCAAGAGAGCAGGAGGAAGAGGGCTGGGCTTCCTCCCTATCTGACATTACCCCAGCAATAAATCTGTGTGAAGCCTTTCAAGAAGGTGGCTGGTTAACTCTGCCCTCTGCCCTCCCATGCTCCTCAGTGTTGGGAACTTGCTTGGTGGCAGACGTGACCGTCTCCACCCTCCTCACCGTTCCTCTTTTGACTTCAGCTGGGTACTGGGTTGACTGGTTGTTCACTGGAAGCAGCATTCAAGGCTGGGCTCATCTCTTTACATGAGCACTTTGAACTAAAAGAGGTAGAAGTGGAGGAAGGGCAATATCCAGGTGAAGTTTGAGGCTTCTGCAAATGAAGGGTGGGGGAGAGCCAGGCTGCAAAGGGCAGGCAAGACTGCATGTGAGTTCAAGGGGACCAGCTGCTCCCAAATATGTGTTATATATAGGCTTTAATTTCTTACTTGTTGAGCTGAAGGGATAATAGAGCTCTGTGCTGCAGCTGGCAGGGCTGAGGCGGGGGGATTGGGGCAGTGTCCCTTAGCTGTGAGTCCCAAATGGAGGCGGTACCTGCAGCAGCAGGGCTCTGGTCCCCTCCTTCCAGACAGCCCCGGTGACTGGCAGCTCCGCTTTGCCTCGGCGGTGGCTCAGCGTGCAGCACAAATCTGTGCCTTGAAAATACTGTCTGAGAGTTCAAAGCTGTATATTCGGTCTGGGGAGTCGGCATCTTCAGAGACATCACTGGGCAGTGCTGCTGCTTGAAATGCAGAGAGGAGCTCGCGTGTGCCTGGGTGTGGAGCTGTGTGGAGGTGGGGGGAAGGAGCGGTATCCTGGGCAAGAGGCTCCTGGTTGTTCTGCTCATCTCCCTTGAGGACACCTAGACGAGATCCGAGGCTAGGCTTTACCTCGGAGCGGTGGGTTTGCTTGAATTCTTGCTGACGTACAAGCAATTGCCCCGTTGGATGTACCTCTGCTCGGAAAGCCCTGCTCTGGCTGCATGTGCATCCCCTGCGCTGGCATCTTGCCGCTGGAACATGGCTGATCAGAGGGGCTGTCTCTGCTGCCTGCACACCCCACAGTGCTGGATTTTTTTTTTAATTTCCTTACTGCTGCAGACTGGCTGGCAGGAAGTTAATGGCCTACTTGCTCAGCGGTCCCTCCTCCCCCTCCAAGGAGAGGCAGCCTGGCCTGACGTGCAGCATCCTTTGTTTGAACAGCGCACAGGGAGGTGGTGCTGCCGGCCGAGCCCCTCTGCTCACCTTCGCTGTAGTCCTGGCTCAGGCCGGTGCAGAGCACAAGGAAATCGCCGTGCTGCTGCGTCTCCACATCCCCCTTGCTAAACTGCATTTTTTCCTCCTCAAAAAGGGGCTAAAGGCTAAGCGAGACTGCCAAAAATATCTTACGTAGGTGTGTCGGCAGGGTCCCCGCTCCCTCCATCTGCCGTACTTGTGTGACTTCAGCTTTCCTTCAAGGAGTTGACTTTCCTTGCAGAGAAACCACACCCGGCGTGGCAGTGGCGTGGCATGTGTGCTGGATGTGTCCCCGGGGGATTGGGATCTCGGGGCTGACATTCCTCTTCGCTGAGTCAGGGCAAGCGGCTCCCTGCCCGGCAGCTGCCCTGCCCGGCTTACCTAGACCTAGCACCTGGTGTTACCGGGCCACAGCAACTCTGAATGGGAGCTGTAAAACCTTTGATTCCTGGTGATGACCCGAAGAACCTCCCTGGCAGATTCCTCACCGTTAAGATCCTTGCCTTTCCGTGCAGAGCAAGGAGCCCAATACCTCTGGGCTAACTCCTTGCTTGGAAAAAGTTAGCGAGCGGCTCTGGGCTTCACAAGGAGCCAGTGATCTGTTCTTGGCATTCCTCTCTGCTCCATCTGGTAGCAGCCTACTATGTTAATAAAGTGATCTTCCAAGTTTTTGGGGGCGGAGGGGGGCAGGAAGGGAAAGAGGAACAACTGTGTTGCTGGGACAGAGTCCGGGTGTTTATCCCATGCTTTATTTGTGCTGAGTTTCTGGATGAGAAGAACTGCCTTTCTGTCTCGGTGTGCACACTTTGCATGCCGTGGAGCTCTGAACAGACTCTGCTTTTTGTCTCGGCGTAAATGAAAGCTGGCCTCCCCGTATGCTGCCGGGGGGTGGGAGGGGAGGACCCCCAGCACATGGCTTGGAGGAGCTAGGGGATACAGCATACTTCTGCTTCACCTCTGCTGTGTCTGAGGAAGGGCTGACTGATGCATCTTCTGTGGGGGAGAGGGGATATGGGAAAGCTCTCCTGAGTAATGCCATGATTAATGGTTGGAAGGCTGCAAATGTTAGTGAATCCTCTTTGGGGTGGAGACTCTGGCTTCTGAGGTGTTTGGGGATGACTTACTCCAAGTGCTGTCCGTGTACCACAGACCTCTCACAGCTGACACTATTCCTCCTGGAAATCCAAAATCCTTCTCTAGGGCTCTGCTACCCTCCCTCCAGCCCATCCACAGCTGTAACCTCCTCTCCGTGTCTGGAGATCAGTTTAAACCAGTGATGCCCCGGTGTGCAGAAGCCAAAGCATTTGTGGGTGAAGCCTCGGGAGAGGGGGCGAGGGGAAATCTCACCATGACTGTTTGCAGGTTACTTCTCTCCCTCCCGGGCTCACCCTGCATTGCCATGTTGCTCCTTCCAGTAGCCCCAGGTGTTCTCCACCCACCTGGTAGATGTTTCCCAACTGCTCCTGGAGTTAGGAGGAAGAGAATGTGTGCTCCTGCTTCAGGTGTTTGGTGCCTGCTTGTTGTTAAATTCTAAACCATCTCATCCTAGCAAAGCAGATGGTAAGTGAGCTTGTTCTCCAAGAAACACTGTCCCCTGTAGTCAGGGTGTGCTGCATCGGTGGGTGAGGGTCCTCCCGCTGTCACTGTCCTGCTGTGCATGGAGTGCAGCAAAACTGAGCCGGCTTCCCCGCTCCTCCCGCCCTGGGCTGGCGGGCAGCAGCGCAGCTCACCCTGCACGGGTGGGTTTGTGGGTTCAGGCAGAGCTCCAGGGCTTGGCAGCTGCCTGCAGCCCTGCACTGCACGGGTGGGTTTGTGGGGCAGAGCTCCAGGGCTTGGCAGCTGCCTGCAGCCCTGCCCAGGGGAGGGGGCAGCAGCCACGCAGCGTCCCTGGAGCCAGGAGCGCAGGGTTTGGGCTGAGTCTGCAGCAAGGGCTGCCCAGCGCTGACCTTGCTGGGGGGGGGAGGCTGCAGATGAATGTTGACTTTCCTAAACTTGCTTATCCGTGCCTGGGGCCAAAAAAACCTTGTGGAAAAACCCAGCTCTGTTGTGATGCCTGCTCTGTTCCCATAAACAGCGGTGGGGGGAGGACGGGACAGGCACTGCTCTGTTTTGGGGGCTCGGCGATGGGAGGGGGGAGCAGCGTGACGAGCAGAGCCCTTTCCAGAAGTGACTTCTGACTTCACAGCTTGGCAACCCCTGTTCTCCTGCATTCACTTGAAATCTTTCCATTATGGATTAAAGCAGGTTTGTGAAAACAGGCTGTTTTTCACTTAGGCAGCGTGCTGCTCTGCAACACCCTTGGTAAGCGCTGGCAGAGCCTTTGGGGACGGGGGTGAGATGGATGCTGCCTGCGCTCGTGGAGAGCAGAGCTGGCTGAGCAAAACCCTGCTCTCCCTGCTGCTGTCCCATGGCGAGACAGCCGTGCCAGAGCTGGTGGCAGTGGGTTTTGCTTCTCCTGCCTCCTCCAGCCCTGTGCTAGCCTGGCACCAGCACACTGGGTGGGCAACGGGAGGGTCTTTGAGAAACAGCATCCTGCAAAGTTGTGCTCTGAGTTACATTATGCAAAGCCGTTTTTGGGGCGGGCTGAGAGCAGATGCTGGGAGAAGGCAGCAGCTGCACACGTGGAGGGCAGGACCAGCCATTTTGGCAGCCGCTCCCCAGAAACGCTGGGAGGAACTGAAGTCTTTCTCTGCAGCCTGCTCTTTTATAGTAGGATGTTTGCAAGCCCTCCGCAAAGCGGTGTGGTGCTGCTTTTATTATTAAAAAAAGAACAGTTTATTTTTTTTAAGCTTGTCCCCAAGAATCAGCAGCTCTTTGAAAGGCAGGATGTGAGCTTGGGAGCCTTTTGGCAGAGCAGAGCCTATTACTTCCTTTGTTTAACTCTTCTTTTCCGAAACCCTGATACAGCTGCACAAAGGTGACTGTCACCTCTCGGAGGTGCAGGTTTGTGGGTGAGGAAGGGATGGTGTATTTGCATCCAGTGCTAAATACACCATAAATAAATGTGCTGCTGCGTGCTGGACAAGTCCGCCAAAAGCACTTGCGTAAAGCAGCCTGTATTGAATACAAGCAATACTTGGAGCTAGAGAGGCTCTTCTAAACACTGGGTCATCTCGCACATGATCTATGGTGTAAACTAGCCTTCCTGGAGGAACAGGTACGGGTTTGAGTCATGCTGAAGATGCCGAGTCTGGGTCCTGTAGCTAACAGACCTGCATCGGTTGGCTCTTTGTGGAACAGCTGGATGGTGCCATGATGCACTTAAACGAGGTTTTTACAGATGTGTCCCACCAGTCTCTTTACTGGAGAAGTTTAACTCTGTTTCCAGCTTGCGTGAAGCTCCAAAGGCAGAAGTTCAAGTGCTGCCGCTTAACTTGGCTTCCTGGGAAGACAGCTCTCGGGGGCAAACGCTGCTTTTAGGGCAGGACTGGGATGTGATGGGGTGCAAGTGCTTGGAGAGTCACATTGATCTGGAGGTGAGATCACTGGCAAACCCTTTACGCTGCTGCTCTGGGTCTGGGAAGGTGAAAATACTGCCCAGGTGTCATCGACTTACGGGTCACAAGGAAACTGGGACCAAGGTGCTGGTATGGGGCTGTTTCTGGTCGGTGTACGGGGAGGAGGGGGTCTGTGTTTGCTTTCTAATGTCTGTCTGGGGTCTGGGAAGGTGAAAATACTGCCCAGGTGTCATCGACTTACGGGTCACATGGGACCAAGGTGCCTGGTATGGGGCTGTTTCTGGTCGGTGTACAGGGAGGAGGGGGTCTGTGTTTGCTTTCCAATGTCCCTGCCAAAGGAGCTTCCTACCTTAGGCTTGCCTTTGGCTGCGCAGCTATTACTCTATGGTGGCTCCTCAAGTGAAGCAGGTGGCTGTGCGAGGGTGTCCGTAGTGATGCTGGGGGGGAAAAGGCAGAGCTGCTCGGGGAAGGGCTGTGAGATGCACAGAGCAGACGGACCGTTATCCCACAGGAACCCTGTGACTCGCTGTTAACAGCGGGGTAAACTTTCATCTGCCTCGGAGTTGCCGTACTCAAACAACTCCCAATGTGGGAGCCAGACAGGCTCTATCTGGCCAGAGGAGACTCGATTGACCTGATTTAGCAATGCAACAAAAAATGCCTCATCTCTGGTGGCTGTGGCTGTACCGGCACAGCTTCGCTGGGGTATCTTGCCAAGGGCTCATACGCAGGGTCTTGCTGCAGGCCATAAAGCTCCTCTTTTTGGAGGAGGAACTGTGTGCACTGGGTTTTTGTGGGTTTTCGAGGGGGGTGAGCAGCCGCCCGCTCTGTGGATGGCACCTGCCCGGCTGGAGGTGTTGCTGTGATGCAGAAAGCAAATGGTTTGGGACTGTGTCTCTGTGGGGGCAGATGCCCCATGCCAAGCTGGGGGCTGGCTGCCTGCACAGGGCAGGCGACCTCTGGAAAGTGGGGCTGGCTGCCATCACTGTGCTCCTCCCCTCCTTAGCTGGCTGTTCAATTACTTTTGCAGCGTGTGAAATCTGGGGTGGCTTTTCTTAGCATCTCTCCTGATGGGTGTAATCACCCGAGGTCCTGTGGAGCTGCGGATTAAAGGGGGTATTTTTCTGCCAGCGCTGAGCAAGGATGCGATGCTGGCGTGCACCGCCCCAAGCACCGAGCCTTCGCTCCGTCACGTGTCCCTCTGCCCCACATACTCGCGTGCTGCTTCGCTTAATCTGACAGCGGCCCCCCGCGGCGGGGGATCGAGCTGGGGGAGGGATCCCGTGTGTCCCATTCGTTAAACTATAATCAGGCAGAGGATGGATGCCAGCAGTGTCTGCGAGGAGAGACCCCGAAGTGTGAGGCCAATCCACCATCCGTCTGGCGGCTCTGCCCCTGAGACCGGCAGGCTCCTCTCCATCAGTCGTTAAAATAATCCGTGTCTGCCTGGCTGACGGAGCAGCTGTGGGGATGCCGAGGGCTTGACATGCGCTCACCCTGCTGGGCTCTGCACCCCTCCTGCTTCGCAGCCACCGGCTCGGCTGCCACAGCATCGCCAAAGCCACGGGGCACCAGGCGGTCCCCAAGACCCACCGAAACTTGGCTCCCTTCCTGCTTTACCCTCCCGCATCCCTGTACCCTCAGGCAGGGAAAACACCATGATGCTCCTACCAAAACAGGAACAAAGTGTTTGGATCCTGTTGTAGCATCAGCCAGAAGCAGGAACCAGGGGCACCTCCCTACAGGTAGCTCACATGGGTGTTTTTTTTCCCTGGTTCCCATCTGTTCTTGAAAGGTTACTGGTTTTGCCTGAATAGCTATTACTTAGCAGCAGACTTTACACAAATGTCACATTGAAGGGTGCGTGGGACTAATTATTTCCTTGCAGTTTGTCAGAAGAGGGATGGTTTGAAGCGGCTTCCCCCCGTTTGTCTTCTCCGCCGCTTGTGCCTGAAGCCTGTGGAGCCTGGAGGGTTTTTTCTAATGGCCCTTCAGGGCTCCCTCTTCCCTTAATGTGACTTTTGTTCCCGGCATGGTTCTCCACCTGTTGCGCTAACTTAGGAAACAAGTGTTTCTGCAGCAGCGGGAGGGAGTGAAGGGCGTCGGGGCAGGTGTGCACATGTTACGGGAGCGTACACGAGTGTGACACTGGCAGGGGACCTGCTGGCAGTGGCCAGAGGAGCTCTTGCAGTGTGATCCCTTCTGCAGCTGCCGGCAGAAAGCCTCTTCCTCCACGCAGACTTTGGGCTCAGCAGGCTGCTGTGGTGGGCACCGAAATCCCTGCTGGTTCCAGTTTTGGAAGACTTCGGCTCTGATCCCTGTTGGTGAGGGTGGCTGTTCGGTAATTGCACGGGTGGATTTGGCGTGTGTTGCTCACGCTTCTTCTGAAAGAGTGAGGCAGGTTGAGCAATAAACACCTTCCCCCTTCCTGGCTTCCCCAGCCAAGACCTATTTATGGTGACGGCTGGGGGAGGGCAGCGAGGACCCACAGCTCCGCTCCTTCCTCGGCTTTGACTGTGAGAAAGGGGAGAACCGTGTCTGTTCCACCACGAGACCACCCCACGCGAGGAGGGACGAGCCCATCGTCGCTGCAAATCCCGCAGACGCCCTGTTCCCACGCACACGCTGCCTCCCATGCTCCCAACCCGAGGCAATTCACTCGCTGCTTTCTCATTAAGATTTAATTTATTGCTGACTATTACTGTGGCTGATTCTCATGCATAGGAGATGGTTTTTCCCTCTCTGGTGTGTGGCGGGGATCCGGGCGTCTGTGTCTGTACTGGCTGGGCAGGGGGAAGCGCTAGCTTTGGCAGTGGGGGGCTGTCGCCACTCCTGCATCAGGATCCCCCGGCCTTAAATTCCCCAAGGACTGAAATGCCTTTTCTTTATCAGGCAGATCTCACGGGCTGGGGAGAAAAGCGATGCCTAATCTTAGGGGAAGACTCTCAACTTGTGCTTTTCTTCCTACGCCTAGCGCAGACGGACTGATTACTCCTGCCTGCTAACAACAGTCTGTAGGGGCTCCAGGCTGAGTAAAAAGCTGCCCCAGATCCTTGGGAGGTTTCCTCAAAATCTGACAGAAGTGGAAACCTAATTCTAGCTCTGTCTGTGCGGTCTATGGCTATCTCTTCCTCTCCCTCGCCAGACTGGCTGTAGCAGGGCACAGCCCGCTGTGGGTACGGTGTTCCTGTAAATGCAAGAAGCAGGGCTCTTAGCTGTCTTTCAGAATATTTTTTTCTCCCCTACAACCGTGGCTTTTCAGTTTCCGAGCTCCACGGGGATGAATTTCTCTGTTTCCAGCCCTCGTAGTGACTGGGCTTCCCTCCTCCCTGCATCCGGAGGCTGCTGCTGGGGACTCGTCTTCTCCCAAGCGTTATTAGCATGCCCAGGGCATGGGATGCGGTTGCCATGGCAATGGGATGATTTCAGCTGGCAGCACCAGCAGATAGTACGGGAGCTTCTGGGCCGTGGCTGAGCCGTAAATGCGGCTCTGGCTGGCGGTGCATACAACTTAAAAATTGCATTTGCCCTTCACAGGAGCCGTATGTCTCACTGTGCGGCTTTCCCGCCAGCCTGGGGGCTGCCTGCAGCCCTCCATCCCTGTGCCCTTCAGGGGATGGGGCTGTTAAAATTGGGGATCTCTGTAAAAGCTGCTGCTGAGCAGCAGGGACTGGATTTGTGAAGACCCTGGGCAGTGGTGATGGCACTTGGCATTCCTCGTAGGACTGGGACAGAGCTCCGTTCCCATCCTCACGGCGGGTCTGGGGCTGGTCTGCATAGCCTGTTGCCTTCCAGACCTGATCCGCAAATGGAGAATTAGCAATCTGGGAGGGCATTTGGGTTTTGAGCTGTTTGTACTTAAAAGGTGGCTTTGTTTTCTCTGACCTTGGTATGAGTCAGGCGGTGACTTCCAAGAAACTCAGGAAAGGGCTCCAGGATGTGAGCGGTAACTCGGGTACAAGAAGAGACGAGTCTCAGGACTGTCCTCTCGTGCCCCTGTAAGCTGAGGTAGTGCACTTACTGGATTAGCACTACTGTTAATTAAGCCCCAGCTCCCCTAGCAGCTGCCTAATGGCACCTGGGGTTGGACAAAAAAAAAAAAAAGCCCATCTCCTGCTGATGGTGTTGGCTCCTGACTCTGCCCGGCAGATACCAACCTCCCCGTAGCTGTAACGCGTGCTGCCCCTTCCGAAGGGGAAAGGAGTCGTCCCCGGGAGCGGCTGAGGTGCAGCACCCCTTGAGCGAGGGCTGTTAAATGCAGCCTCCTTTGGCCACCGAAGCTTATGGGCTACTAAGAAGGGTTTTTGTCACCTCTGCGATGACAAAAGGGCCTGCTTTCTCCATGTTGTCTCTTCAAGGTATGAATGCATTAACCCAGCAACTAGTGTGATTGCAGCAGCTTTTACAGGAGCAATCTTTGCTAACCAGAGGCCAAGCTGGGCCAATGTAATTTAGACCGAGCCCCTCCCTCGCCAGCCCCCCAGGCTGTTCGTCTCTGCTGGCAGCAGACAGCAGCTGGTGTGGATTTGGTCCCAAGGTCTTTTATGCTGCTTTTCTGCTTCTAAAGTGTCACTCGCCGGTGCAGCTCTGTGGCAAATGCTCGGCTGCTGCCGCTGCTGAAGTGTCCGGCAGAGAGGTGGGTCAGGATAGCACCCACCCAGACATCCAGACTCCAGTGGCACTGGCCGCCAGGAGATCAGGAACTGTGGCCAAAATGTCCGGAACGCTTAAATAAATGGCAAACCCGTGCCCCGTTCTGCAGTGTGGTGTCTACCCGGTGTCTGTTGCTCCTGGTGAGCTCAGGACTCTCCTGGAGAATCAGATTTTATCATTATTGGAGTCTCAATGCAGGAATTTCTCTGCAGCAAGCCGCAGGCGGTAGCTTGGTGAAATATCTGCCTTGATATTGTATCCCAGTGTGAAGCCTTGACGTACCAGTGCCTGAAGGTAGTGGGGAAGGGAGCCTGAACACACAGTATTATATCCCCTCTAATCAGATGAATCTAAACAGAGATTAAACTATATCCTTCAAGCAGTTGGTGATCTGTTGTTTGTCTAAAACTGATTCTTGTCTTTCTCGATCTTATTGCTGGATGTTTGGGAGGGCTGTGGAGGGTTAATTAAGGCTTATTTGGTGTGGGTATGGCTGTGTCCTCTCTGCTCCCCAACGTGCTGGGGAAGGATGAGGGCTGGCTGGGGTCTCATGGCCGATGCCCATCAGATGCTCATGGGACGGCTGTCCTCAGATGGGCAGAGTATTTCCCATCCCTCGGGACCCTGGTGTTGACTCCCACCTCCCCTAAAGCAGCTGGATGGTGGTGATGGGCCGTGGCAGCAGGTGATGTCCAGCAGGACAAGACGGGGAGCAGGGAGGTGGTGGTGTGGGGGTGTTTTGGTGGGTT
>NW_008794887.1:194825-231876 GCF_000699145.1 Aptenodytes forsteri | reverse complement strand
GGGAGAAGCTGGCTGGAGGGTAGGTTCCCCTGCCATGCTGTGCACTGCAGGCTGGGGAGGGTAGGTTCCCCTGCCATGCTGTGCACTGCAGGGCTGGGGAGGGGAGCAGGCAGCGAGCTGCTGCTTGCTGAGTTGTATTTTCCCCTTTTTGCAAACCACATCTGCATTGTTTGGTTTCTCTGTGTGTGTAGGGGGTTCTCTTTATTTTTTCAGTGAGGCTGAGGCAGCTATTTTTATTCTCTAGTTTCCTGCGTTGCTGCTTTACTGAGGTATGTGCTGTTCTTGCAGGTCTGTGGTTGCCTATCTGTTGCTGTCCTGCTCCAGTAGCACTGCTCTAAGGCAGCAGCTTTCAACCAGATTGCTCCACATGCAGCTGGCTTTCTGCTCGTTCACCCTCCTTTGACTACACTTTGATTAGCCTTCGGCAGAGGTGCTAATACTGATTCTGTAAATAGATAATTGCTAATGCTGGACCAAACAAGCTCGCAAAGCACAGCCCGGGGGCTTCTTAAGACCCACAAAGACCCATTTCATGTGGTCTGCGAAGGGACAGGAGCTGCAGCTATCCCATAGTTTGCTGCGTAGCCCTCAGGTGAGAGCTTGGTTCAGCCACCGGTTGGGCTACATGGATGGAGATGGGGGAACTGGAGGCTGCACAGTCTGAGTTATAGCCCTGAAACTGGGATCAGCATTGCGCTCAAAGCCTTCGGATCCCCGAGAGTGAGTGAGACCTCCCAGTCGTCCCCTGCGAGGAGCTGCAGGCGGTTTTCAGGGGACTGCTTAGCCCTGGTCACCTTTTTGGAGAGCTGCTACAGTGGGAGGACAGTCGGATTGCCTGGCTTTGCAAGAGAATTATCCAAGTTCTTGTGTGTATTTGAAAGTGAAACTGTGCTGCAGCATGACACGCTGCCGTGCTGCCCTGATGCCACACGTGTTCAGCGTGAACCAGGGGTGGTAATGGTGCCGTCTCTGCCGCCCAACCGCTCTCCTGTGCTAGGCAGAAACTTTCCTAAAATCCTGCAATCTTTCTGCCACTGAATTTGGGAGTCCTGCTTTAACTCTTGTGAAAGAGAAACCTCCGACACTTTCAAAAGGCAGTTTTCCCCTTTTTGCTCTCTGCTATCTGCATTATAAACCCAAAGTGCTGCCGTGGAATGTCTTCGGTTTCTTTGCCATCCCATGGGAGCAGTTACCATCTGTTCAGTGTCAGATTTCCTCTCTGGGCATTTCCTGGGGAGCGTTGTGCACGGAGGGCTTTGCCTGCACGGAGGGCTTTGCCTCCACGGCGGCCAGAGCTGAGCAGTCTGGAAACGTTCCTCTTGCAAACAGTTTCCTCTGCACCACTTGTAGCCCTCCAGATACAGCGAGGCTGGCTGCCAGGACTGGATCTGGCCATGGGCGAGAGCATCCTCTGTGATGCAGGGCATAGCTGACCCCAAGTGAAGGCTCAGCACTGGGTCCTGAGTGGTAAAGCATCATGCCGTTGGGACTGACCCCGCCGCTTCTTGGCAGCGTGAGAGACTAGTAGTAACTGCCATCGGGGTCTGGTCAAGCCCAGCTGGAGGTGCTGGCACACTGAACCTCCCCTGTTAGGGCAGCGGGTTGCCTCTTGCCATTTTCCGTGTCTCCTGGAGGTGGGAATGGCCACGTGAAGTTCACCCGTCTGCTTGGACGGGGCTTGTAGCAGCCTCCAGCTTTAGGATTAGATATTTACTTTCTGCCGCTACCTGAGTTCTTCTAGCTGTTAGTTTATGTTGTCCGTAGGAAAGACTGCATGCGCTTTCAGAAACTGCTATATGGCACTTCAGAACAATAGCTGCTGGCTTGTAGCCAGACCATGACAGAGGTCTCCTGCTTCACACTCCCATTCCAGGCAAGTCCCGAGGATTCACTAAACTTGTTGAACTGGTGCAGATAAGTAGTGCAGCCTCTGCCCCAAGACGGGCACGGTTACGTTGACGTGGTCTGTGCCAGGGTCGTGATACCCTGCAGTACCAGAAAACCGTAGCATGAGGCTTGTGTGGCTGAAACTTCGGTAAAATAAGCAAGTAAAACCACCCTGCTCCCATCTGACCCTCTACAGCTGGAACAGTGAAACGGGCACAGTCGTAAACCCGAGCGTTAGCAGCATTTACTTGGACTAATGTTACCCTGAGGACTGTTTAATGAAAAATTGAAGATGCGTTAAGGTCTCTCCAGAAATCAGGCATAAACCTTGAATGGCTTTGTCCCCTGGGGAAAAAACCTGCCATTCCTCTTTTTCGATAAAACTGGAGTTTAGCTGAAGTTAATATATTGAGACTGGGAGAGAACCCAGTGAGAAATGTGTGTCTGCTGGGGAAGGTGTCAGGCGCAGGTGAGCGTGCGCGGTGAGAAATGCCGCCATCCCAAATGGCTGCTGCTAAACCTGCGCCTTGACGTGTCTGCAGCCCTGGTTGTGCTGCTGCTGCTCGCCGTGATGCTCTGGAGCGGGGCCGCAGCGCTTGGATCTCCTGGTACTTGCAGGGGGCTGCTGGTCGTGGGTTGGGTGGGAGAGGGCAGCAAGCGTGGTCGTGGCCCGTAGGAACACCGTGACTAACGATCTCCCTTCTCTCCCCAGACACTACCCGAAGCAGTCCTTCACTATGGTGGCAGACACTCCTGAGAACCTGCGTCTAAAGCAGCAGAGCGAGCTTCAGAGCCAGGTGAGCGCGCGGGTCTCTCCTCGCCCGGGGCCGCCGTACTTTGCCCCATCGCCCTACGTTCTCCCGTGCTCTGGTGCTTTCCTACGCCCTCGCACAAAGGAGGGAGAGGCGGGTTTGGGGCGTGGGTCCCTCCTCTGAGGTTTTCGCCCGTCTCAGCTGTTTGCTCTTCCCTTCATCCCTGGCTGCTGTGACCTCCCGGAGGCGGGAGGGGTCCAGCAGGCAGTCCGCCGCTCCCAGTCCATGCCTTGCACCAGCTTATCTTTTCCCTGCTCCCATCCAGCAACGTAATCGGGTGAAATGGCAAACGGTCTCATCTGGACAGGCGTTGACTCTCTAGGCGAGTATTTCAGGTAAACCCAAACCTTGTAGGGCTTGAAAGCTCTGGCAAGCAGAAATAAACAGATAGAAGGGATAACGACTGGCACAGATAAGGATTTCTTTCTCTAGTGGGAAGAGAAGAGCCTGTTTGAGAAGGGTGTTGTCCAGACGTGTCCTGTTTTATTCCCTGAAGGCGTCCCTGGATCAGCAAAAGTCCCCAGCCTTGACGCACAGCTGTGGGCTGGGTTCTCGCACCAGTATCTCCTGATGATGCAGTGGGAACTGCTTGGCTCTTGGTCCCTTGGGTGGGCCAAGGAGCAATCCCTAGTTTCCTTCTCTTACTCTAAAACACCGAGAACAGAAATGTGAGCATCAATTTTGCGGAGAAACAGCACAGAAACGGGCAGCTTTGGTGGGTGACCCTTCTTTGTGGGGCTTTGCTCTGCTGAGAGGCTGTGTTGAAGCGTCCTGAGACGATGCCAAGAACCGTTGTCGTGAGCTTCGATGTCACAGAACTGCAGACGTGTGCTCAGAGTACGCTGCACTGGAAGAAAATGCATCCAGAGGCAATTTGGGCTTGAGTCAGCGTCTCGCAGGAGAACACAGGATGTGGCAACTGTTCTGGGAATCTATTTAATTTCTTTTTCCCTTTGAAAAGGGGCAAAAAGACTGCCCGGAGTGTTGTCAGCAAGGCACGTTGGCTCAGCTCAGCGTTGTAGCAGTGTTGGTCCTGGGCAGAGGGAGGACAGCACAGGATTTGCCGTAGTGGTGTATTCAGGGTGAGCAGTCATTTTTCGGGATCAGTGCGCTCCTCTCCCTGCTGTGCTGTGAAGGATACTGTGACCTTCCCTCCTTCTCTTCCCATTAGCCTGAGAGTGCCGGGAGCTGGAAAGCAGATTGCCTGGGAATGCATCCCGCCGGAGGAGGGGGAACCTCAGGACCTCACCTGTTAGCAGACAGGGCTGGTGGTGCCCGTGCAGGCAGCATCGAGTTTTGAAACCTCGCCTTTTGTAAGGTCTCTTCCTCAGAGCAAGTTGCCCAACAGCTCCCTGGCTTGCACAAGCGCAGCTTGGCTCAAGCTTAGAGCTAGAGCTCAGCCTGGGGCTGGCTTTGTGTTTCATAGAGTGGTTAAGGGGACACAGTTGCTTTTCCATGGTAACAATCGAGATAATGCTGTACCGAGCGGTCTGGAGTCTCCAGCGCTGTTCTTAAAATGAATTCAGGCTCTTCATTAGTTGTTGCTTATTAAAGGAGACCCTGGGGAGGGAGCGTGCTCCGCTGCCTGGGCTTTTCTGTAGCTGGTTGGGACTTTCAGCTCCTTGTGGTGTGCGGGAGGTGGCTGAAGGCAGAGCCAGCTGCCTTCCAGGGGAAGGGGGTGTCTTCATACAATCGAGCCTGCACCTCCAGAAGCTGGTCACTACAACTCAAACGCCAGCAGGACCTCTGTCCCTGGGAGAGAAGCAGCCATGCCCAGCTCCTGGTGGTCTCCTGGACTTTGGGGGCTGGAGCTGGGATAGCACAGAGCTGTAAGAGCTTTCTGCGCTCTTGGTTGCACGTGAACATGTCAGAAGAGGGGCTGGGGCAGAAGAGGGGCTGGGGCAGGGTCTTCCAGTCTGCCAGGCACCAGCACCCCACCTTTTCAGTGCTGGTTTCACACCAGGATGAGCTGCAAAGTAGGACTTCTCTGAGCGGGAGGGAGAAGAGGCTGCTGGGGAGGTGCTGGCTGTTTGGGTGCTGGCAGAGCCCCTGCGGAGAGGGGCCGGGGAGGGATGCAGGAGCAGTGGGAGGGAGGTGGCATAGCTGAACCAGGTGGATACTGCCAGGCTGAAGCGCCAGGAGCCCTGGGGAGGATAGATACTAAACACACTTCAGATAAGATCTTAATTCCTCTCTGCCTTTGTTCTGCCTACAAAGGGAGTCTCCTATTTTCCAAGCGCCAAACATTTGGATTTTTCTTGAAGCACTCTAGCTAAAACACTAGCAGCCCTCTGGTTTATTGACAGTCCCTTCTTACTAATTGCAGGAGCTGAGCAAACCCCTGGGGACGGGAATAGGTCACTTCAGCCCTTCCAGAGCAGGCAGCAGGGTTCACAGTCTTGCAAATTAACTGGATGAACTGGAGCTGTTAGCTGAGACGGGGAAAGGCTTGTGGCGAAGGGCTCGCTGGCTCCGCTGTGCTGTGATGACAGCCTGGCAGAAAGGGCTTCTGCACTACAGTTTGCCAGTTCAGGTGCCACCTAAAAAGTGCATCCTGGCTGACGCTGCTGGGACAGTGTCATGGGTCTAGTAGTAAAATTCCTTGTGGAGTAAGATCAGGGTTATGTGAACAGTTGCATCTTGCCTTCAAGCTTGCCTTTGCCAGCCAAACTCAGCTGTGGCCGAACCTTTGGTCCTCGGTGCGAGGCTTCCCCGACTGCGTGTCCCTCTGGAGAAGCTGTGGCTGGGAGCAGCTGGAAGCTGCAATAGGAGAAGGGAGATCGCTGAGTCCGTGTCCTCTGCAAGGGATTTCTAACTGATGGAGGTTCATTCCTGGGCAATGGGAGCCATGCTCCCCAGCAGTTTTGCCCGTTCCTCTGGAACTGGGCTCCTGTGGGGCTGGAGAGCTGCTGTCCTTGTAGGCGACCCTGAGGAGGCTGATCCTATATTTTCTCCCACCAAAAATACACTCCCTGTCCACCCCGGTGTGACTGGAAAAGCCGGTGGTTCGCCGGAGCTGCTGCTGGCGGCCGTGCCATGCGCGGGGAGGTGGGGATGGGGCAGCTGCGTGCGGGGCTGGAGCGGTTTCATGTCAATCCTGATGCCTCCACTATTTGTGTCTGCTGAGAAGGCGTCTTCTGTTCCGGTCACTGGTAGATGCTGGATAATGGTGTCTTGTGTGGCTAAATGAGTCTCCAAAGTGACAGCTTTTACGCCTGCAGCCTTCTCTTACAGCCCACGTGCGGCAAGAAAATTGCAGGTTCCCGTCCTGTGGCTCCTTTTTCAAACTCTTAAAATGGGTGTTTTTGGGTGCAGCCCTTCCTGCCGGAGGGTGGAGGCTCCCGTGGCGTGGGAGGCAGGTACCTGTCTCCTGTCCTTCCTGCAGCCCTGCGTCTGTCACCTCGGGGAGCTGCTGTCGGTGACATCGAGGACGTGGGCACAAGGAGGGTTTAATGTGCTTGAGCTGAGACCTGCAAAGGTTTATAATATGTGAAGGGCCGTTCTCCGGCTCCCTTCGGATAATGCACAGATGCACGCGTTGTCGCTCTCCTTCCTATCATGGAGGGAACAATTCCTCTGGGGAAATTAATTGTGGATCCCATTTTATTATTATTATTATTATAGGATGAGGTGTGAATACGGCACTGTCTGCATGACTCTGCTCTTTAATACAGCGTGTGGATGAAAGGCAGCTACAAGCCAGAGCAACAGGAGCGGGTCTGTGGGTCGGCAGGCGTGGCGGGAGGGGCAGGAGTGATGGCTCTCTGCAGCTCCTTGCACAGCGCTGAGCTGGTTCCCAGCGGTGCTCACGTGCCCTGTGAAAGCATGACGGGACGTACCGAACCGTGCGTTTCTGTCCCTCCTTATCACCCAGGGTCACCTGCACTCGAGTTTCCGAGGGAGCAAAGGGAGCAGGACCCCAGGAGCGTGGCTGGAGCAAGGATTCCTGCCTCTCTGAGGGCAGCCTGTGCTGCAAGTGGGATTCCTCCGTGGCCGGGGGTCGCAGGTCACCTCTCCCCACCCAGCGCTGCGGCCAGACTCCTGCCTGCACAACCCGGTGCCTATATAAGGGCAGGGAGAAGCTGAAAAGCGCCTTGTCTGAACGCTTCCTCCCTCCTTTCCGGCCTTCTCGCTCAGCCCTGGCGATGGCTGCAGCCCGGCAGGACCCGGCCGCTCCTGTGCCAAAGCCAGGAAGGGCCGTGGATCCTGTTAAGTTGCAATTCCCCCGTGCTGAGCACGGGGACAGTGCCTGCCTGGTGGCCTCCCCTGCTTCCTCCCAGCGTCGCCCTGACGCTCGTGCCATGCTCCAATTTCCATGGCCAGGCATGCTGGGGTGCGGGAACCCCAGCTAGCTGGGAGCACCAGCCTTGGACATGTGTTTTGGGTTAGATCTGCCCCCAGGCACGAGCATCTTCCCCCACAACTCCTGGATCGGGTCCCCCCTGCAGTCAGGCACCCCTGTACGGCAGTTTTTTAGGGCCGGGTTCCTGTACCCTGAAAGTTAGGGGGTAAAAAATCAAGGAAGATGGAGGGGGGCGGGATTTAGGAGGGTAAAAATACAGAACTTGTCAAAGGAACTGCTTAGCCTTGTGATTAGCTTCTTGCTTGGTGACTTTCTAGCCTGCATTTCTTTAAAGCTCGTCAACTTGTGCATTTGCAGCCGGCGCTGGCACCCGGTGCCCCCCTCCTCGGGGCCGGCTGAGCAGGAGGCTGCGGGATAAACCCTCTTCTTCCGAGCAGCATCTCCAAGCACAATGGCGGGGCCAGCATCCCGTGCCCAGGCTGCAGAGCTCTGAAGGAAAACAGCCTTTATTGAAAACGGAGCAGATAAAGGACAAACACAACCCCTCTGCCCGCCTGTCGCTGCGGCTGAGCAAACTGGGGCTGGTGCTTTTCAGAGCAGCTCGTGGGGCTGACTCACCCCCTCCTGATCCCCTGTCTGGGTGTGTGTCATAGGTTTTATGTCACAGCTCTGTTAACCTTTGGTTCCTCATGCCCGACGGTTAACACCTCGAGCCTGCTCCTTCCTAATCGGTGATGTTCAAGGTACATTCTTTAACCCAGCTAGCAAAAGTTTTTTCTCTTATTGCTTCAAACAAAAGGAGACTTCTGCCTTGAAATGGGTCTCTCGTGTTCTTCTGATGTGCTTTGGCATCTTGGTTGTATTAATATCCTCCCAGGGTGGACTCTGCAGCCTGGTTCATTAAGCCTTTGCTTTCTAATACCGCATTAGGGTTAGAAATCTAACGTGACTCAGAGATCGTACCGTCTAAGGGTTTCTGTGATATCACTATCTGCCCCATGGCTGAAAAAGAGGTAGGGGCTCTGACATGCTTTCAAAGCTTGCGTTTCTCCTGGTTTGCAGGATAGGAAGAGGAAATGTTGTGTTTGCAAGCAGAGCACCGAGCTCTGGGGTATCTGCGCCACTAACCCACGCAGCCAGCGGTGCGCTCCTGTGTGCCTGGCGGTGCCCATTGCAGAGCTGGTGTCTGGCATCCCCCCCGGCTCCAGCCGCGGGCACTGTGGCCCCTGAGCCAGCACAGCCTCCTGGCAGGGCCAGCTGGGGGGTGGGATGCACAGAGCTGGCCTGAGCCTGCATCCCGTGCAAAATGGAAACCGCCGTGTCTCATTTTCCCCTGGAAATCTCTTGTTTCCTGTGTCGTTCTGGACCAGAGAGGGGGCAGGACCTGCTCCGTGATGTGCTGCATGCCCGCAGCCCTGGCTGGCTCCAGCACTGGAGGGGTCTGACCTGGGCACATCAGATTCTGCCTGCCCCTGCCTGCTGTGCCAGGTCCCGCGCTGGAGCCAGGCAAGGCCATGGGAGAGCCCAGATGGCAGCAGAGGTGTGTCTTGGCTTCTCCAGAAGATGTTATGAAATGTTTGGCAGCCTTTTCTGAAAGGTGTTTCCAGGCCCAGCTGGATGCGCTGTCTGGATGGGAGGCAAATATGTGAGGTCTGAAGGAGCGTCTCCGTAGGAGTGTGTGCTGGGGGAGAAATCAGCTTTATCCCACCTCCCCTGCCGTGCTGCCAGTTCTCTGCCTCCGAGCTTTATCTTGGCACGGCACGTGAGTGCGGTGCCGATCTGCAAGCACAACCCTCATCCTGCAAGCTCTTTGCGGGGCCAGCCCGGCTTCCCAACCATCTGTCTGGCAGGCAGCGGGACGGGAAGGGTTACGGGAAGCTGCCTGTGCTGGCCAGACATGCCGGTGTCTGGCCCCTGTGCTTGGGTGAGCATTTCCCCGCTCCTGCAGCGGGAGGGAGCGATGCATCGGCTGCACTCCCATCCCGCTCCATCAAAAGCGGCTCCTGCTCTGCTTCTCCCACCGCCGGCACCTCTGTCCCCTGCCTGCAGCCTCCCACCAGCCGGAGGGGGTGAGCATCGGCCCCACGTTGCACACACAGAGCCAGGCTGCTGTGTCTGTCCGTGCCGGTTGCACAGGGGCCCAGAGGTTTAATCTCCTTGCGTGAGAGTCAGTGGTGACCTTTTCATTTTAGTGACAACATACAACTGTCCGCAGTGCACAAGGCGAGCTCCGGGGAGGTGAATCCCTGGGAAGGGCAGCTTTGCCTGCACGTTTGTAGGCTGCGACAAGACAGAGCCCCTTAAGGCTCTTTCCTCCCCAAATGGGCAAAGGCAGCTCCTGACAGCCATCGGTGCAGGGCCAGATCCTCGCGGAGAGGATGGAGGAGGTCAGGGTGTCTCTCTGCACATCTTCTCCCCCCCACCATGAAAATGGGGCATCAGTGTCTGGCAAACAGAAACGAGGATGCTTGAGTTGCCAGCCTGGAGAGGATGGAGGAGGTCAGGGTGTCTCTCTGCACATCTTCTCCCCCCCACCATGAAAATGGGGCATCAGTGTCTGGCAAACAGAAACGAGGATGCTTGAGTTTTGCCAGCCTCCACCCTCCACCCTCTGGTTTCGTTATGGTCTTCCTGGGTATATTCCTTCCCAGAGGCGGCGAAATGTCCCCTGACGTGGAAATGCTCTTGTACGGGTGTAGCTCATAAAATCCTCGGGGCTCTCAAGCAGGCAGCTTGCCATGGGTCAGCTGCTCCGTGTTACGTGACTTGGGCGCACTGGTAGCCCACAGGAAATTCAAAGTAAATCCGAGTTACCCAGCCCCTGCTGAAAGAGAAACAAGATCAGCAGATGCAAAGGAAGCTGTTTGTGTGTTTCAGCTCTTGGCAATACCCCATTTTGCTATTACTGGATACACTGGGGGGGGTCTCCCGAGCAAGGCAGAGGCCCTGTTAGAAAGCTGCTGCATCTCATGAAGCACATGAGTCTAAATCTGGTTTTTGTTGCTTGTACCCAGATTCGCTACAAGGAGGAGTTTGAGAAGAACAAGGGGAAAGGCTTCAGCGTGGTGGCTGACACCCCGGAGCTGCAGAGAATCAAAAAGACTCAGGATCAGATCAGCAACGTGAGTAGCTTCTAATCTCTGCGTGTGATATTGTCGTGACCTTCCTCCCGCCGGAGGAGGCTGGGGGGGGGCTCTGCCCGCGCGGACCCGTGCTCTGACGGCTGCTAACAGGCATGTGAGGCTGCAGCATCTTGAAAGCCTGGCAGCGTTAATTCTCCAACCCGTTTGCCTGGGCATCCTGTGACCCTCTTGCACCTTTCCCGGCTCCTCCGTGCTGGCAGATGCTGCAGCCGGATCCAGAGGGGTATCGGAGTCCTTCGCTTCTCCCGAGGTGCTCAAGTCCACGTTGATTGTGAGAAGCAAGGAGGGGAGCAGCAGAGAGTGGCATTCGGTGGGGGCAGATGTGGACCGGGGCAGTCCCGTCTGCCCCTGGTTGTCACCATAACCCACAGCGGGGGTGGTGCTGTGGGGTCCGGGCTTGCTGGCGCCAGCCCCACGCTGCTCCCCCTGCGGGACTCCAGTCCCTCTTGTGCTCTCTGGCTTGTGTTTGTGTGTGGAAACCCCGGCCAAAGGCACACCTCTTCCTCCTGTCCCTTTGCAGCTGTGACTGTCCTCTGCCAGGCTCCGCTTGCCTTGACCCCTCCTCTGACTCCTGCAAAGCCCTTTCCAGCCATCCGGCTGTCGGGAGTGTTTGCTGCAGCTGCTGCTGTTGGTTTGTGCCGAGGCTGCGCGCAGTCCCCAGGGTCCCACCACCTGCTGTCACCAGCCCCGAGGGTAGGACAGGCAGTGTCATCCCCTTTCCTTATCTACAGCCCACATCTTGCGGTGGCCGCTGCACCAGAGCAGCCTTGCAGGGAGATCCTCAAGGTCCCTTGGCCATGCACAGCTTCCCTCCTGCCTCGATGCTGAGATGAAGGGGTTCCTAGGGGCTGGGCACAGCAGCATCTCTGTCCTCCTTTGACCTTCTGGAAGGGGAGCTCTGTCCTGTGTCTGCAAGAGACCCAGCTCTTCCATTTCCAAATATTACATTAAAACCATGTCCAAGTTCAGTGGCAGCTGGCCTGGCAGCTTGTGCTTCACCCAGCGGCCTCCGTCCATGTCCAGGTGCTGGTGGTGTGGTACGTGGCAGACGTGGACGTCTGTGTGTTGCTATGGTGAAGGAGGAGGATGCACACTTGCACGTATAGCTGCAGCACTGGGTGCGGCAGACGTGGGGTCTATCTGTCCCCTGCCCAAACTCGACCCCGCGCTCCCAGGCGTCGTGGCACAGGGGAGCCCGCAGTAGCCTCTGCCCTCAGCAGAACGCAGGGAGTTAATTAACCTTTAGCCGCTAGTGAAAGTCATGAGTGCTCCTTATCAAACAGCCCAGGAGCTGTTGGAAAACCCCGGCAGGGCTGGGAAGGCTGATTTCTCCCTGACCAGTAAACCCGCCCCTGGAGCGCAGCTTTGCATGAGAAAACTCTTGGGCGTCCACTTGGCAGGCGGCTTCTGTGAGCTTCTCCCAGCTCTGAGCTCTGCAGTGCCCTGAGCTGCTCTCGCCGGCTGAGCCCTGGGCAGTGCCGGGGGGAGAAAAACCCGATGCTCTGGGGTGCTGCAGGGGTGTGAGCCCGAGCCCCTACAGCCGAGGTGATGCGAGACGTCGTAAAAGCCTGTCCCAGAGCTTTTCCACCCTTAAGCATCCCTACCTCGGGGACAAAGCCCCTGGCTTGGGAGCTGCTGTCTGCTTCCCTGGGGTGTCCAGGGAAAGAGGGTCTGGGCTTACAGGAATGCAGGGAGAGGGAGGACCGTGCCTGCACCCGCAGTGGGAGCTCACACACACGCAGGAGCTCCCACGCATACACAAACAGGAGAATGCCCAGCAGGGCGGGAGGAGGTTGTTTATTCCCTCTTCTTCTGATCCCATTGTGCAGTTCTCTGGCAAGTACTGATCTCTCCTTCGGGAGCTGCGGGATGTTATCTGCACACCAAACCCTGGGACAGCAAAGGCTGGGGAAGGCTTCCCGCTTGGGAAACGGACCTGGCTGGAAGATTTTCCCTGGGGGCAGCTTCTCAGTGGGGTCTGAGCTGGCAGGAGATGGGCACAGCTTCCCTGCCATGGAGTGGGGCTGCGGTCTTTGTTACGGAAAGCACCACTCTTTTTTTTTTTTGAGAGAATTTGTGGAGGTTTGGGGGTATTAAATAACACAGCAGAGAGATGAGACCAGCCTGTGTCCCTCTGCTCTGCCCCCTTCACCCTCTCTCTGCCACGGGAGCAGTTTTCAGCAGCTTCCCCGTGGGCAATCTGGCTGCCAGCCTGTGGTTGCAGTGACCCACTTAATAAAGATGCAGAAACAGACCCATTCCCTGCAGAAAGCCTGGCTCAGCAGGCAGCGTTTCACTCCCAGGGGTGTGCTGGGCAGGCACATGGGCAGCAAAGGGGGCTGCCCAGCACGGCAGCGCTCGCTGGGGTGTGAACACCTCCGCGGCACAGAGGTGCCCCAAACCACCCTCGGTGGAGGATGCCGGTACGGTCCTGCACATGGACATGCACAATGGAGCGCAAAGCCTGAGCCTCTGACCGTCGGGAAATGCTGTCCTGAGGTCGTCCCTGCTTGGGCTCCCTGCAGTGGCCGGGGGAGCAGGGTGCTCCCCTCGGGGTGTTCTCCTTCCCAGGGGGGCGGCTCTGCTCCAGGCCCTGTCTCCTGCCTGTGCAGGGAGCCTGCTGTAGTGCCCTTCAGTAAATAACTGTTTAACCAGCAGACAAATGGGCTCCAGGTGCTTTCCGATGGCAATGCATTCATTAACACAAGTGGCTATTAATTTTTACACCCACGCACCGGCAGTTGGGTTAACCCTTCCCTCCTGCCTGCTGGAGGCGGGGGCCCTCTCTGTGCTGGCTGCAGGGGAAGGCTCGGTCCGATGCAGCTGGTGTGTTTGGTGGTATCTGCTTTGAGCCTCCTTCAATGAAAAACCCCGAAGCCCTCTCACGCTTCAGTTAAAGAGAAATCTGGGGGTAGATGTTGGAGCGGTACCTCCACGGCGCCCGCTGTACCTGGCCGTGGGCTGGGGAGTTGCACACCAAACTTGGCACGTGTAGGGGAGACTTCCTAAAGGTGCTTTTGCTCCGTGCTCCTGCAGCCTGTGGGCTTGGGAGCCTGGTCTTGAATCTCACCCATGCCTGAAAAAATTGCGTATCCCACCCACAGGACACTTAAACCTCCTCCTTTCTGTGCCACAAATGGGTCTGAGCAAATGTCCCTGGGGAGATGGGTGGGGAAGAAGCCCCCTGGGACTGCTGGGGAGGCTGTGAGATGGCTAGTGCTGCGTTCTTGGTGGCAAAAAGAAATGAGCTGGGACGAGGTGAAGGATGTTGCTGGCACTGAAGGGCTGCAGGAGCTGCTGCCATTGCTGGGGTCTGGGCTCAGCCTCGTGGCTGGCGCTGCAGAGCTGTCCCAGCTGTGCTCTGACCTCTCCTTCCTCTCCTGTCGCTGTAGATAAAATACCACGAAGAGTTTGAGAGGAGCAGGATGGGCCCGAGTCCCAGCGAGGGTGCTGAGCTGGAGCGCAGGAACTCCCAGGAGAGCACCAATTACCGGAGACCCGCAGAGCAGCAGCATCAGCCGTCTCATCACGTCCAACCCAGCAACCCAGGTAAGCCGGGGGGCTGCGGGCATTGCAGCCTGCCCCGCTGCATGGCCCTGCGCTTGCTGGGGCAGCAGCCGGCTCTTCTTTGTGAGGGGCTTTGCGTGTCCCCATGTCCCAGCTCCAGCTAACGGGCCCATCTTTTCCCCCCCCAGTCTACCAGCAGCAGCAGCCGTCGTCTCAGTCCTACGGCTACAAGGAGCCCGCAGCACCAGCCTCTACACAGCGCAATGCTCCTTCTGGAGGGGGGGTGAGTACAGCCCAAGGGCTCACAGCGCCCACCCCAACACCAGCCCCCCGGTTTCCACCCCCCGGGGGTTAGGGTTTGCTCCACTTGCTCCCCACTCCTGCAGACCACGTAAGGGAAGAGCAGTTTTGAAGGGGCTGGTGGGTGTAATGCTGGGTGCCTGGTTTCTGCTTGCCACAGCTATCGCTGGCACCAGCATCCCTGCGTCGGGTGAAAACCTCCTGGATCTGGCTCTTGTGTGGGGCTCGGTGGGGCTCCTTGCCCCGGGACCCCCCTGTGGGTGGCAGCTCTGCCCATCTGGGGCAGGGCACGGGCAGGGTCCATGCCTGCTGACCTCTCTCTCCCCACAGAAGCGTTTCCGTGCCGTCTACGATTACAACGCGGCTGACGAAGATGAGGTCTCCTTCCAGGACGGCGACACCATCATCAACGTGCAGCAGATCGATGACGGATGGATGTACGGCACGGTGGAGCGCACGGGCGACACGGGCATGCTCCCCGCCAACTATGTGGAGGCCATCTGAGCCACGGGAGGGGACGGGGTGCGTGGCTGACAGCCGAGCCCCCAGCCCACGCCGGCCCCCGTGTGTGTGTGTGTGTGTGTGTGTACGTCTCTCTCTCTGCCCCAGCATCCCTTATCCCGTGTGCTCTGCCGTCGCCTGCCGGAGCCGTGTCCTGACGTCTCGGTTACTCTGTTTCTGCAGCCGCCTCTGGTTTCTCTTGCCAACTTAGCTTTCTTCTAGCTCTGTCGGGACTGAGGGACTGTCTGCAAGGGACGTTGGGGGCTCTAGAGAGCAAATGGCCGCAGCTTTCCTTCTCCTTCGGTCTCCCTCCTCTCTAGCCCTCCCAGGTGCTCCGGCATTCCCTGGCTGGGGGAAACAGCCGGAGTTGCTGGGACCCGGTAAAGGGAGGAGGAGACCATCTGTTAGGACCATATTCCACCCCCCTCTGGTGGGGACGGGCAGAGGAGCAGCAATGTCTGCGTGGAGGAGATGAGGGATGCTCGTCCCCAGGGCTGCCCTGGGCTGACGGGAGGGATGGGCTGGCAGCCTCCGCCCTGCACTGCTCTGGGCTTGTGCTGTTGTTTCTCCCAGCTCCTCCGTGCAGTGTTTCCATTCAGTCTTTGCTCCCTTCAGTCCTCAGAACAGAAAAACATTTGCAGTTAAAATCCTTAAACAAAATCTTTCTTTCTCCTTGGGTTTCAGAGCGGCTGCTCTGGACAGCCCTGGAAGCGGCTCTTGCTGCTTCTGCCTTGGGCTCTGGCTGTTTTGTTCTGCCTCCCTGATCCCTCCGGGGCCGAGCCGGGGCTGTGCTGGCACAGGTAAAGGAGTAGCCGCAGCCTTGCTTCGCCTGGAGGCTGCTGCTCCCACTCGAGGGCTGGAGATGGGCCAGGCTCCCCGCTCCTCTGCGCTGGAGGGGAGCACTGTGACACCGAGCCCTCACGTCCCCCCCTGCAGCTCCGGCTTTCTCTTTTTGGGCCAGGGTCTGGGGGTCCCCTGGGCCCCGTGTGCCGGGGCAGCCCTTCCTCTCTTAGCAGTGGTCGCTCCCTGGATTCACCCAGAATCTTCCTGCTTTTCTCTTGCTGCTTGCAGGGCTTTCGGGACCCTCCTGAGCCCTTCACCCGCTGTGTAGAACGTCTGGGGAGCCGGCAGGATCAGCCCCCATCCCTGTGCCTCTTCTGAGCCGCGTGTGAAAGATCCTCCCCCTCTGCCACCACGCTGGGGCCTGTCCTGGGTGACTGTCCCCTCCAGTAGCTCGGTCTTGAGTGGCAGAGACCGGGGTTTGGCACCCCGAGCCACCCTGCACCTCTCGTGGGTCCCCAGCGGTGGTAACTTCTGGGGCCACCGCTGACTTGGGATCACGTCACGGACCAAAATCTCAAAGCACGTCCCTGTCCCCTTCTCTTTTGGGCTCCGAAGGTCCTGGAGCTGGACAGGGGCAGGTATAACTGGAAGCCTGTGCGGGGAGGGCAGGAGCAGGATGCTTTTCTCCCGAGTCAGAGAAGCCGAGCATCGGGGCAGTGGTGATGCCCGTGCACTGCCTCCGGCGCTCCCGCTGTCCCGTGCCCACTCACAGCCCCGGCTCAGCCCGGGCCATGGAGACCGGGCAGCCAGAGGAGACCGTCCCCTTGCCGGGCTGCTCAGGGCTTGGGATGCGCTGCGCCGCGGGGCCAGGATGCTTCCAAGAGGAAGCTGCCACCTTTGCTATTCCCAAAGGAAAAGAGGGAATCTAGGGACCAAAGCGGCTGAGTTGAGACATTCCGTGGCTCTCTTGGGGGACACGTCCTTGGGGACACGTCCTTGGGGACAGTCTCGCAGAGGGGGGAGAGGATCCCGCCGCCTCGCGCTTGCAGTCCCCTTTCTCAAAGCACACGGGGGCTGCAGGGCTGGTTCGTGGACGGTGCCGGGGTTGGGGTGACCGGAGTCGGGGGCTGCTGGAGCAAATGCTGTTCTGGCGGGGAGCGGGGTCGTGGCAGGGCAGAGACCCACCGGGAGGACGTGAGCTGGGGAGAGGGGAGCGTTTTGCTCCTGGCTCATTCCCCAGCCGGCTGCAATGGGAGCGGGGAGAGGGACCGGGACTCGTGGCACCGTCATCCCCTCGGGGTGAAACCGGGACCCCAGAAGCAGCCGGGATGGGCTTTACGGGATGAGAATCCCGGTTGGTGCTAAAACAAGCGAGCACAAGAGCAGGGGAGAGGGGGCAGCTGGGCAGGGGGAGAGTCCACATCTCCTTGCTAATCCTCTTCTTAATCACGTTCTTGTCTGGGAATGGGGGGGAGTATCAATGTGAATAAACTGTTTTTTAATGGACCAAATAACACAGGCAATTACGTTTTCGTATACAAACCTTTTTTTAATGCTACCTTGAAACCATTGTCCTAATTCTCCCCTCCCACGCCCTGCCCCTTCTCCCCTGCCATGGGAAACAAATCTCTTACTGCTTGATTTCTGCCTTTTCTCTCGACTTATGCACTTTTTTGCCTTTTTTCATAGCTGAAAAAGCACCTAAACCTGTATTTAAAATAAATAAATAAATAAAATAGTAAAAAAAAAAAAAATTAAAAGCTAAATTGCTTCTCATCACGTGTAAAATAGACCTCGTCCATCCCAGCTTCCCCGGTTGCGTCTCAGTGCTGAGCTTAGAACGTGTTTTCTTCTGGATCCGTCGCTTGATTGGGGTTTGTCCTTGTATACTCCTTCCCGTCGGGTTGAGCACCCACCAATAAAAAACTATTTGGCCTTTTTAACCGAACCATCGAATGGAACAAACCAACCGATTCTCTTCCCGGTTTACTCGAATTAAAAATAAAAATATAATTTTTACCTGCCGATTGTGCTGGCTTTGATTGCGGTTGCTTTTCTGGCCATTTTCCTGCTCCCTTGGGACACGGTGAGGATCTTCAGGGCTGGGGGAGGCTGCCGGAGCCGGGGTCCTCATCTCTGCCTGGCTCCCCTGGGAGTGGGAAACGCCGGCATCCCTGGGAGCCGACCTGGGATGCAGCTTCGTGGCTCGTCCCTTGCTTTTGGCATGGCTTGAAGCCAAGGGGCGCGCTTGAGGCGTTCGGAGCCCTGCTGCAGCGTGTCCGGCCGATGTGCTGCGGCTGCCGGGTACCACGGATCCCCAGGAAATCAGCCTCGAAATTCAGCCATGAGCCAGGTTGGAGAAACCCTCGCAGAGAGCGGGGTGCAAGGCGATGCCTCCCCGCTTGCTGACCTGCTTCGGGGTCTTGCTGTCAGAGGCCAAACGCCGGTTACAGCGTGGGTCTGGGATCTGCTGGGGTTTAGGTGTGCTGGTGGCTGCTCTGGAGACCAGACCCACCCAGGGAAATGGTCAGCCTTTGCTGTGGACAGCGCAGCACGGGCACCAGGTCCCGGCTTTGCCCGACCTCTCTGGGAACGCGGCCCTGCGACAGCCGGGTCCTCCAGCCCCCAGCCAGCCCTCATGCTCAGAGAGCAGCTGGCGACGGCTTAGCTTGGCCACTACAGCCTCCTAAGGTGGGATTTTCAACAACTACAGTGCTTAGCAGTGGGAAAAGAAAATCTTGAAGGTGTGTGGAGAAGGACGTTATTTGCATCAACAGCACTAGCCAAAAATACTAAAACAGAAAGGCTCCATGGCTGCTGCTGCTCACTTAAGACTGTATTGCTTTAAACTGTACTGAAGCAGGTGGCGTGACACTGAAAGCAAAGGATGCTGCAGTACCCCAGGAGTACCAGACTCCGAAAGGTGAGAGTTCAGAGCGGTCCCGGCTGATCAACACGGCTTTGCAATGTCCAAAGCTCATTTTTGCTGTTTTCCCTGTAGGATGGGCCCTTTCCCAGCTGCAAACGGGGGGTTGCATCACGTTAAGCACCCCCATAAACTGGGCAGCAGTTTGGGTAGGAAAAAGCAGGGGCAAAGCAACGCTCCCGCAGGCAGATGGTGCCTCCCGGGAGCCCCGCTCGCAGGTCTGGGCTGAGCGAGCGCTCCTCCGCCCATGCGAGGCTGAAGCCCCATCTGACCGCCGGTGTTTATCCCTTTATTTTCTGCCTGCTTGCTGGAAGGCAGCTCCGTCAGCTCCGGCATCATCTCTCCATCCTGAGCAGAGCGAGCCGTGCTCCGGCGGGGGCTGGCGAGCCAAGCGGCGGCTCTCTGCCGAGCGTCCCCTTTCCACGCCACGGGGAGCCCGGCAGCTCCTGCCCCACCGGCTCCTCGCTCACCATGCTGGATATTTTCATCCTGATGTTTTTTGCCATCATCGGCCTGGTGATCCTCTCCTACATCATTTACATGCTCTAGAGCGATGCTGGGGAAGATGCGGCTCAGCATCAGCCTTGCAATCAAAGCATCATCCAGGTGAGCCGGCGGCTCCTCGTCCCACCAGGCTTTAATTTCTGGGAAGAAACGTGTCTGTGGAGGGGGGGAGAGGGGATAGTTTTGTTTTCAACGCTGTTGTCTTTGGCTGCTGCTCCCTCTGCCCGGCCGAGGCAGCCGAGCTGACAGCACCAGCGCAGCTGTTTCCTGCTCAGGGCTGGAAGGAGGGCACCAGGGTTTATTTTATAAATCAGGCCATCTCGCCCGCTGAAACGTGCACCGGCTATTGTGCAGCTGCTGGTTTCTCCCTGCCGGGTTTATCAGCCCCTTCCCCTTTGGAAAAGCTGCTCTCTGCAGCACAAACTTGTGGCTTTTGTTCCCGTGAGGGAGAGAAATAAAACCGCTCAGGGGAGAAGCAAGAAGTGATCCCGGTTGCATCATTTTAAAGGAGGCAAAGGGGGGAGTCCCAGCACCTCTGCCCCCCAGGCAGGGCGAAGGGGTGCTGCTGCCGCTGCCTGTGCTCGCACACGCTGCCATTCCCACCCGTCACCATCTCTGGGTCTCCCGCAGCTCTCGGGCCCAGCTCAGACAAGCATCTCCTTTCTCTTCCGCAGCCGCCGCCTGGTCCGTCTCCCTCGGAGCCTTCTGGAAAAGCGTTAACCCTCTGCGAGCAAAGAGCTGCCCAAGGCGGAGCAAGGACCCACGCGGAATCGGCGCCGGCGCTGCAGAGGGGGCTGAGCAGGCACGGCCGAGCGGGGTGAAGGAGGGAAATGGGGTGGCAGGGGAGAGGGCTGCGAGGTGACGTCCCGCTGCCGAGACGGGGGTTGTTCCTGGTGACGCACGCGGCGTGCCGGGGGGATGCGAAGGGTCCTGCCCCCCCCCGTGTGGCTTAGTCCCTTGGGATGAGCGCTTCCGTGGTCGGTCATTTGGGTTTAATTTTAGAAAAGCGCTTATATTTTTAATGAAAAATGTTCAAGGAAATGAAATAAAGAGGAATGACACGGGAGAGCGAACACGTCTGCTGGTGTTGACTGCCGAAACGCATCCCTGTGCATTGACTGCAGGGCTGGGGTACACACGGCTCCGGGAGCAAACCCCGTTTCCGCGGGAGAGATGCAGGGCACCCTGCGAGCCCCGAGAAGGACGAGATATTGGCAAACCATGCTGAGACACCCCTGTGTGCCCTGGCATGAGGGGCTGCTGCTGCTCCAGGCACTGTGGGGTCCGAACCAGGCTCTCCCCAGCTTGGAGGGTGCCTGAGCAGCTGAGCTGTGGCTCACCCTCACTCAGGTCCCCTCTCCGGCATCCAGGGAAGCTCCGGGAGGTCTCAATTCATCTCAGCATAGAAAAAGGAACATTTTTAATATGATGGAAATTTCTGTGGGATGGAAAGAACATTTCAGAGCTTAATTTCTCCCAGCTTGGAGAGGTCTGGGAAGGTATTTGGGGCATCAGGAGAATTTTTCCTGTCCTTTTATGAAGCCCTGCATCAACCCCTGCCCTCACACTGTCAGTCACATGCAATGCTGTTTTCAAACTGAAAGTTTCATCCTCCTAGAAGACAAAATTTTCATATGCTTGGTCTCTTTCAGGAATATTTTTTTTTTTCCAGTAAGCAATAAACACCTGGAATATCTGTAATGGGAAAACCAGCTCATGCCCCATTAGTTAACCATGGCACCATCACACGAGTGGGTGCGAGAGAACAGGCTCCAGCGAGCGTAGGGGCTGTGCAGGCACTGCCAGGGTACGCCGGAATTGGTTGATAAGAGTTTCAGAAGACCGTGTTTACAGAAAGAAGAGGGATTTCAGAGTCTGGGAATGCTGGATGCGGTTAGTGTTGCCAGCTGAACACTTGACACTGCAATTTCCTGTTAGTAAAACTCCTGAGAGAAACACAAAGTTGGTGACTTTGCTCCCAAGTGTGTTCCCAGCGCACCAGCCTCAGCCCGAGCTACCCAGGGCGGTCCCTCATCGCCGAGCCCTGGAGATGCGGAAAAGCTTCTCCTCGCTCCACCACCAAATATAGTCGAAAGTCAGAAACTTGAAATATTCTGGGAGGAATTTCTTCAAGCATAAGTCATGTTCTCAATAACCTCCGCTTCGTGAGTCTGTATCTGATGTCAACATCTGCAGTGATTAAGAGAGAGTGAGTAACGAGGAATGCGTGGAATGGAAACTCAGCTGAGTGTGAAACCAGGAACAATAATTTTCTCCCACTCCGAACGCTCCTCTCCCCTCAGAGGGCCTTACAAACCCGCCAGCTATGCGTAACAATCCCTTCCTCCATGCCCCAAATCAGCCAGCTCCACGCTGGAAGGTGAAGCGACCCAGCCCAGCAGCTGAGGACTGCAAAGGGATTGAAACCGCCAGGCGGGAGAGGTGTTTGCAGACAGACAAACGGCCGCAGCGGACAGGGATAGCTCTTTAGCAGGTGGGATGCGGTGCTCCGCAGCTCAGATTGCAGTCAGGGTGCAGCCCTGCTCTGAAAAGAGCTACACTGGCACAGGGGGAATTTTGCTTCTCATCCTGGGAGGGTTTTACCGACTCCCCAGGGCAGCAGTTAAAAATTTGGCAGCAGAAGAAAAAGCACCATTTTCTCAAGTATCACGGTCACAGCTCCTCCGGCCCACGGTGCCGCCTGCGGGCTCCCCACCTGGGCGCCATTAGCCCAGCGGTGTTTAATTGCGAGAGCCGATCAGACGGTGATACTGGACAAACGAGGCTGCAAGGCTGGTGTCGTTCTCCAGCGCGAACAATACTGGTTTGGGAAGTACCGCTTCGGTGGGTTTGAGCTTTGATCCTTCGGGGAGGAAAATCCTCGTCTGGTGGAAACGCTGGCGTACGTATGAACGCTGCGAAAAGTAAGGCCAAACACTTGCTGAGCTATTGCGTATGTAAGAAAAAGAGCAGTTAATAATAATTAATAATGCCATCAATATTTCACAATTGGCAGCCGCATAAAACCTGCATTCCTGGAGGATCTGCTGCGAGAGCGAGCTAGTGCCGGCAGAGCTGACATTTCATCTTTGTCGACTGCTGCCAGTGAATCAAAGAACTTACTTTTCCTGTATCGCTGCGCTCGCATAATGGCATCCCTTGTGATGGGCTCTAATTTATTGCCGCTGTGTCCTCGGTCCCGGGAGACGAGACAGGCTCTGGCAGAGAACCTGCGCCAGCCCTGTGGTGCTTTGTGTCGCAGCACGGCAAAGCAGCCTTACGCACAAGAAATACAATGGACCGAGAGGATGCAGTGGTTCAAGACTCCACTCCATTATTCTGAATTCCATCTGCGGAGATCATCTGTCGGTAGCGACTCCCGCTTATAAAGGGCGGGAGGGCTAACGATCTGGGCTGTAGCATTCCGCCTCAGTGGCTTCTTGTCTGCGTCTCCCTGTCGCTGTACGCACCGCAAGTCTGTTTTCCCCTCATATTTTGAGTTCATTAGCGATCAGTCTGGAGGCATTCAGTCCACTGACTGCGTTTCAGACAAAGAGTCTCGCATTTTGCTTACTTCAGAAATAATACGTTGTTGCAGCACAATTGTAGTATTGCCACGTGCTCTTAAATATAACCTTCAAACGGCGAGAAAAAAGGGATGTCAGAAGCAATCGCCAGCAGACACTCCTCTCGGGGAAGGTTTCACCTCTGCCATCTACCGGCACGCCGCAAATTTATATCCCGTCTCCGCTCCTTAATGTAGTCAAACCCTGTCTGTAATTGTATATTCAACAAATGTCGCAAGAATTTTTAACATGCAACTTCCAAGCAAATCATTACAGAGCTGCTGTCAGCTCATTACTGATGAAATCAACTGGGGGCAGCTGAGATAAATTGGTACCATTTAGCAGTTTCCAGCAGCTGAAGAGTGGCTTTCAAAGCTAAACATGGGTCCCTGCAGCTAAAATCTGGTCCTGAAGGAACACTGAAACCTTTGGAAAGTGATTCAGGTGGAGAAGGCAGCTATTTAATAATACGAAGTAAACAGCCATGTTGTAAGCAACGCACAGTAAAGTAAGTGCTTTTTATTATGCGTTACATATTTTTGTTTTGAAGGCAATATAGCAGAAAATCAAAACCTTTTCTAAGTAGCAAACATCTATACGCTTTAACGAAACAGCAATCTTAGCCTATGTGCATTGAACGTGTGTCTTCAACTTCGCTAAGTCCTATAAAGGCAACTACACTTTAACAGTTCAGTTATTACACTAGGCAGGGAGAGGGATTTGAAGTTTCTCGTGCTTGATGGTTACAAGGCACCTGTAGTGGCGCGGGGGGGGGGGGGGGGGGGGGGAAATTGCCTTGCTTGATCAAAGCGGTTAAACTGCTTTCAGGAATCGCCTCTTTCTGCTAGAACTGAACGTACAACCTATGGAGCACTTCTGTCGCAGAATGTAAGAGCCGGAGAGACCCTGGCAAACTGGAAAAATGTAGCTGTGCTTCTCTAATTATGTCTGTCTCTTTCTTCTCCGATTCCCAAGAGAAAACAAAATTAAATGATGAAAATGTTTTCGGTTCTGAACTAAGATAACATTCTTCAATTTGTGTATGCACATCAAATATGAAAACCATGTCATTTTTATTGTGTATGCAAACATACACAGTGGGAAAAGAATGCAGTTTATGTTCCCAAACCAGAGGCCCCCAGCCTGCTTCCTCAGTGTGTCTTAGCGCAGCCTCAGAGGAGCAAAACACGCAGAACTCTGCTGCGAACACTTAGAGGTCCCCGAATATGTTCCATGAGCTCATTCAGCTGGTCTGACATGTATGTCACTAGCTTCTCCCGCAGCTACTCCAGCTCTTACTGGAATGGAAATTTAAGAAATAATTGGACACTGCCTTGCAAACGTTTAAAAATAAAACCAAAAAAATCCAGCAGGAGTATGGCAAGAGTCTGTAAAATTCAGAGCATCAAACGGTATTGCTGTTGCTTCTCATGGTCAGGTACAGGATTTCTTTATGGAAGTTTGCTTGTGCGTTTACAAGGTGAAACAAGTTCAAAAAGCTGCTGTCCTCTTCATCGCGATCCCCTACCAGGGCAAAGAGAAACATTTTAAAATGATTAGTGGAACAAAATGACTTCTTTGAAGATAAATCTTACTCATTCAGTGTTTTCAGCAGAGGCTTGATCAGCAGCCTCTGCTTAGATTTATGAGGCATCAGCTACTGCACCTGATGGTAGGACAGCTGTGAAATAACACAGGAGCCTCTCTCCAAAATTCCTTCACCAGCTTGTCCAAAGATGGACAAGAACAATTGTGCGTTAAGACAAAAATCTGTCCTAACTGAGCTTGCCATCATAATCAGTCTTGAGGTTTTATCAAGGCTGACAAGCTGTGGACAGGGAGCAACTGCAGCTTGTTGAGTTGAACGGGCTGGCTGGCAGCTGCTCAGAGCCTGCGTTCAGACGCAGCCCGCGAGGACCTCAGGCCTAATGCTCTGGTGGGACGTATTTTAAAAGACTGTTGGTTTCACCATCCATGGCCCTAGGAATGTCTTAGACAAGAGAGATCGGTTAAAATAAATGTGTCTCCCAATTATGACACTTGATTCGTTATTTTATGTTATCAAAAAATTCCAGGCACTCCAGTATTGTTCTGCCCGGTGAGGGAGGGCAGAGGGACAGGCTGTGATGCCACGCTGGCTGTGTTGTCTCACTCGGTGCTAGCTCCTGATTAAAGAGCTCGTCCCGGCTCGCAGACCCGCAGGCTTACCCGACAGTACCGCCTGTAGCATGTCCATGATCATGTGAGCAAAGGCGTTCTCCACACACTGCAGGAAGTTGTTTCTCTCCCCTGGAGTGCTGAAAACTTTGCAGACCTTCTGCATCATTTTTACTGCCCAGTCCATGCAGTACAGGTCCTTCTCACAGACCTGACATACACAGGAAATATTAGAAATACGCCTTTTATGACAAGTATGACGCTGTAAAAGGCAAGATTAAATCTTAGAATTAACTATTGATTCTAATGGATCGGTTGCAGCCGTGGCCTGGAAAGTTAGGGTTTGTTAGGAGGACACAGAGGTTGTTCTCATTGTTGGCATGCTAACAGGAATTTCTCAACGTTGTTAGGGGTGCTTCTCCTCAAGGATAGGCTTGCCACCTTGCAGAGATGTGCTGGACAGGGACCAGAGGGTGGAAGACTACCAAGCCTCTTGCTGGACTTACTCCTGGTTTGTAGGAGTAGATGGGGAAACAGCTTTCAAGCCTGGGAAAGCAAATCCGGGGGTAAAGAGACAAAAGGCCCGAACCTGCTCTGTTCAGTAGTACTCACCAAAGCCAGGAAGACCATGAGTCTGGCTAACTCGACGGCTCTTCCGTTCACAGCTTTACTGGCCATGAAAGTGAAGCAAATGTTGTTTCCACTCAGAATAAGAAGCCGAGCATTGTTCTCCATGAGCCACTCCCGGGGAACAACTTTGTAATAAAATAGAGAGAATTTTAGTGATCTTTGAACAAAAAGAAAGGAGTGCCGCAAAAACTATTCTGGAAGACGTGGATTTTTGAGTTGTTGGCTTTGATAGCTAACGCGAATTTGTGAGGGGATACCCTCTGGAATACAATTGCAGTAAGGAAGTCATATAAGCAATTCCTACCAGCAACACAGTTAGAGCTCTTCACGATAGCTTCTGTGATATAATCTCACCCAAAACTAACTTTCAATGTAGCCGTTAACATTGTTCAGCAGAATTTTGGCTTGAGCAAACATTACGTTTTCAGGTTACACAGCGCGGACAACGTTTCCTTAATAATGGCTAGACAAGACTTGAATTTTAAAGGTCTGCATGGATTCTTAAAATATTTCACAATGGGGAAAGACAGCCTGAATTTGTAAGCAGTGCTGGGTTTCTCTCTCTCTACCCAGCTACTGCCTGGCTTCCAAGCGTAATGACTCTTCCAGTTACGCCACAGCTACTGTAAGGAATATTGCAGTCGGTTTCCCAAGGCACTTCTGTGTCTGAAACACGCTTATTGCCAGATTTGGAGGACGTGAGTATATAATCCTATGGATTAATGATAAAGGCAAAAACACACCTGACAGCTCATCCACAAGACTGATAACATCATCTGCTGTCCATTCTCTAGCTTCTGTATCATACAGCAGTTTAATTGCATCTGCTAGACCTTTCAGACTGGTCTCATCTGTTGGTCCTTCTATCATTTTCTGCCAAACCACATGTCCTGAGCAATATATTAAGTGACAAAGTAATTTTTTTTTTAAACAAGGAAGGTGCTAAACGGGGCCTTACAGCAGAGTCAGAGGAGGGGAATTCAGGTAACACAACTCAGTCTTTGTGACGGTGAGATTTTTTTCCATCTGTCATTTTAGTAGGGACAGTGGTAGTTGCAGCATGAATCAAAGGGCGATTTAAAGAAACCCGGGTCTGATAACTAAGTGAGAAAGCATGCTTTTCTTCAGGGAAACAGATGCTGCTTTGAGGTGTGTTCGAGCTAACTCTACCCTAAGCAGGGGAGAATAGAGGAACAGAGGTGCAATTTCTTCACTTGAATTGTAACTTTATACATATATACACATCCATATATATATATATTTAAACACACATATATATCAATTATGTATTTTATGTATGTTAGTGACATACATAAATTGTTCTGGTTAAGCAGAATAATTTTTTTCTACACAATACGATTACATTTTATTTACATAAAGCTTGGTTTTCAGAAATGCTGCATCCTGCAAGGAAATCTCATTCTCAGGGAACAAACTTTGAAAATTAAGCCCCCAGACTACTCGCCATCGAGAGAGGACACTGGCCCAAAGATGATATACAGTAGGCGAGCTTGATTGACCATGGGCCACGGCTTTAAAATACGAGTCAACCAAAATGCAGAATCACTTCGATGAATCCAGTGGTTCAACAAGACGCTACGACAGTATAACCTTATCCGCAGCTCTAGCTTTCGGGCACTTCCTGGGATAAAAGAATGTAGATATAAATCCATTAAGCCTCGCACAATACAGATGATCACTTGTTTTTTTAATAGGAAGAGGAAGAAGGATTTTCTTAAAGCTGCCCAAGAACATCTAGGGGGATTTAATTAAATTCTCAGCTGTTACTTCCTGAGCCTGGCTCTTTTGGATACGTTGCGCTAATTCAGGCCATAGAATCTATCGATGCACCCTCTGGTGCCTTTCTGCAGCAACTCATGCATGTCTTCAACGGCTCTCAGCTACGTTTTTTGGTTTCTGTTTTTTGGCATCAGTAAGTGGAAATAGGAGGAAGTGTGTATATGGCTGTGTATAAAGTGTTCCACAAAATACCCAGTTCTGTGCGGGGTAACACGAGAATTTCTTGAGAGGCATGTACGACGTCAGTGTTGTGTTTCAGAAATATTAAACCTAACTTTTTACTGCATCACTTTATTTCTGTGTTGGTTCCTTTCCCATTGATTTCCCTGGCATTGGTGTACAGCAGGAAAGATTCAAGTCCATGTTACTGTTTACTTATATACATAACTCATGCATTGGTTTGATAATGGAATGATTTAAAAAAACCTAAACGCCTCTCAAGACAACTCTCTTCGCTACAGGATATATGTCAAAGACAAAAGCACTTATCTTTGCTTTTGGTGAAGAAAAAACAGCTGTATTCATCTATATGAAGGCCAAGTATTTGCTTTAGAATGCCCACTTTCTGCGTAATACTGGAGCTAAGAGAGTGTACATGAGAGTCAGGAAAGGATTGGTACTACAAGGCTTAGCTGAGCTAAAACATTCCCAATTCTAGACACATTTTGTTTGCAGTAATCAAGATCCATTTTCTGACTTCTCCATGATAGCGCTTTTTGATTTCATAGGACTTCTGTCTGCTTCGATGATTACCTGGTTTGCTGCTGACAACTGTCTGTACTTTACGGGGTAAATTGCTCAGCTCACAGAGGAAGTTAAAAACCCGGTGACACTCTAGTTCATCCCAGCCTGCTGTTAGGATCTGAAGATTACAAGAGAAAGGGGGTAAAAATTAATAGATTGAGCCACAGATTTACATCACAATGCCATTTCTCATGTTAGATAAATACAATCTGTCCTGCAATTTATCAGAAGAACAGAGAGGGGAGGTGTCATACCTGGAGCGTGGTGCCTGCACAGCATCTCCCTGATGAGTTTAGGGAAACCATTACCTGCTACAGAGGTGCTGTACGTTATGGCAGAGGTTGCACTTAAGCTTAATGCAGCCCAGAATCAAAAGCTGCTAATGGTGTTCCACACTCAGGGCCAAGATCTTATTTTTGAACCTTATGTGGAAAAGTACACAAAGGTATTTGCTACAAGGACAAATGTCCCAGCACAAAGAAACTCTCAACCACGGACAGATAATAACTTTTTTTTTTTTGTATTATCAAATACTTTAATGCTGCATACGTATGCAGCACCTGTATGCCCAAGTTTCTAAGACTTAAATGCATTTAAAATGTGCTCAAAATGCACAGAGGGAATTTGTTTCTGTATTTTTTTAAACAGTTACTCTCCAGTAAAGCCTCCGTTATGGCAGTTCTAACACTTCGCAATCAAACATCTCAAGTAGAGTTAAAAAGGTCCTACCCTTAGCGTTTTACTGCATATTTGCAATCACAGCAGTCATTACAGTAAATAAGCTGTGGATTGCTGAACTAATTCATTTGACACTGATTTTTTTTTTTTTTAATTAATTTTAAGCTACCACAAGCTAACAAAAATATTCTGGTATATGATGTGTATAGCCATTTACTTTTAAACTAAACCATCTCTGCTCTTGATTTGTGAATTTGAAGCTGTGTAATAAAATGCTCCCCTTCTCCCATGTCTTCTTAGACAATAAATCGCTAATCAAAATCCAGACTGGTTGGTAGGGAAATCCAGACCAAGGAATTCTCAAGAGTCAAATCAGCAGCTTTAACAACCAGAAAGGAAATTCAGAGAACTGTGTGAATAAATACCTTCCCTCCCTGCCCCCCAAGGCTCAAAACCATCTTATACTTCTCAATATCTTGAAAAAACACAGATTAATTTAGAAAACTGCCTTAATTTTGTTGTATATTTGGGATACTTGCCTTCTCTCCATAAAGATACTGTACCTGTAAAAATACCCCATAGCACTGTAATCCTAAACAATGCAAAGGACTTGGACAACCATTAAGTTTAAAACAGGAAACCTGCAAGTAGAAAACACTAGTAATTTATCTTATCTGACCATAAGCTAATTCCTGTGATTGAAAATTCTCTGTACTACTTGTGTACATCAATACTGATTAGAGAGATTCAGAAGGACTCCCTTCCCTTATTGTATAAGGAAACAAGTTATAGTACCTATGTTATGGCTTAGCATTACGTTCAAAACTGTGGTCAAATGGGTGTGCAAAAGTAAGCTGAGAAGAGCAACCCTGTTTCCAGGAGAGTGAAATTTCTATGAAGAGCCGTGCTCTTCCACTGCAAAATTTCTAGTAGTCCACAAACTGAAGAAAAGTTGAAAACCACTGATCTTGGCATATGAAATCTCAGTAGAACAGCCTCGTGTTCAATATGCTGGCTTAGGCTTTTCTGTTTTTATTAAAAAGAGGCTGATTTCAAATCAATAAATTCATTACACAGTAGTAATAAACTCCAGCAAAGGGAGAGTAAAAGGCATAATTCAACTACCAATTGCCTTATAGAAATGGTATTGTAAGTGCAAGGGACAACTCCAAACACTAGTGAAAGGAATGTGGACTTACTTCTGAGAGAATCTTGTGTGTATACTTTAGCCGGTCTTTTGTAGGCAATAGAAGCGTGCATCTTTTAAGTAACAGTCCTGTGAACAAAACAAATACATACAGGACCATCAGCGTACATAGATGGCACATACATTACTGAATTAGCTTAAGCAGTCATGTCACACGCCTGCACGCACTAGTGAGAAAAAGCTGCCACTGCAAGGCGAAAAGAGCAGCGCAAAACAGGAATCTGTGCTTTGGAGAAGGGGTGTATGCTTTTTGTAGCGGGGACATCTTTTACTAAAGAAATGTTGTCAGGGAGTACGTAGGCTTCCTATGCCATAACTTGTTTATTGTGTTGTTTTAAAGTCCCTGTTAGTCACAGTTGGAGCCCTATTAAAATTACTAGATTGGTTTTAGAATTGCAGCTGTTAAAAATATTGGAAATAAATGTTACTTGTTGCACCTCTTTTAACAGTACCCTGGGGAACGCTGGTTTTCCCCTTACATCATAGAAAGCCGAGCTTCCAAAATTTTTTCAAGATAGCCACATGCTCTAAAAAGAAAATATTCTAAACTGTGTTAATGTAAAACATAACTAAGAGGTAAAATTATTTTCCTATACAGGACTGAAATGGTATGTGTTTAGGATGTCAAAGTCTGGAGTTCATTATAGTGTGGAACAGCTGTTTGTTAAGCAGCGGTTTTTTCCTACACTACTGATAGAAAATGGATTAACAGCTTGCTCTTCAAAAACTTTTACCAGAATAAAATATATATATCTTGTTTGTTAATTAACCAAGAAATCTTGATTAATTTAACTTTAAAAAAAGTGAACTTTTTTTTTCCTGAATTGTCAGTCTCCCAAAAAATACATAACTTCTCCAATGTCAAAAAGCACTTTATGCATTTACTGTGGTTCTAAATGGACTCCTTCCTTATTTAGAAGCGTGTTAGCATTCCTACGTGACAGACATAATTTATTCATCAGCCTAGGACATGGTCCAAAGCTCAGTCAAGTCAATTTTCTGTTGACTAGATCAGACTTTGGAGAGAGCTCCCTGAAGAATAGTTGAAACTGTTAAGACAGTGTAGCTGCAAATCAGAATACAGCCATCAGTGCGGGGAAAAATTACGCTGAGTAAAAAGGGTTGAGCAAAAGGTGCTGCTCCCGGTTTTGTACAGCAACCCCCCCTGCGCGGAAGGACAGTGCCGCGATCATTTATAACTCAAGTCCATTTTAAGCAATGACTGAAACGCTGACCCCGTTACAAGTACTGGAAGATTTTACCATGGACTTGAGCGGAACCAGACCCCTCTGAGTTTAAATGAGATTTATGTAATACGTAGACCCTGTTCAGGCTCTCTGAACAGGAATGAATTTTTCCCATTGAGTCCAGTCTTTCCTGCTGTAAAGTAAATATTGATTTTGCAACTGACCTCTTAGCAAAAACATTCTCTTGAGCTTTCCACTGATGACACAGATATTGCCAATGAGCTTTATATTTTGAATATGTCACGTTTTTACTACTAGGCCTACTGTGGCGATGAGTTCGCCCCTACATTTAAATAACAAGTTGCCATTTTGTATGTGGTTACTACAAAGCCCAAACTAATTTTGATTTTTTTTTTCTTTTTTTTGAGAATTGTAGGGTTTCAGGCTTCATTTTAAAAATAAAACACTAAGATTATTTTAAGATACCTCAAAACCTACATGGATTGCTTACAATAGGAGGTCTTTGGTCTAAATGACTTTAACAGTGTTCCTTTACCTTGTGTATGCCTTTATTTAATGTCTTAAGTTCAAACCATACTTATAATTCTGAATCTAACCATGGCATCATTTTATTTTTCTGTCAAATAAACAATTCTTTTTATCTGCTAGGTAACAGTAAATTGATATGGATCAAATTAGGATTTAATTTAATTTGCTTCTCTGATAGAAGAACACTGATAGTGGGTGGGTGAAGAAAATTTTCAGTGTTCAAGACACATGAGAAGGAATGCTTCATTTCTGAATGATAGGCTGAATGAATTAGAATCAATGTGTTTTAAAAATTAGCAGAAAAGTTAAAAAGCAAACAATTTTGAATTTGAGGCTGTACAGCACTCCTGATTACCGTTGAACCCATGTCATTTTGATCTAGATTTCTATTACGCTATGCCAAAAGAGGTTTGAGCAGCTGAAAGAAAGACCAAGTGGATCTTTTCACCCAGAAAGGGTTTGGTTAGCACACAGTATACCGTGACAGCAAAAGCGCAGACATTTTCACATTGCCCTTAAGCATTGCGAGAGGAGAATGTGTTCTCCGTGCTCGTTTCAGTCTTTGAACTCTGATACAAAGCTGCCAAGGAGAATGCTAGTCACTGACAACTGTGATAACAGTTTTGTGATGAGCATACTTCTTTTCTAAGAAGTGGAATGTGATCTGCAATACATCGCAAGTAGACTATCAAGCAGGCTTTCTGATGGCAACTGTTGTTGGTCTCTTTAGAATTAGGCTGGGTTTAAGTACTGCGGCTGCATTTCCCAGACTGAGGAATGCGAGCTACTCCACAGTGATACATGAGGGCAGTCTGAACAGCCAAATTCCCTCGGCTAGCGTGGGGCCTGGGAGTCTCCGTTTCTGCCGCAGTTTCCAGTGGTGGTGTCCAAACAAACTAAAGTTGGAAACACCTACTACTGAGAACTGATCCTCTGCCCAAGCCCTGCTTGCCATTTAATATGAAAAAATAAACATAGAGGAGGCAGAACATACATTACTTTTTCCGTAACTAAGAGGTTTTGGAATAACTTCAGGTAATTCCTCCCACCTCCCCCCGCCAGTTAATGGTATTTGAGTGGGCTATTTGGCATGGGGAGGAACTTCACTTTCAGAGGGAGCTGCGCAAATGATTTGGGCCATATCCTCAGCATTTTACCGATCAATGCGTATAACAGAAGAAACCTTTTAAATGAGTTTGGTTCTCCCCTAATTGTTACCATTTGCATTAAAGGATCACCTAGAGATTTGTAGTGCTCTAAAATATAGGATACTTCTCTCTTGCCAGGTAGCTCAAGGTTATGAAAGTCTTGCAGTAAGAGCCTTCGGTTTCCTGATGGGGTTGAGATGTAATTAATAAGGCGGTTGCTGATGGTTTCTGACACCATGCTCAGCATGCTGATATCCTTCACTGAAAAAGCAAAAGCCGGTATATTTGTAAATCTTTACTGCAAGAAAAATGCTGATCATAGTCAATAACTTTATCTTACTTCAAAAATAGGCCAAGAAATGAGATTTACAAATAAAACAGAATTTAATTACTGTTTATCTCCTTTGCCAACAAACTGTAATAATTAGAAATGGATAGATCTAAGGAATACTTTTCACACTTAATAGGCAAAAACCACTTCAAATAGTTTGTAATTATCATTTAAATTTTGGTCATTTGGTTCTTCATACACAAAAGTTGAAAATTCAGAGAATAAGTCACATAAAATTACTTCAACTTGCTAAAAGGTAAAACATTTTAAATAATAGTGGCTTTTTCTAAACGGAAAACTTTTGTGGTAATTTTCAGATATTGGAAGTAACATTAGGCAAAAACCACTTCAAATAGTTTGTAATTATCATTTAAATTTTGGTCATTTGGTTCTTCATACACAAAAGTTGAAAATTCAGAGAATAAGTCACATAAAATTACTTCAACTTGCTAAAAGGTAAAACATTTTAAATAATAGTGGCTTTTTCTAAACGGAAAACTTTTGTGGTAATTTTCAGATATTGGAAGTAACACCTTTCTTACCAGATTCTCACCTGAAAGATAATTCAATACCATTTGAAAGATCTCTAATGGAAGTGTTTTAAAATGTCCAAGTGTTGACAGAGATTGGGAATCTGTGTCCAAGGTGTTGCAGCGCTGTCTGGAGCGACGGTTACTGCGTCTGTATTTCTGGTTAGGAATCAAGGTGTAGCTGGTCCCTGCAGTGGATGTCATTGTTCTGTTAGTCCCATAAATTTAACCTGGAGAGAAAATATGAAAGTCCTATTTTCAGAAGAGGAAAATACTATACCCAAAACTAGGCTAAGAGGAAATCACTCTATTGTAGGCACAGTGATGGAGTGTGAAAATCTTGTCATATGCGTAGGATAAATTTTTGTTTGAATTTAGTACAATGACATGCAACGTACTAAATAATTTTCTAATTCCGTGTCTCAGAGAATGAAGTATTCAGCTGATCTTAGAAGAGGAAAAGAGAAAAGCACTGGGGCACATCAGAAAGTTAGGAAAATAGTTCTAAAAGGAAAATCTTGAGGAAGTACGGTAGAAGCTACAGTAATTAACAACATTCTTTTACCTTGTTACACTAATTATTCAACAGAATATGAAAAAGTTATAGAGATGTTATTGAAATGACTGTCATGTTACTTGATTCCTTTAGAGTGATAGCTACTTATACGCATGCTTGCGTATGACCAAAAGAAAGATTAAAAGTAACAAAGTGATGGTTCAAACCATTTTTTCCTGCAGCATTTAAGTTGATACATGGCTTAATTTCATATAATGACTGTATGTGTGATATACCAATAAATAATTGCTACGTGGAAAAAATTCAGTGACCCGGGCTTTCCCAAAATCATGAGGGTCTGAAAAGTAATGAGCTTTAAACGATCAATAAATATGGGGGGTTTTATTTGCCTTCTGGTTTCTGAGTCTCTAGAATAGGTACACTTCACATTGTCAGGCAACAGTGAGAGTTAGTGGCTCGCTACCTCTTAAAGTTATTTTTTTTTAACTGAGATTTTTCACACTATTTCTTGATTCCAGCAGCTGAGGCTTCAGGGAAATTGCCAAAGAGAATGAGTGCTGCAGTATAATTACAAGAGCTGGCAGCACTGGTAGTAACATAACTGGAACCCGTCCAAGCTGCAGTGCAACATCCCAGTTACCATCAGTGGGAAATACACTCAGAGAATAGACCTCATTGTTTCAAAGATTAAAAATTTACAAAAATTACAGAAAACAAGTTCCAAACATCCTTCATATTTATTACGAAAGCACGCAAGCCAGACCTCTCTAATATGCCACCGAGCAAAATTACCACATCCACAATGGAAGCACTGTTTGTACTGACAACCGAAAGAATATGGGGCATTTCATTAAAAGTGTTACAAATGGGTTTGGCTGACTCGTGCTTGTGTGCTGGATAGAGTTTGCATTGTACATTTAAGGAAGTTATACTTCACTGGAAGCATTTTTAATTTAGGTATGGTATAATTCTAGCCAGCTAAAGAAGCTTATAGTTTAAACTTTCACAAGGCTCATGAGCAAATGTAACTGCTCCTAAAATTAGTGTTTCATTAGGCTTTTACGCTGCTCAGGCAAGAGACAGAAAATTGATGTAACACCTTTAAGAACAACCGAGAAACCACTTATAGATAAACATACAGTTATGTGAAAAAATGTTTATCTTCTAAAAGCAAAGAAAGCGAAGTCTGAAGTCAGTGGAAATTTTATACACACTACTGTGGATTCAAGACAACTTAAATTCCTTGTGTACAATATACAAAGCAGCTCCACTCCTGTTTATAAACAGGGCACCACTAAACTTTGTTCAAGACAGGCTAAATCTGATATGTATTTCTGATTCATACTTTAGAAATAAAGTTGCAATCCTATGATACTTTCTTTTCCTCCCCCACTCCCTTTACTGTATTTAACAGGACTGTACTGTAAGGATTTATGGCATCTTTAAGTGTTTTTTTGAAAATCTTACCTTGGGTCTGCAATTGTGTTATATGGAAGAAAAAAATACTTTGCCACAAGGGAGGTTTTCAGAAGTACTCAGCCAATTCCAGTCTGTTTCTATTCAACTTGACTGAAGTTGAATTGACTACCGCTATCTTAATTTAGAGCAGAGCTAGATAAAATTAACGTAAATAAAAATGAGTACAAGCAGTGAGTTTCAAAGCCAAAGCTTAGAGACTTTACTGAAAGCTCCCATTTGCTTCCTCTTTGACTTAACGTGTTTTTTATTTCTTAGGGAGTTCAGCCAGAGCGGGGCAATGGTCTGTGCATCTCCATCTGCTGCTGGGATACCACTTGTTTAGAGAACTGCTTAATCCGGGCTGGAAAATTGAAAGGTAAATGTTAAATATTTAACAAGCTAAACTCATAATATTAGCCAAGAAGGGTCATCTTATTTGTTGCTATAAGCTAATTTGTTTACAAAGCAGAAAGCATCAACTTTCAACCCACTCTAGAATGTTTCTTGTCCTTAAGCAGTCGCTAAACTCCTGCTAATGGATGCACTTTTGTCCTGGTATTTCTCCGAGCCCTGTGTTAGCATTTGGCAAACATTTATTGCAAAAGGTTGTTTACTTTGGAGATTGGTTTGGAACATTTCCATTTCCCTGCCTCGTCACAAAGAGCATAAAACGAATTGCTTCAAATATTAACTCGATAGGGTGGTTTGGTTTCTTTTTTTTCAATTTTCTCTTTTTCCTTGTCAGCGCAAATAGAAACGTACGAGTTCAAGTGAGGGATGACAAACCCAGCAGCCATGGAGTTACGTTAGTATTTGTTACCCCCTTGCCTACACCGACAGTTCACAAAAAACATATTTTTATTTATGCTAGAGGCTTTACATCAGATTGGTAGTGCAAACCAGTCCCGTAAGCATCTGAATTGGTGAATAACAGTGAGTAGAAAGCACAGCTCAGGGAATCCGGACCCTGCTGCTGATGGCGACTGGGATTTCTTTGTTGTGAGGAAGGGCTGGTTCGGGCTCGTCCCTTCAGGGTCCGGTCGGAGGGGAAACGCCAGCACCTGCTTTTTTTCCTCAGCCCAGGCTGGGTTTGCTCCTCAGGCTGCAGTATTTGAGGGAATGGGTTAAATTTGGCCTTTTAGCTGCGCTTTTGGGTCAGATTTATCCGGGCTACGACAGACCTTTAGGCCAAACGATGGGCTAGGCTGCCTTCTCCTCCGCCCTCCACGGCCCTTCTCCCCTGCAGCCCGCCAAAATTCGGGCTAGGGGGCTGAAAATGGGGGCCTGCGCCCCCAAACCTACGCGCAGTTAATAGAGAAGGTCTCGCAGTCGATGCCTACTTACAGACAATGCTTTATGAGCTGTGTTTTACCTCAGGGAAGTTCCCTCCCTACAAACACCCCCCGGCCAGGGCACCTGCCAGGCTGCCTCTGAGGGGAGCAGCAGAGGAACGGGGGTTAGCACCATACCCCATGTCCCTGAGGGGAAAAAAAATTATTTTTTTTTATTATTATTATTTAAAATGAATTTTTTTAAAGCGTGGTTTCAGTCAAACATCACTACTTACTGGGGTTAAAAGCAGGGTCTGGGCATAGTAACGCAGACAGGTGCACACAGGCAGGCACACCTGTGTTTGTGTATTTTACTCGGGAGCAGAAATGTTTGCAAACACGGAAAAAAACAGTTCAGTTTCAGGGTGGTGGTTGTCATGGGGGCCGATGGCGGCCACATACGTGTTGGAGGGAAGAAACTACTACAGGCAACAAAAGTGTTTTATTCCAGTAGTGTTTCATTAGTGTTGTTAATAATTCCGCCCTTTTCCGTGTTTTTTGTGCTAATTTGTTTGTAGTAATTACTTTCCCGCCTTTTCGCCCGCTGTCCCT
>NW_008794887.1:165792-191118 GCF_000699145.1 Aptenodytes forsteri | reverse complement strand
TGTGGGAGCATGAGGCGCGGCGGGGCCTGTGTGCGCGCATCCTGGTGTGGGGTGCAGCAAGGAGCATCGCTGCGGGTTGCGAGCGTCAGGACTGTGGGAGCATGAGGCGCGGCGGGGCCTGTGTGCGCGCATCCTGGTGTGGGGTGCAGCAAGGAGCATCGCTCCGGGTTGTGAGCATCAGGACACCCATGGAGCTGCAGGTCTCCTCTGTAGGTTGTTGCCATGACCAAATCTCGGCGCACCACCGGCCTGCGTTGTAGCGCAACCCCCACGTCCTGCAAAGTTGTTCCTGTCTGAGACCGGGCCCACCGAACCCTGTCTTCAATCTGCTGGGGAAAAACATGACCCCAAGCGACGGTGCCAGACCCCCGCGTTTGCTAACGTCAGAGCAGAAGCTCGCTGCGCAGTTCTGCACGGCTCTTGCAACACGGTGCTGCGGGACAAGCTTGCGCAGGACCATGAAGCCCGCATACAAATTAATTATGCTGCAGTGGAAAGATGTCGCAACGTTAAGTCGGCGTGCCATAACATATGTCTTGGAGCAAAGCTGTAGCGTTGTAAAAAAATGTGGCACAACACCAGCTGCAAACATTGTTAGCGGAGGCTGTGCTGCAACAAGTTACAAATTGCTGTGCAGCCGTTATACGCTATCGCATTATACTGTAAAACAGTATTGTTCCATGGTGCTGCGATCTCGGGGAAACCATGGCAAGCTGCCATTCTTTGTTAGAGCAGTAAACAGTTCGTATTCACTAACAAACTGGTTTTTAAAATAACTATTTCTCTTCACAAATTCTGCTTCCGAAGTAGCTGGCTATAAATAACTAGTCCTCTTGGGGATAGTGGCTGAACCTCTCGGGAGAGGTTTTCTTGCTGCTCCGAAGGCAGTTCCCATACGATGGCAGCAGAGGGCTGCAGCTGGTTTAAAGGATTTTCCCCAGTAGGTTTTTTTTTCCCCAAAGACTGTTTGTTTGTTTGTTTTTTCCTGGAACTTCATTGAAGGAAGAACTTTCCTTAGCGAAACTGAAATAGAAACGAAACAAAAATCAACCCCAAATGCAACGACATAGCATCGTCTGATAACTGCTGCTTAAATTAATGGCAGTGAGAGTGGGAATGCCATGACGATGTAACCACGATTGCAGTATTTTTGCTGAAAAGGTAAATTAGTATGCAAAAATAACGTGCTTCCAAGGCATTTCTGCGTAGTCTGACTATACAGTTGAACAGCACCAGCTAGGTAGAGCCTAAAGACTTGACGTTGTCCCTGTTTCTTTTTCCATCTGGGAGATAGCTAGCAGCGCCTGGCTGAATGTCTCTTCATGCAATTGCATTCTGCCGCTGTAAATCCTTCAGCAATTCTGTTGCGCGCAGTAAGGTATCGTTCTCCTCATCCCCATCGCCGTTTTGCTGGTTTGCACCTCTGTGTTCCACCACAAGCATCTCAGGAGTGCCAGAATAAGGAATTTCAGACTGCTGTACTTGTTCATTTACGCTGATATCAATGTTTCTGGTAGTTACCGTTGCTTGGGGGAAGAATATAATAAAATGGGGTGTGTGTGGAGTATCCTTCTTCTGGTACAGCTTTCTGGAGCCTGACAGTGGTTTAAGGGTTCCCCGAGTCTGAAGCTACATCCAGGCTCCCGTGTTTAATATGCAGTGGTGGACCTACATAAATACATCTAACTACATAGTGATTGGCATAATTAACGATAGCGACAGTGACACAGAGTTCTGCAATTTAATTGCATTGGAGGGTAAAAGTATTATCCTCTGTTTGTTTTAAATTGGTTGAATGAGTCACAGGGGTTTGTTGGTTGGCTGGTTTTTGGGTTTTTTTTCATTTGAGGCTCTGTAATCTAGTCAATGTTTGTTAACTGTTTTGAGATGACAGGATGAAAGCTAATAAGAAAAAAAGTACAATTGAGTTGTTTATAAGCTATGGTGATGGTTCTGCTAGAGTGCTAACTGCTTATTCTATGCATGAGTGGCCTTGTCTTGTGTACCTAATTTATCTTTGCCCTGCCTACACCGAACGTGTGAGCAACATCATGTAACTGGTAAAAATATCAGCGGTGCGGCTGGTGCTCTGCTACTGTCGGTGGCGGAAACGGTGGCAACGTTTCAATGACAAGAGCGGGACTGCGATGGAGTCAGCTTTTCAAATATCTGGGGTTTAGACGGCAGGCAGTTGCTAGCGAGATTTTTCCGAAGAGCCCAAGCACGTTCGGCATGTAAAAGCCATAGGAAGCTAGGAGGTAGCCGTAAACGCGCTGAAGCCGTGTTTAAGCATGTCGTTAAATTCCTCTGCAACAGCCGTGTAGGCAAGATCTAAATCTTTCGTGCTATTAAAACAGCAGAGTTTTCAGTCATTATTTCATTAATCACATGCATGATTTTCAGGAAAAACATGGGAGAGCCCTGTGATAGGAGCAGCACCTGTATTTAATGTAGAGCTAGGCGCAAATCGGAAATAAGAGCGGTTAGATAGGGACACCTTAACAGAAAAGCGAGGAAGCTTTTGTACATCGGGGTGGGGAGCTGGAGAAGCCCCTGGAGGCCCCTTCCAGCCCAAATGATTCCAGGGTCAGGGACGGGGCTCCGCGGTCCGTCACGCCTGGACAAATTGCATCTGTTTTTGCAAGGGAGGGATTGTGTCTCGCCCCCCTCCGTCCTGCTCAAGCGAGCCTTTTGCATTTTCAGCTCGGGGGGCAGGAGGTGTGTGCCAAGCCAGTACGTTCAGCCTCCGGGAACTGGCCTTATATATTACTTATTTAAGGTGTTCTTTTTACCTTTATTTTAGAGTCTGCATTCTTCACATCTTCAGATACTCCCTACCACCACGAGGGCTAGACGTAAATAACTAGAAAGCTATTGAGCAACAGGCAGAGAGCTGGCATTCTCTTGCGGTTTCTTGAATTGAGCTGGGGCGTTAAAACACCAAATGTGGTGGGAGGCAAAAGAGAATGCTGGAAAAATTGCACCACTAGGACCAGCACCAATGAGAACATCATCCAGTGCGCTATAAACATTACAAAATGGAAATAATAGTAATGATAATAATAAACCGCAGAAGAAAGACGTAACGCTTCCAAGTTTTGTGTTGCTTCATATGCAGTCTTAGGCAGTAAAATTTCTTCAGTACTTACTCTGTTTACATCAAATTTTTCCTCATTTGCCAAATGTTTATTCTCTCCTGAGGTTTCATTGAAACTCTGAAATGTTATTAAGGAGCTTAGATGCAGCCTTTCATTTACACTTGAAGAAAGCACTTTAGGGCTTGTTACGAAATGATAAAAGTGTACAATTAGTGGGGGATTGTTGACTCATCCAGCGCAGGCTCCGCCATGCCTTCTGCGAGGATATGGAGCGAATTAAGGCACTGTTTTGTATCCTTCTTAATGAATTTGCAGGATAAAATCACCATGCCCTCCTTGGCTGGCGTTTCTATTTAAGGACTGCTGGCAGAGCGTGGAAGGGCTGATGAATGGCACGGGGCGAAGAAGGGGCAGGAATGTATACATCCGACGTCCTGGCCCACACCTCGGAAACGGTTTGATCTGCTGAGAAGCTGATCAGAATTTTGATAACACAAAGTCCAGTTTTATTGTTATTTTGCTTGCGGAACTGTGCAGCGATATGGATGAGATGCAGCTGGAGGAATTAAAAGGAAAAAAAAAAAGATAATGGAAAATTTAACAAAAAATAGGTAAACAGGGAAAAAATTAAGAGGTAATTATTTAATACATTCCATGCACCGAAGGACTGAGGTTAACACGTGGCCTGGCTGCTCTGATCCTCACTGCAGTTCTGTGATGCTGCATCATCCATGTGCTCACTGCAACATCAAACCGAAGTGGCATCCTGTTGAAACTCAGGACTGCAGAAAACCATGGCAGGATCTTCACTAATACACAGAATTTCCAGACGTCCTCCTTCATCTTAGGATCGTAAGTGTCTTGGTTTGAGGCATGTGGGGCAGAAGCGGATTTAATGCCAGGATTTGCCATTTTCTCCTTGCCTCCTCCATTCTCATTTTGGACAGTGATCATGGCCGAGACAAATCTGTCCTTCTACCGTGCCTTTCAACCAAGAATTTATAAACGCTTTGCGTGCATGAAATCACAGAGCTGCGTAACGTGCCCTGTGGAGGGGGCAAGCCTTATCTAAACATACCTGTGGAGGGGGCAAGCCTTATCTAAACACGCTGAAGCAGGGGCAGCCGAGGGACTTCTTCAAGGTTGTTTGGAAGATACCGGAGGCGGAATCCAGAGTCCTAGCTCTTGCTTCCTGCCTCAGGTGATGGTACTAAACGTTTGGATGGAGAAAATGGAAGACTGAAAGAGGCAAGGCAAGGAAGCGGGTGGATGAGGTGAACGCAGAGGTGGATGCAAAGTTGGTACAGGTTTGTGCCCTGTGTATGTTGTTCATCCTTCATCAGATATTAAAGGTTTACCTCGCATCAGAGTCGTTCCTCTGCGGTTGCCAAATCCTAGCTGAGGATCTGGCCTCTAGGTTTTCCAATCTGCTCCTTCTTTATAAACGTTCCTTATATTTTTCCTGCCTTCAGATTTTCTCCATCTTCCAGCTTTGCAGAGAAATAGAGACCAGCACGAAAAAAGAAGTGGATTACTAAGAATTCATTAGCATCTCAAATCAAGTTCCTCTGGTTTTCTGAAGAGCTGAGCGAACCTGTCAGAGTGTAACTGGTGCTATTCCTTTCTGCTTCTTTTTAAGATGCAACGTTCAGCCCTAAACAGATGGGAACCTGTCAGCACAACATGGAGATAATTACCCGTTTGAGCCTTTGGAAGCTTCATTACAGATAGGAAGTTATTGCAGCCAATACCACTCTGCTTTATGATCTTATCAGCTTTCTCAGGCTGAGAGCATATTGGTAGGCCCTATTATTCCTTTGAAGAAACACCAAGAAAAACCTTGTTTCCGTAGGGATGCAAATTCTCTTCAAAGTTGCAGAGCAACTCCGCAGAAGCCAAGGCGGCTGTCCTGTCTGGGGAGGGAAAAGCATCTGGCCTGCAATAGAGGCATGGAAATCTCAAGGAAGCGCAGTAACAAGGGATAGCATAAATGTTAAAGAAATTAACCTGATGATTGCTTCAAGCTTCTGTCTTACTCTTCACTGCTGCGTGTTGAGCAGCCCCGTGTTCCCAGTGCCAAAGCTCATGGCACAGGCTGTTTCTTGGAGATTCGCGTACAAACTCGTGCATCTCTATTGCTGTCGGACACCTCCAGGCATCGCTTACTTGCTTTGCCAACAGCAGGAGCTATCATAGATCTTCCTTTCTTTGTGGACAGTCGGGTGCATCGAGTTATCCCCACCTCCGTCAGCTAGCGATGGGGGAAGGGGTGAAGGAGTTAAGGGGTTAGGAGAGTCTCACCGTGGGTTTTCTTATTATTCTGTAGGTCTGTAGGCTGGCAGAGTTAAAAATCCTTCTGCAGCAAAGCGGACTCATCGAAATGACCCGCAAGAGCAGGCACCAGGAAGGCAGTAGGTACTTGCACGCGGCTTGTCACAGAGCATGAAGCCCACTATTATTCTTAAAAGAATGGCAAACCCGCTCCTTTCAGTACTTTAAAAAAAAAAAAACAAACCCAAATATAAAAGGCCTTTCTTTTTCTTTATCACAGCAATCCTGAAATTTTATTAGTTATGTATTTTGTGCCGAGGAAGAGGGCTTTACATGCATTCTGCCAGCACATGCTGAAGATTTTGTCAGGTTTTAAAAAAAGTAACACAACCACCTGTCAATTTTTATAACTTTAGTTCAAATTGCGGAGGGGACCAGCCAAATTGCAAAAAAGGAAAACTGCTGCCTGCTCTGACCTACTTGCTAAACAATCAGGATTTGTTGTGTAAAAAGGAAAAGAAAAATAAACACCAGCCTAAGGAAAATTTTCGGTATGTGATTTGGGCTCACAGGTTCTTCCTCATCCTTTTGTAATGAGAAAATTGTGGGAGGAGATGAAGGTTATTGCAGAGATCCTCTCGTGGTAGCTGAACGGAAATGTGCAGGTGTTTTCTGCTTCCTTAGATCCAGCCTGTTAGTTGAGCCCTTTTGGGAGCTGTGCTGATAATTATCACGCTACGGGATGCCACCCTCTAATCTTCCCCTATCTGCCATTTGGGAGAGTAGCGCGGAGCTTAAGATAGCAATTTGTGGTGGCAGAAACGCCGCTCGAGCCGTTTGGAACCCGGCTGGCAGAAGCGTGCCAGCGTGCAGGGTGGAAAGTACCTCTGCAGGGGTTGGGGAGGCAGGCAGCTGCCTACGGGGGGGTGGCAGCAGTGGCATCGTCGCTGCAATTGGATTAGCCAATTTTATAGTTCGGTCTGATTAAGGGATGAAGAGAAAAGAGTTGCGCTGTAAGTTTTCTGTGGAACTACCTGCCTGAATTGCCAATAGCCCTTGCTGCAGGCGCCAGCTGAATTTTGTCCTGGCAAGCACCCCAGCAGGTTCGTCCGCAGATTGTGCAGATGTTTAAGGCAGCGGTTAGCTCTTCGTGGAGCCCTGGTGACAGGGAGGCAGATGCAGCCTCCCGGGAGAGGTGGATGAGCGGCCGCTAAGGCAAATAGCTGGTATGTCACAGCTAGGGAACGGTGTGTTTGTGTGTGTGAAAATACATTTCCCTTTGCTGAACGCAACAACAAAAAAAAATCTGTTTTTCACATCCATGGGCCAGAAATGTATTTTATGCAAACTAATAAAATTGCCTCACGAAGATAATAAAAAACCCAGCGTGTTAATCAGCTTCACGGCTTCCCCCAAACCTGTTCCAGGATTTCTATGAGCCCCACTTTGGGCGAGCGCTGCTGCCCCGCTCCCCAGCCGTGGCGAGCGTGAGCTTTACGTATTCTGGTCAGACAGGTTGACTACAGCAGCACCCGTTCCTCATCTCTAAAGCTGACTCAAGAAGATTTCTAAATTCTTTTAGTGAGCCTAAGAGATAAAAAACCAGCTTCTGAGATGGGCATGTGTATGACGCTTGCAGTCACCTTAGCAAGTAATTCCACCCCGCCTTGAGAACACCTTTCCCCTGAGCATCCGTAAGTATCTTACAAATGGTAGCAAATTTACAATTTGTTTGTGAGAAAGGAAATTATTCCTGTCCTTCCTTTCTAGGTGAGGCAAACCAAGGCATAAAGACATTTAATATACAACCAGGCGAGAACTTGAGGAGCCCTAATTCCCTGCTCCCAGTCGTAACCAAAGCTTAATTCCACAGCACTTGTAAAATGCGGATTCAGAGCTGTGCATCTATTTGAGATTTTATTCCACCACCCACAGGCCCTTTTGTAGCAATCTGCTCCCTGCTTGCTTTCAGTGCTATTAATTATGGTTCAGCATGCTGTTGTACCTGAGGTTGCAGTTGCATTTCCAGGGTATAAACCCTTGTTTATTTGCACAATGGCTAAAGTATTTTTCCCCCCTGCTTCTGGGATGTTGTTTAGTATGAAAACTATTTGTTCAGGAGAGCTGACACTTTGCATATTTGCACATTATAAAGTATTTGCTTGTGTGTGTGTGTACAAAAATAGAGAGAATATATATATATTCTAATTATATATCTGCTACATCTCTGCTCAGAAAAATAGAACAAGGCATTGGGAGAGTAGAATTCTTTTATCGTGTCTAAATTAATTTATAGCTGCTTGTATTGTGTTAGCACAGTTTCTCCCAACCTGGAAGAGACTCCTGGGGAAGACGGGGATGAACAGGGTGTGAGGGGCTTGAGAAGGTGAAAGGGAAAATGAGAAGAAGCTGATACATTACTTCTTTTTCCAATATTGCAACATGGTCAGAGCCACTGACAGGAGGTACAAAAAATGGTGACATTCACTTCAGAAGGGCAGCAGGGACAAAGTTTTGCTTAGAAAATTACGCATTTAGCTCCTCGAGCAGAATCAAGGCCAAGAACAGTACACATACATGCTATGAAACAGCCCCAGGCTGGGGAGTTTACAATTTAAATAGCCACAGGCAAAACACGGTGTTATTGTTCACATATTACAGACGAGCGGCTGAGATACCAGGAGCTGCTTTTACTGTCGTAGACTTGCATCTCCTGAACCACAACCCAGTGCCTTAACTACAGCTCCGTCCGGCCTCTGCAAACGCCCTTCTACCTCGGTATGTCTCTAACGAGGCTCATACTTAACCTCTCGTAGGCGATGTGAAGCAGGACTGAATTGCTCCAATGCCTGTGCTGGCTTGGATGTTTCTACGTGGCACAGCAGTTTGCAAGGTAAGTGCGTGGAAAGGGTTACGGGCAAGTCCTTGTTCTGGCTATGCCCTTACCGGCTACCCAAGGTGTAACACACATGGAAGCAGTGCTATCAAAGCTCCCACGGGAATTAATCTATTGATATCCATAGTTAATTGCAAGGTGGGCCTTTTCCTACAGTTCATCATCTCCTTTCAGTTACTGCATCCTGCCGATTTGTTCATACTTTTAACGTACAATAGCGAAGGAAGCCTAAACGTGGAGGTGCTTCCCTGAGGTCTCAGATAATGACCTTTAATGTGATTTACGTTTTTGAAGTAATGTGGTGCTAGTGCAGAGATCAAAACACTAAACCTGACTACTGTCAAAAAGTCAAATGGGCCAAGCAAACCTCATTGGTCAAGCTGAGAAGCCTGCAAAAAAAAAAAATCTAAATAAGCTGAGCAGAATAAAATTAGAAGAAAATTATAGTCTTGATTCAAACCTCAATTACATTAGTTTTTATCCTAGGCGTGTCCTGGGAACGCCTCCTGATAATGACGTGTTATTACTAAGACAGAAAAGGACATCTTAAAAAAATCCTTGTATTCTTATAGCGTAAATTGAAAGAATACAAGATGAAAATAATTCCCATCCTGCTTAGAAGTTCACATAACATGACCAATAATCCTTTGCATGTTTTATTTTGAAAACAAAGCAGTCCAAAAGGAAGATGGGGGTTTTTTTTTAATATTAAGACTGTATTCCATGCAGATAATCCATAGTAAATACATTGCATTAAAAGACAGTTAAAGTGCCTTTAGTCCCTCAAAATAGTCCAACTGTGCTGTAAATTCAAGTATGCGGAAAGTAGGCCTTTAGTTACTAAGAGAATATTTTTTGATCTGGGTTCTTGATGTCAAAAATGGGGGGGTTAGCCCCCAACTTTCATAGGAGCAGAACCAACCTCGCGCTGGTCTCTGAGAAACCCTGTGCTGTGTTTTCCCAACTGCTGAACGCAGATGAGTGGCCAAGGAGCAGATACGTGATGTGATTTTCTGCCTGATGACAGGCAGCTGCCTTACTCCCGAACGACACGCTCAGCAGTTGCCACAAACTGCCAGGGCACGGTGCTTGGAAAGACAGATGAGGAGCAGCAGCAGTTCTTTGTGTTTTTGCACCCTCTTTTAACCGGCTGAGCGATGGACTGAGCACAGCTAACAGCCCCAGCCCGTTTTATAGCTATAAAATATACAGGTCAATATACACATGTACATTATGCAGTCTGCTTTGAAGCAAGCCCAAACGCTGGGTTCATCAGAATCCAGAGGAAAACTCATGATGTGGCTAGAAAAGCCACGTGATTAAAAGCAAAATCAAAACCTTTTGATGTCATAGTCGCCATCGTCGTGTTCTTGCTTTGGCACTCAAGACTAGCAAGATTAACCGGCATCTTGAAGTCAGAGTTACACAGGTAGGAAAGGAGTATTGATCCTGATGCGTTTGGTGCAGCCAGCATTATACTTGCACCAGACTCTCCTATTCTCTTCAACATTAGAGCGGTACTTGGTGGTGGTAAAGGCATTTTTCTCTTTCTCCTAGGCATCAGCAACATTACCGTTGGGTTTTTCAGAATTCAATAGACCACCTCTTCCACTATAAAGCCACGTGCAAAAAATATTCAGAAAAGATTGCTCCCTGCTGACTCGCGAGCTTCCCAGATGTGAGCTTCAAGTGCCCAGAGCTAGACCTCATGTCAAAAGGTAGGACAGAGTATTTTTTTTCTCCTCCTCGAGACACAGCATGTAAGTGCCTTGCTTCTCCAGGCGAGGCAGTGGGAGATGCTGGTTGAATCCAAACCTTCAGCTCAGAGCACACACATGACTATGGGCAGTAACTTCTCCATCTACTCTACCACAAGGTCTTAGAGATGATGAATTGGAGCTGTTAACGCTCTACCTGACGATACCCCAAACCCTATTCCTCAGTAGAAGGTAGACCAAACATGTGTTGCACAGCTACAGAATACAGAATAGCCTGGTCTGTTTTTCCTCTTTCCTTAAAGGGGAAAAAAAACCCCAAACCCCAAAGCCTTTTTGACTCCAGACACTCAGAACTTGGCATCTGCCCTGAAGTATAGGTGTTTTACATATCCCAACTGTTTCTGTGCTATGGCACTTGGATGTTGTTATTCTCCACCCGAGTATCTGATCCTCTTCTGAATCCTTCTAAGATCCTGGCTGCAGTAATGCACCAGTGATTTATACAGCTCAATTGCACTCTATTTGAAGTCTGTTTTCTTTTAAATTTGCAGCATTTTAGAAGTCTTGGATGTTACCTAGCATTTCTAGGGGTTGTAGGGGAAGAGGAGTACCCCAAATCTTGCTGTTATTAAGAAAAACAGTAAAAACAAGGCCATTATTTGAAAAGAGTTAAATCCAGAGAAAATTCCTTACCAGCTCATAACCATTTCAAAGGAGATCAGATCCTGGGCAAAAACTAGATGACAGCATCCCTTTGAATTCTTTCTACTTCAGGGAAACAGGGGAAAAAACAACCTTCCAGTTGAAAGCTTTATTTGGGCATAAAGTTTATCTTCAAAATATGTCTAAAGAGAGACTGTCTGAGCCGTAACAACTTGGCACGACTCAGTCTGACTTACCCTGTTTGAGCATTTTGGTGCCTTTATGCCATAATAAGATGCAGCAAAAGTCTCCCTAGTGGCTATGTATGAGAAAGTATAATCTGGGGTCTAAATGCCACAAAGCATCCATATTTATCTTTAATGACTATATAAATTCAGCAGATGAGAAGGAAAACATTAATTAGACAGACCCTGCCTTTGCAGTAATCAACCACCAGTGACAGCTGAACCAGCCAGTGGATAAAATATGCACCAAACATGATTGGGGGAGGGTGCCGTGGCCGCGTGCTGGAGGACGGCAGCCGTGGGAAAGGGGCTCCCTGCCACCCCCCCCCCCCCCGGGGCCACCCCCCCCAGCCAGTGGATAAAATATGCACCAAACATGATTATCAGAATAAATAACTGAGGATCAAGAGAAAATGGAAAAAAAAAAAAAGAACGAAAAAAAGCCCCACACACCCACCACATTTTTTGGTGGGGGAAAGAAACTTTACCTTGCACTGGACTTTGGACTCTCTCTTTTTTTATACAAGCCTTCCTCAGTTTAGGGCCCAATCCTGCAGCTGGTGTCTGTGGAAGTAAGGTAGAGTATTTCTGCAGATTAGTCTTGAATTCTGATTGCACAGAAGGAGTAGAAAACCCTGAGAGGTCTAGTGTCGAAGCCCTTAGCTGGGGTCAGATTCTGGAATCACGATAGATGCACAAATCCAGACCAGGGGCCTATCACAGACATAATAAAATAAAAAACCAGAAAAAAATTCCACTGACTTGAGTAGGCTCTAAAAACTATGCTGTTAACAAGGTGATTTTTAGATTTTCAATGGTATCAAGGCATGTACGCCTTCACTCCTTATTTATGTGAAATGCCCATGAGTGAGCTTGGATTTATGTCAGGATTCAGCCCGTGGGAGGACGCTGCTGTTGCTAGTGCTCTGTCCCCATCCTCTTCCATCAGAACCTACTCTGTTCCCGCTGGATTAGTGGCCGCGCCACAAGGATGTATTCTGAAGGAACCTAAGATTTTTTTTTCACGCTCCATCTCCTTTGGGGTAAGGGTCATAGTTAGTAATTTAGCAAACTAATTAGATGCCAAAAAGTGCATCAGAGCCATTGGCTCACAAACATCCTGAAGCTGAATCCTCCACAGGGTTCTGCCCTTAAAATAGATCAGGTTTCCCTTTCTCTGGAGCAGGGGGTGGAAGCTGTTGCTTTGAAGGGAGGGGAGGGCAGGGAGTTGAAGCCATGGTGGTGGAAGACTGCAGGATGAAGAGACAAGGGGACAAGGCTTCTCGGCCACGAAGGCAAAATTAAATGTTGCCCGCCCCAAAAGAAGGCGAAGGGGAGAGTGGAGAAAGGGACAGAGCTGGGGAAGAGGGGAGGTGAGCCCTGGAGAGCCAACCTTACCTCTCCTGGGCCACCAACAGCACCTACCACCAACCACCCAGCCTCTCCCTGGAGAGGGGAAGAGGCAACCAGCCCGACTTTCCTGAGAGCAGGCAGAGCCAGCGTGCAGCAAAAAATCAACTGTTTTGCTGTCCCCAAGAGCCTGCTGCTTGAGGCAACTACGTATTTCGCCTGTACCAAGATTTGCCCCCCCTTTGCTGCCCCTGTTAAGCCTCCTGGTGGAGGAGGGAAGAGGTCAGCCACACGCAGGGGGGGAAAAACCCAACCACGAAACAAAAAACCCACGCCAAGCGAAAACTTTGACTGCACTTTTTTTCTACCGCCACATCCAGGGCTTCGGTGCCGGGCTGCAGGCGGAGTCCAATGTCGCAACTGACTGCTGACGCTGCAGGCCCTGCTGTCCCGTGAGGAAATCCAGGCAAGTCCCAGCCTCACATCGCCCTGACTCATTCTTTTCAAATGCTCCATTGGGTCTTTTTCCTCTACTTGCTGTTTCTTTTCCAAGAGGGGAAAGACTTTGCAATAGAATAACAGAAGACTCCAACACTTGAGACATGGGAGGTTCGAGATGCAGGGGGAGGAAGCGCTCAGCACTGTTCTGCTTCGACAAAGCCCTCCTTCTCCTGGCTGGCCGGCTCCACCTCCGAGTACGTTGCATGGTTGGTGTGATTTCGGAATTTCATGGCAGGCCAGTGATGTGGCCTTCGCTGTGGACAGAAACAAAGACCCATCAGAAGCTATGACAGAGCCTTTCACGCCAAGCCTGCAGGGAAAACGGAAACTCGGTCCTGAAACAAAAACAATGCTGTCTTTGTGAAAGTTTGACTTTTTATTAATAAAAATAAATTTTAAAAAATCGTTTCATGCTTAAAAGAATTCATTACAATGCATCGATCTCACTGAGCTGACCCGCTAACAAGGTTAAAATGGGGAGCGGGGAGGAAATGGAAATTTTAAGTGAAATCTCACATCAGCCTTAGAACAAGGGGGGCCTGTGCAGCCGAGGACGGCCACGGGCTTCCCGTGCGACCACATGCACGTCAGCCCTGTGTCTCCTCTCTATCTGCAAAACAGGGACAACCGCATTGCCCCTTCTCAGCCGGGTGTAGCTAAACGAGTCAAACATTGCCAAGTGCTCAGGTACTAAACTGGTAGAGGCCATGTAGATCAATTCTCTGAAGCTTGTCTCTGCAAACAGGACAGATGGAGGAAAGAAGAGCGTGCTAGGAAAAAGCCAGCGAGTGATAAGGAAAGGCTGAGGGCTAAATGTTGCTCACTCCCTCCGCAGCAGCTCCTATGCCAGGATTCAGCCCACTTCTGACTGCCTCGGGATCCTACACCAAGCGGTCTTCTGGCTTTTAACAGCAGATGGAGATTGTTGGACCCCCTATCTTTCCAAGAATTAAAATCTTCCTTTTAGAGCATTCACACCACCGCTTACACAGTAGCTGATGGCATGACATCTATCAGTAAAGTCTGACAATTTTTAGTCAACAAAATCCAGCTGGGCACTTCAAAAGGCAGCGATCTCAATTATGTCATAGCTCCAACTGAGCCCTCCAACCAGGCTGCGTGTCGACTGCTCATGCAAGCAGGTGGAAGAGCCTAACGTTGCATGGGGAAAAAAAGGCAATGTGTGAAAGGGAGCAAAATAAAACAGTGTGGGAGGGAGAGAGCCTAAGTTTAAAACATCGTCAACTGGAGGTTGGGAGATCAGCTGTGACTGTAGGGCCATGAAAAGAAACTCAGATAGGAACTCTATCAAAGTTCCTCTCTCCTCTTCTCTTTGCTCCCTGCTCTCCTCTAGAAGGTTAGGATTTGTGTTGATAGCAGAGGAAGAGAAAACCGGCCAGGGATAAGGTTCTCCACTCACCTCAATGAAGAACAGGGCAGCGTTGGAGGTGGGGTGGCTGTTGATGTAAATTCCAGCAAGGATAATAGCTGCAATGAGCAACACAGCCAGAACGATCCCCACGATAGTACCTGTGTGAATCGGGGCGCCTGCTTTCTTGGAAGGAAGGCTGCTTCCCACACCTGCAAAAAAGGATTCAGTTGAGTCTTGAACTGTGCTGAGACCTCGGTAAAAGAAAGGACAGAAAAGCAAAGGAAGGCAGGACCTTCCAGAGCTCTGCACGTACGACTGAGCAACTTAGCCTGCTACTGTCAGGCTCAACAAGAGGGAAAGATGCACCAGAGAGTTGTCTGAGCTCCAGCATTCCTTTTGGATGATAGCAGTAGCTGCTTTGAAAGAAGATTAAACCACCACCATGCAAGTAAACCCCCCCTCCAATCCATATTCTTTATATATTGGCTGCTCGCTCTGATAGAAAGCCGTTAGCCATATGCTGAGTGGGGTCCTCAGTGTGTCTTACTCGCAGCCCTGCAGCTTGCCCTCCGTCCTCGGCTATGAATATGCAATTGCACGGAACTACGGAGGGTGTATGTGGCACATATTAACAGTGACATTACCAGCCATTTGGGGAGCGATTTGGCTGAAACTGGGAAGATCATGCATTTCAAAGGCCCCATGCCTGCAAAGGAACTGGTCCTGCACCCAGTTTAGCCAGCTTAACTTCCCTGAGCTGCTTTCAGGCAAGAGGGATGGGCTTGTAGTTTGCATAAGACCGCAGTTCTAGCAAACCTGACATCAGGTGAAGAGGGCTCGGATCCTTCCCATACTCTGAAGTTAGTAAGAGCAGCCACAGTTCGGTTCCCTGCCCTTGGGGCTGCCGAACAAACTCAGACTGAGAAAGGCTTCACGGGAACAGAGATGACAAAGGCAGAGCTGAGCTAAAGACACTTTTCAAATTTGGATTTCCCACTGCTGTTTGGCACAGCTGGGGAAATTCAAGAGAAAGAAGGACTTTATATCTATGCAAAAACTGCAAAGAAAGGGAATTACATGGGAAGAGAAAACTCATCGTCTTAGTTTGCACAGCAGGACTAAGTGGGAAAAGTAGACAAACAGCATCAGGGTAAAACAGTTTGGTCCCGACTCTCACTTTTCACTACCTGAAATGGTATTAGTCAGGGTAAGGACAATAGGAGTCTTATCTTGATTACACCCCTCCAATCTCAGTTTCACCTGTCCACCCCGCTGACTGATCACAGCTCCCCGGTGCATTTGATTTCAGCGTAACATGTTTTCACTTGGAACGACCGTGAGCAGGCAGAGAGAAGATGAAGGGCTTACCTTCACTTCCTGCGTACTGATTGAGCTTCGTATCATCTACAAGAAGAAAACAAAGGCAAAAAAAAAAACAAAGTTAGGAGCCTTCTACGGTATTCTGCATGCTTCCCACCCGCTTTCATCCCTCTGTGACAGGGCCGCTGACAGAACACACCCCTTGCACAGCATTTCCGTGGCCAGTGACAGTTTTAAACCTCTGAGTTTGGTGGAAGAGGAAGGCACCCGGGAAACAACAGTAGTGAAAGCATGTGGGTTACGGTTTGTCGTCTTCCTTCACAAAGGTGGCACCTGGAGCACAAACATCTGAGGAAACCAGTCTTTAAATATGCTCAGTGTGCAAAGCAGAACAATAAGTGAATGCTGGATGGGGCCCCAGCCCCTGTGGGTGTCTGTGTTCGGACTACGGCACGTGCAGCAATACGCTGCTAATACATCCCAAGTAAATCAATGGGATGTTACGCTGTAGATATCTTCCATGGGGGCCCCAAATCCAATTCCATTCTTCACCTCATTCTGGAAGAACCAGGCTATATTGTACCAGGCTTTACGTCTTGATGGTCTCCACATCACCACCCTCGCGAGTCCAGCTGAAATCCTGATCCTTGGCTTACACGTTTGCTAGCTGCAGCGCTGACATGCGACCAGAGAGTCAGACACGTTCACAAACATCTCCAGGAGCAGAGCCAGCGAGCTGGGCTGGCTGGGGAGGATGCGGAGGGGTGGGTCCACTCCTTTCTTTTGCTCGTTCCTTTGCTGTGCTTCTCCAGATAAAGTTCGCTGCTTGATGCAGCTGGCTGTTTGTTTCCTTCCAAGATTACAAATTAACTTCATGCTTGACTATGTCACAGAAAGCCTCTTGTTCTTTTCCCAAGAACTGGCGATGAGTTGGAAAATAATCTCAGTGGTGGTGCTACACTCCCCCTTCCTTTAATTGCTCCTTTCAAAGTCAACTCTGTCAGCCAGGCGCTCCGTTCCTCCCCCCCAACTCCTTCCCGTTGCTGAAGGACAATTACTAATGTTCCTTTCTATTTATTCTAATTAGCAGTTTGCGTTAGGGACTATTAAGCAGCAAAATTGAAGTGATACCTGCCGCTAGGATCTGAGGAGCCAGCCCCATGTTAATAGGATTATCAAGCTTTAGAACGAGGGTGTCTCGAGGGAAACTCAGGTCCTTATGTGGAGCTTTCCTATGCTGGAACGAACCCCATTCCCGAGCAGAGGGCAATCACAAGCCTACGCTGTATTATTGCCAGTCTGAGAGCACTGGCAGCCCTGAGCCACCAGCTAGGACCAAGCACATTAAAAGCATGAGCCCCTATACACAGTATTAACCGCTGTTATGAAGCTGGGGAGTCTGTCCACCAGGGACTAGTTGCTTGTTGACCTTCACAAACTCGTAAAAAGGCTGCGATGCAACTGTAAAACTCTTCCCACCGGAGGGTTTCATCTCTCCCCTTACCACACCACTCCGAGTCTCACCCCTTAGGCTGCCCTTCCTTCTCCTTTCCACTGCCTCCTGTACTCACCCCTGCCCTTGTGCTTCAAAGACGGGTTTGATATTTTATTTACTTGGATATGAATGGGCTTTATGAGGCATCGGAGTGAAAGACCTCTCCAGGGATAAGCATCAAGGACGGGGTGTCCCTGCCACAGCTGCTCACCCCACCTGCCCCTACCTTCTGTAGTGAGACCGTCAATGAAGAGCGAGGACGCGGAGGTGGTGGCATCCTCATTCAGCGGTGAGAAAGAGCTGTCAGGAGGTGCTGAATAGTGGTCGCCTTCCAAATCCTCGCAGGTCTTCTCATCTGACTGGAAAGAAAATGAAGAACAGCTACTTTTCCTAGCTCTCTTCCAGCAAGAGTGCCAGGGAGCCAGTGGTGAGGACTGTGCTTCCCAGGCTTCGGGCTGCCGAGCCCTTGGGGTTCAAACACTGGAGTGGAAGCAGGGGACATGGTCCAGAAGTGCCAGGAGAAGTATGGGGGGTGTGTGTGTGTGACATGGAGGTTGGAGAAGAGGAGGAAAAGTTTGGGAACCACTTATGCAGGACAAATGACAATGATCTGGCAAGGTCCTACAGTCTGACCTCCTTGCATCACTGAATGACCTTACATAGGTCCTGTGACCTCCTTTTCCCTCGCTCAACCCTCTTGGTTAACAGGGAACAAAGCTGAGTTTTCAGCGGGGGGAAAAAAAAACCCAACAAAAAAACCCAAAGCAGAAACAGATGTTTCATTAGAGCTGATCTTTCTGAGACAAAGAAACTAGTTCATCCAATGTGGAGATAATTGTGCTAACAAGGACAAAAAAAAATCACAAGGGCTAATTTCTTCATGCTTGAGAGTGAGTGTCATGCTTCAGAAAGTCAAGAAAAAAAAATATCCCAGTGTACTCAAATGGCACCACTTGGTAATTTATGGAGGTCTCCGCATCTTTACTGAACATCCAGCACCGACCAGCACAGAAACAAGACACCAGCAAGGCAAAGACAGGTAACGCTGGATTAGATGGACCATCTTTTAACTATTCCAATAGAGACACCCTCTATTAAGTGGATCAGCGGTCCTGCCGTAATGGAAAAGGGATATCTAAAGGGATATTCAGTCTGTTCCAGAACAGCATGGGCCAAGTGGAGCTGAGAGTGAATATTTTGAGCTGGGATATGGCCATTGTTTTTTTCTGTAGTTCAGCGTCATTCCTAGCAGAGGACCTAAGAGAAGTGACCCCCCCTCTCGGTCTCACCTTCTGGCCGCAGCCGTAGGATAGCCACTCCTCACGGTATCGGTCAAAGCCGCTGGAACACCTGCGGAGAAAAGCAGTATTAGCCCGTGGCAGAGAGACACAGCAACAATAATGCTCATTTGCCCGCTCTACGCGAGTGGCATCGCTAATGATTTCTAAGCTGCCTAAGAGTCCCAAATGCTGCCCCGATGGGCGCCGTGTACAGACACTTGGACAAACAAGTATCTGAGGACTGGGAAGATTATGTACAAGTTGGTCTCCAAAGACATGGGGTTTCCAGTACAGCTGTGCTGGAAGGACCCAAATGTTCCTCTTCACAGAGGAGGAAAAGGGTCAACGCCGCTTCTCCAAGGGAAACGGAGAAGCAGAGAAATAGGAAAAAATATATAGACTGAGTATGAATTTCCATTCCCTGGACTCTGTGCCAGGGCAAGGCCATGATCTCCACGAGGGGTTTTTTTTTTCCAGAAACATCTGCACAGGAAAAACACATTAAAGAAATTACAAACGGCATCAGGAAAACACCAGCTAGAGAAATCTCTACAGAAACAGAGGGAATGAAATAGCACTCTGACCTTTGGAAAAGTCTCTGGGGACTACCAAAAGATGAATCAGGGGTTCAGCTCATACAAGCACTAATTTAGCCAACTACCAACCACTAAGAGAGGAGAAGCCACAAAACTTCAGGTCCCGCTGAGTCACTGAGATCTTTGCTTAAAGTACAGTTCCTGTAACGATTACGGGCTCAGCAAAAGCGAAAACACCAACTCCGCTGTCCAGAAGAGAGCTGAGAGGACTCTGGGGTTAAATCGCTGAGCTGGACTCAGGATATAAGTTCAAACCCTTGGAAGCCACCCTACCAACTTCCTTGGGAAAGATCACGTTGGCTTTGCAAAACCAACCTGGTTGAAAGCCAACAAGATAGCAGTAGGCTTGCTCTAGCCTGCAGTTTCCGCCATGCTTGCCACTTGTACTTTCCTTTTGTAACCTAAGCTCTTCAGGACCGAGCTGCCGACACGCAGTTAGGGCTGCAGGGAGCATGGCTTTTAGCCAAGACATCAAGAAGTCACCGTACTATAAGTGATAAGAGCAAACATCAGCAACAGCGACTTGGATTTTGGAAGATGGGGTTTGCAAACGCCGTGAATTTGGAATAAACAGAATGACGAAGTCCTTGAACGCTGGGATTTCAGCCCAAACAAGATCCAGGCTAAGCCACTGTATCCCGGGCTTGGTTTTGCTATCAAAGCCACATCTGGTTTCACGCATCTCTCAGCTGCGAGAACATAATATTCTCTGATCAGAAGCCATCGCCGAGCAACTGTCATTGAAAAATGATGTTCCCCTGGCTCAGGTTGTATTCCAGCCCACTGAAAGGCAGTGAATCAACGCCGATTTACAGGGTCGCTTTGCTGATGTCTCAGGATCTTTCCCTGTCCCAGCTGCCCTGCTCGTACCTTGCTGAAATTGCTGCGTGCAAGGAAAGGGTGCAAGTCTTGAGCGTAGTGAGAGAAGGGCTACAGAAAGGAGGAGTGAAGGTGCCCTGCGAGCGATGCCAGGGAGAGCCAAGGCTGCCCTTGCAGGAGGCGGCTGGGGAAGGGGGCCAGCCCGCGTGCCTTCCTGGGAGAGCCAGGCATTTCCCAAGCGCGGCTGTCCCCGTGCCGCCTGTGAGGATCTGTGTTACTGGGTCCTCTCCCCTGCCACTAGCGCTAAATAAATATTTCAGCAAAATCTCATTAAAGTCGCTCATGCTCCGTGTCGCGCTGCTTGAGCTGAAGGAGAGCACGGAGCAGAACTGCTGCATGGCTGGGACTGCAGCGGGGCCAGCCCCGTCCCCCCAGATCCTCCGTTTACCCCCCAAAAAGCAGCAAGTGCCCCCCTACCCTCATTGTGTCTCATCCCCGACAAAGAGGGCCTGTCACCCACAGCTGAGGGGCTGATGAGCGTCCCCGGGTCTGTGACCTACCTGCTGTCCTTCAGACTTGAGCGTGTCCCAGCCTTCCTGCCCTGCACTTCTGTCTGAAATCACAGCCCAAGCCAGGACAAGTTTCCCCCACGTTTAACCTCACTGACAAAAATGTGAGTCTTGCTTCTGGTCTCAACTTGTTCCAGCTGCTGCAGCAAAACATTAGGACCAAGAACCCCAGCCTCGGGAAATGTCTCCCTTCAACGGCTTGTAACCAGAGATCAGATCACCTCTTAACCGTGGCTATGAGACTATGAGAGCAGCACCCCTAAACCAAAACCCCACCCAACAAAAAAAGGAAACTAATAATAAAAGAGCAGCAACACCGATACAGGCATCAGACTGGAGTTGCACTTGCTCTCCCGGCTATAGAAGCATTAGCAAGAGAAGAGGTGGGAAGGAAACTCATCCCAGCTACCTCTGCAGGACGTGACACCAGCTGCAGTTGAAGGTCAGCTCCGAGGTCACACACATTTCACAGCTCTGATGCTGGAGACAAGCTGTAAAAGAGAGAGGAGATGCGATACGCCAGCATCTGCACGGGCACGAGGGCGCGTGTGCTGAAAGCTGGTGGCATGGGTAGAACCAGCATCAACAGATGAGTCTCTACCCCAGCCCCTCTCTGCAATGGACCTGCAGGACAAGGCAGCACCTTTCTAGCATGAGTGGACTCTCAGCCCATCTGTAAATGTCTTCCCATTCTGTTTAGCTGGGAATTAAAACACATCTGAGACTTATGCCATTTCTTATTGTACAGAAGGTTTTTCTCAGAAGGAAGGAAGCAATACAAACAGTTTAATCCTCTGTTGCTATGTCCATACTAAGTAGTTCTGCAAGAATATCTCACACTGGAGAGGACTAGCTGCTTGTAGAGTACCATCATTTGTTTGTCACCCTGTCTAGAAAAGATGGCCAAGAGGGCTTGCCTGCAAAAAAAAGTCAAGGAAACCAGCAGTTTTAACAAGTCCCTCGGGAGTCCCTGACAGCCCGCAATGACAGAGCCGAGAGCTGATCGGGTGCTGTGAAATACCAAGCGATGAAGGCAGAACACCAGAGGTTCACGTCCTGCATCGGGGCACAGGGTCCTGAAAGGCAGCAGCATCCCCATCCCACCGGGGACGCCTGGCACCCCCCCATCCTGACCCAGACACTCCATCACTTCTCCGTCCATGGGCTCCCCGGTCTGCCCCTCGCACTTGAGCAAACTCACCACCGCTGCTACCCAGGCCTGGGCTGCCCACGCTTTTCTGGTGTCCTCCAGTCCTCATCTCCTCCACTCTCCTGTCCTGAGCTTTTCCCGAGCAGACTGCCACGTGGAGGTCTTGCGAGCAAGCAAGGACCTCTGGAGAAGAGGCAGAGGCTAACCCAGTTCATCCACTTCTGACCTGAATAAGGCTAAAAATTAAACCCCCAGAAGAAAAAGTGGAGTCTAGCTCTCTCTAGCTCTGTGGCTCCTCTGAAGATATTGCTCTCAGCTACCCTAGCTGCTGGGGAAAAACAAAATAGTAAGTCTTAAGGAGAAAAAAAAATTATTGCAGAATGCTTATTTATGATCTGCTTTGCAGTAACCCTGCCTGCTGTTAAAATTGTCATAAAATACCCTGGGGAGACTGTTCAAATGCATAACCTTGGTATCTTTGTGACAGATTTACTCTCCGCTCTGTATTTACGGACTGCATGACAACTTTCCCTTGTGTGCATGTGTCCTTGGATCCGAACACTAAAAATGTATCATCTGTTTAACAGGATCCTTAAGAAATTTCATCCGAGTGTGGAGGCGTAGAAAATGTCTTGTAGACAGACCTGAAGTGAACCAGTGTCCAGCACGATTAGCTGCAGCTTATGGAGCAAAGAGGAGCTTCAGCTGCTGGACAGGTGGGAAGGGCTGTCAGTGCAGGAAATAAGGAGTCAAAGTACCGGGGCGAGAGGGGATCTACTGGTGAGCAGCAAGAGCCATCGACTCAGCTGCGCACAAGGAAGGTGCTGGCAGAGCAGCACGGAGCGCAGCTTGGGACCATAGCACATCGCTCCCAGGGACATCGTGCCTGGCACCACCGCTCTCATCACTTGGGGAGTGCCGAGCAAATCAGGTAAGGTGTAATTGCCTGCAGAGCCCTCCTTTATCAGCTTCTCCCATGCCAGCTGAGCTTTGCTGCATCCCAGGCTCCCGTCTCAGCTATGGAGCAGCCAGGCTGGCACGCATGTGGGATTTGCTGTTGGCTGAGGTTGACTCTGAGCTGATAAATCCAGACAGGGCTGTACGTACGAGACGTTCAGCGACAGCCACGCACAGACCTTCTTACAAAGGCAGAATGACTGGGGGACCCCAGGGCAGGGGCGAGCGTACCCTGGCAGACGTTCAGCGACAGCCACGCACAGACCTTCTTACAAAGGCAGAATGACTGGGGGACCCCAGGGCAGGGGCGAGCTGTACCCTGGCCGACAGCACACCCTCCCCTCCATGGCTCCAGCGCGCAGTAGGACCCCAGCCGTCGGGTGACGGATGGCAGCCATACCCCCTTCCAGCATACACTGAACCTGCCTCCTCCGGCCTTGGCTTCCCCCTTTGGCTGTAAATAGGAGGCTGTTGTAGTTGCTGGGTGAAACCACGGGAGGGAAACACGCTCCGGGGCACCACGCCAGCTTGTCCGACTTACTGGGCAGCGGGGTGAACTCCACGGCTGACATGTTGGTGATCTTGCTGGTGTCCAGCTCCACGCGATGATATTCGTAGATGGTCCGACGGCGGGACTCTGAAACACGGAGCCTTGGCTTTAGAGTGGGCACAAACTCACCCTGCACGCCCTTCCCCATCCTGCAAAGGGGTTTACCCCACGCGTGAATCCCAGCGTGCGCGGGGAAAGCTTGTGGGGCTGCTGCTGACTCCCAGCTGAAAGGCAAAGGTGGCCCCAGGTCTTGGGGTTGTTCCTGTGGGAGAGGACAGTGTACGGCGGCTGTCAGGCTGCAGGAGAAGCAATGCGGGAGGTGCTGGGGGGGGAGGAGTGGTATTAGGGCACAGATCGCCTCTTCTGTGTTTTGCTAGGAGGAGCTTGGAGCTCTGCCCCCCTCTCCCCAACCAGAGGCTCCCGATATGGATGTGGTCCAGTCCTGCATCGCTCTAAACAAACACGAAGCTGCACAACACATTGCTCGTCAGTGACTCACGGGGCTGCGAGCCTCCCCCGTGCGCAGCGCTCGCCCGGAGCTCCGCACCGCTCCCCGGGCTCCCGCTCAGCAGCTGCCTTCCCCCCCAAAGCCTCCTCCTTCCCCCATCTCCCTCACGCCTTGCCCCCTTTCCTTTCTTTCCCCTTCATCCCAGGGGCCAGAGGGGTCTATCCTGGATTCAGGCTTCTCCCAAATTTTCTCCCAGCCTCTGCCGCTAATTGACGTGGTGACACCAGCCAAGATGCTTCTCTGGCTTTGTGCCCCTGCGAGGATAATCAAACCTGTCCTTCCAGCACAGCCACGGCTCCTCGCTGCTCTGCTCCGCGCTTGGAGACCAGCAGATGAGCAGGACAACATGCTCTCCCCTCCTAACCCCTCCTCTCCTTCCCTTCAAGCCTTGTTTCTTCACCTCATTAGGTTTTTTCGTGCCCAGTTCTTGCATTTCTCCTCCGCCCGCTTCCCCTCACACCCCCGGGGCAGGCAGGAGGTACAGGCAGGGTTCAGCAAGCCCATGGGGATGGAGGGCACCAGCCTGGCGAGGGGCAGGCTGGCGGAGCGGGGAGGGGAAGAACCATCCAGCCTGGCCGAGGTTTTTACACAAACTGTTGTAAACGGGTAATAAATGAGGGCCAGATGGCAGGCTCCATAAATAACAGGGAAAAGCAACCGCGCCGGGTGCAGCGCCGGGAGGCAGGAGCGAGGTGGGGCTCCTCATGACAAGAGGGGATGGGAGAGGCTGGAAGAGCCTTTTCGGCAAGCTCACCCCATGCCTGCAGCTCACGGCACATATGGAATAAGCATGCGGACATGTATGTAGCCGTCCCCACGTCCTGCCGACACAGGTGCCGATCCCAGCCCTGCCCGCAGCAGCCATGCAGCACCCGTGCCATGCTACGTGTTCAAGGACAGTCCAGAGCAGCAGCGATGTGGCTTGTAGGCTCCCCTAAACCCCCATGCCTACAGGAACGAGGCACCCAGCACCCCCCCAAGCCTCTCGTCCATCTGCAGTCTCGTTTGCAACCGTTCTTCCCCTCCTCCTCATCAGCTGGAAATCACGAAGCGATAGCTTGGCTGCTCACAGCGATTCTGAACGCACTGGGCGAGAAGCACGAAGCCCTTTTGCCTGCAGCGCCTCGCCAAAGCACACAGCGTTCGTGGGCGGGGGCCACGCTGACCCGCGGGGGCCACCCAGAGCACAAGGCTGCGACTCACCAGGCACATCGGGAGATGGGTTGAGGATCATGAAGGCATCGGAGAGGCCAGCTTTCACGGGGTGCTGGGTGGCACTGATCTGTAGGACCGGCACGGGGATCTGCAGCCGGGGAGAGAGGGCGTGATGGACCCCAGCCCTACCCCGGGCTCCTGGTGCTGCTGCAGAAGTCTCCAGTGCTTTGGTGGCACTGGGAATGCCCGGACTCGGCACGTGAACAGTTATAATACCAGATCTCCTCCCAGACCCACAGGGATCCCCCGCAGGGACCCTCCTGCCGTGCCTTCCCCAGCGGAAACATCCCTCACCTCCTTGTACCCAAAGACGATTCTCCCGGTGCTGTGCAGGGCCACCTGGAAGGTGAAGCTGCCCATGTCCTCCTTCCCCTGAAGATAGACCTTGTCCCACTGCACCACAAAAACCGTCCCTGGGGGAGAGACCAGAGCGGATCAGTCTTCTCATCTCTCCTCGTCCCACATCTCAACAGACTGACCCGTCCTCTTCTGTCGGTGAAGCTCCGAGTCATCTCGTCCCCCGATCCCCAGCACATCACTCTGAGCAGACCCACCAACAAGCCCCTGCCAAACATCCCAGCCGCCCCTACCCAAACCCCCCCCTCCAGGCGCTGAACAGCCCTTGCTGCCCTGGGCTCCCCTTCCCCACACCCTCACCTGGCTCCGGCCCCTCTGTTTGCTCCAGAGAGCTGAGCTTTGCCCAGTTTTACGAGGAAGGAGCGGGGCAGGCAGGCTGCCTGCTGCTCTGCTCGTACCGCAGGCGCCGGGGGGGGG
>NW_008794887.1:163403-165543 GCF_000699145.1 Aptenodytes forsteri | reverse complement strand
TGCTGCTCTGCTCGTCCGCCAGCCGCCGTGGCTTGCACGGGGGCCGGCCGGAGCAGGGCTCACCGTTGTCCAAGTACTGGACGGTGGAGTTGCGGGAGTAGCTGGGGTTGAAGTTGGCCATGAGGGGTGCGATGTACTGCGTGGCCGTGAGCATCCGGTGGATGACGTCCCCCATGAAGATAAAACCTGAGCGAGCAGAGGAGGGTGAAGCAGCGCACACTCCCCTCCCCCGCCCCGGGATGCTCCCTCCCTCTTTCTGACCTCCCACTACCCTGCCCTGGCTCACCCATCCCTTTTTTTACCCCCAGCATCCCCTCCTGGCTTTCCTCCAAGCCTGCGTGACCCCCCCTGCATCCCCTCAACTGCTGCAGAAACCGAGGCACCAGCAGCACCCGACTCCCTGAGCACCAGCAGCAGGGCAGGGGTTAGACTTGGGGTGGAGGGAAAAAGCTAGAAGGGCTGCAGCCCCTTCTCTGTCTGAGCTCCCCGGGCTCTGGGACGTGGGGTGAGGTTAGAGCCAGCCCCAGAGCTGTGTCCAGCCCCTCCACCGCGGGAACGCCGGCTGAGCGGTGGGTACCCTGTCCCATCCCGACTTACCACCCGTCGCTATCGTGACCTGCCGCAGGAGGTGGCCGTAGAATGGGAAGTCAAAGGAGAGGACGATTCTCTGCGGGAGGGAGACGGGGTGAGAACTGCGCTCAGCCCTTGGAAAAATACCTGCTGGGGATGCGGGGGGACGGGTCCGTGCCCACCGGCACCGGCTCTGCCCTGGCTTGGAGCAAGCTCCTGGGGCCGGCGCATGGAGGGGTGGGAGAGGGATGGGAGCGAGGGTCCTGAGGGTGCCCGGTCCCCACGGCTCATCCCCTTCAGCCCTGGACTGGGGGCTAGGGGACACCAAACGCTTCCCAAGCCTTGGTCTCCACCAGGCTGTCACAGGGACGTGGAGGGGCTGCTGCTGCCCTGGGCGAGGTGCCACCATCGGGAAATCCCTGCTGGGAGAGGAGACCCGGCGGACACCCCCGGCTGCAGAACAGCCCCGCGGGCTCACCGAGGCCTGCCGGTGCGTGTTGGAGAGGATCCCGTGGATCTTCACTTGGCTCCTGTTGGCCGCTGCCATGTCGACCCACAGCCCCCTCAGGCGGGCGTCCCCCGGCCCGTAGATCCGCGACACGTAGTAGCTGTGGTTGTCCTCCTGCAGCCGGGGAGGGACAGGGTGACAGGGCACAGCATTACCCAGCTTGCTCCGTGGAGATGCAAACCCCCAGGCACGGCTCAGAGCAGCTGGGACAGCTGGTGGGAGCCCGACCCTCGTCTCAGCACAAAGCAGCAATAGAAGCAGCACAGAAAAACCCCGTGCGAAGCCAGCAAAGGACGCTGAGCAGTTGGAGAAGGTGCAGAGAAGACCCACGAGATCGACTGAGTGCAGAGAGGACGGGCTGGCTGGCAAGAGAGAGACGTGACTCACGAGAGACTTCAGCAGATGCAACCTTCCCGGGAAGAAACTATCCTGCTCTAGAGCCAGGAGACGGAAGCTACAGCTAAAGTGACCACTAGAAGCGAAGCAAACAACTGGAGGCATGGAAGCCCAGAGGAAATGATTAACCTTGGAACAGGCAGCTCGGGGAAGGCAGCCGAGCCACCGCCGCCAGCCGAGTGGGAGCGAGGGGCTGAGGACGGGGTACGTGGCGGGGGGAGCGGGGCTCTGCAGGGCATGGGCTGCTCTCCTGGATGAATCCCCGGAGCGTGCATGGGGCATGGCTCTGCGTGAGCTATCAGATCCCCTTGCTATTCTCACACAGAGCAAGGAGAGCGACCCTGGGCATCAACCCTGAGCCTTCCCAAGCTGCCAGCGGCACCCCAGGCTCCCCGAGCCCCCTCTCCCCGGCAGACCGGAGCGTGGACCACACGGCAGCTCTGCCAAGAGCCATCTCAAGCTGATCAGGGATCTATTGAAGGATGCACATCCCGGCTGGGGACCCGCACGTGGCTCTGTGGCAGCTTCCTTGGGGACACCGGCAGAGCGAGTGATTTCCCGGGGCACAGCCAGCCCTGCACAGCCCGTGCCCTGGCCACGCTGGTCCCACCGTGCCTCTCCGAAGTGATCTGGTGTGCGGCCGGCCGGGGACACAGCTGGGAGCTG
>NW_008794887.1:162914-163272 GCF_000699145.1 Aptenodytes forsteri | reverse complement strand
ATTACTGCCGCTCAGTCCCTTCTGACCCCCGGTCCCCCCCTCGCCCCCAGCATCTGACCCCCAGACCCCCTGCCTGCAGCTCCCCCCGCCCTGGCTCACTCCAGGACCTGCTCCCAGACCCGCTCCCTGCACATGAGCCCAGGTGCCGGAGGCAGGGGATGACCCACCAACCCAGGATTTAACAGGTTGGAGGGGGTAAAAAAGAGAAGGCAAAGCCCCCCGCTTTGAGCAGCCCTGTGCTATTCCCCAGCGCGGTACTGCAGGTCTGCGGGAGTCATAGGGAATAAAGTGCTATTAGAAAAATCCTGTAACATGTTATTTTTTCTGCTTCAGCGAAGTTCAGGGAGAGCCGTTGCAT
>NW_008794887.1:161886-162871 GCF_000699145.1 Aptenodytes forsteri | reverse complement strand
TTGCCAGTGCCAGCCCCTTCTCTCTCCCAGAGCTCGGAGGGACTGCTGCAGCCCAGAGTCCTCCCTTCCCTATGGATGGGGAAACTGAGGCACGGTGAAGGCCGTGCCAGTACCTGCTGCATCCCAGCACGCACCGCCCACGCAAAGGCTTTGGAAGCCCCCCAGGATGCAGGGACAGGCCAGCGCCGGGTGTGCTCCAAATAAACCGGGGGGGAAATAAGCAGGGCCAGGAGCGCGGAGGAGCTGGCTGCCGAGCTCCTGACCTCATCGCTGACTCATTAGGATGTCCTAATCTGTCACCTTGCTTTGGTTATAGCAGGAATTAAGAGAGGGGAGGTTTTGGACGCAGGAACAAGCGGAAAGCGCAGCCACCATAGGACAGAGCTCAGGGAGAGACAGCGGCACTGCCCGGCATCACACCCCTCTTCATCCTTTGGGTCCAGAGCTGCCCCTCTGCACCCCAAACCTGGAACATTTTAGGGGGGAGAGAGGGAAAACCCCTCCAGACTCGGGGCTGGCACCTCCCCAAGTAGGATCACACCTTCTGCGGGTCGTACACAGAGAGATGCAGCGACACGTGGGGGAGCAGCGTCCCTGACCTTGAACGTGGCCCCGCTCCCGGGGGGAACGCTCCTCGCCCCCCGACAGCACCGAGCCCCAGGAAATTGCTGCCTTTTCCTCCTGGAAACCACAAGCGCCATCGCACCCTCCCTGTGGCTCCCCGGCAATGCCGTGGTGGCCACTGCTGGGTTTGGGCTGGTTTTGTTTTGATTTGTTTTTGTTTTTTTTTAAACACTTCCACATCAGGGACTTTTCTGGCTTCTGGCCCCTCTCCGTCCCCAATGGTCACCAAGCAAGGCCAAGCTGGAGCTCAAGCAGAGTGGAAACAGCCACAGCTGTTGCTCCCCTGCGCGCTGTGCCACGGGGGCACTAATTCCACTGAATCCACAACCTGCTGCCGGCAGAAACGCCAGGACAAGTCACC
>NW_008794887.1:159687-161187 GCF_000699145.1 Aptenodytes forsteri | reverse complement strand
TACCCGCCCCCGGGCACGCGGGAGGGCTGCCGGCAGCACCAGCGGGGGCCCCGACTCACCACGATCCGCGTCTCGTTGGCCGGCAGCGTGTCGATGGCCAGGCTGCCCCCCACCAGGTCCTGGCTGATGCGGGTCCCCTCGGTCCCCGGCGAGGTCTCCCGAGCTCTCCGCCGCCCTTCGCCCGCCGCCGAGCTCCCGGGGGCGCGTCCTGGAGTGGCACGGGGATGGGTCGGTGGGGTCCCACACTGGGAGGGCACCCGCCTGCGGGCTGGGATCAGCCCTCTCCCCCAGCAAGGCAGCTTCTGCTTAGGTGACACGAGTTTGGGGGGGTGGGTGTCTCAGCCCTGATAAGCAGCATCACCACGATGACGGAGACACAGGGAAGGACTTCTCAGGTCAGGGATGGCTACGGGGTGCAGGGACGGGTGATAGACACCCACGGCCAGGGGAGGAGAGCTGGGATGGAGGGGTGAAAGGAGGCAAAACACCTAAACCCCGCTCCAGCTCGGTGCGCACCCCACACATGCCAGCGCACGGGGAGGAGCGCGAGGCCACGGGGATGGGGAAGATGCGGCTTCAGCAATGGGGCACCAGCGTGGCCGCGTCCTCGATGTCCCCAGCCATCGGTCCCCTCCTCCGGGCTGGTTTGGGGTCCGGGTGCCAGAGCAGACTCCAAGCATCCGTCTCCAAAAGAAACATGTCCCTCATCCCCTCTTGTCGCGTCTCTCCCTGCCCGGCTCCAGCCCTGGGGAGTGAGCAGAGGCCAGAAACACGGCACAGTGTTGGGGGGGGCGGGGGATGAAAAAGCCACTTGGGACCAAATCTGCAGAGATTCATGAGATTTCCTGGCAGCTCGGCAGGGGCGGAGGCGGTGCGGACGGCACACGCTCGCCCACAGGCAGGGACAGAGCCAGGACGTCTGTGCCCAGTGAGTGGGACAGCAAAAACAGCCCATGGGGCCGCAGGCTGCTCCCCTCGCCCTTGGGAGAGAGCTCCCGCCGTCAGCCCGGGGTCCTGGGGGGGCAGAGGGAGCTAATTGCTGCCTAACGAGCTCCTGGTCCCCTCCTGAGCTGTCCTGTGGGGCTGCTTTCTGTCCCCAGCGCCTCCGGGAGGGGAAACCGAGGCAGGGGGGAGTGGGGCTGGGCTGTCAGGAGCAGGCAGCCGGCGGGATGCACCCCCACTGCTGACAGATGGGGAAAGGGGTTCCGTGGTTGGGGGTCGTGCTCACCTTCCCTAGGGGCACTGGGGGGCCCCAGCCCCCCGCTGCTGCTGGGAGGTCTGAGGTGCCCCAGGGAGCAGAGAAGGGGTTCCGTGGTTGGGGGTCGTGCTCACCTTCCCTAGGGGCACTGGGGGGCCCCAGCCCCCCGCTGCTGCTGGGAGGTCTGAGGTGCCCCAGGGAGCAGAGCCCTTCCCGCAGGCAGGGCTCTAAGGAGCCCCCCACGGAGGCTCCAGCGTCCTCCCCAAAATCTCGCCGGACAGCTGCGCCCACAGCAAGCGCAG
>NW_008794887.1:157872-158368 GCF_000699145.1 Aptenodytes forsteri | reverse complement strand
CTGGCTTCTGGCTTCTGTCCGCACCGTGATTTGGGCATCATTTTGGGGGCTGCACCCCAGCCCCTCCCTCCCTCGCACCCGGGACGTGGCTCCGTCCGGGCGAAGGCTGGTGAAGGGGGGAGGGGCACCCTGGGTGCTGGGGCAGGAGGAGGGTGCAAACACCTGCAGAGATGTGCTGCATGCCGATGGCCTGGGGAGTGACACCGGCCCCCCCGAGACCTGCGCCCCAGCCCGTGGCCTAAGCTGGGGGGCGCGGGAGCGGTGTGGGGCCCTGCAGCCCTTCAGCTGCTCTGAACAGAGAAAGCTGGGGGGGACACCGCTCTGGGGGTCCCTGCTGGAGGGCTGGATCCGTCCTTCTGCAAGAGAAAGCCCCCGGCAGGAGCACCCGAGGCTGTGGGGAGCGGGCGGCAGCAGGACGCGACCTCCCCTCGCTGCCACGGGGGTTGGGGAGCAAATAAAAGGGATGGAAAAAAGGTGGGGGGATCTCCCCCAAGAA
>NW_008794887.1:155724-156631 GCF_000699145.1 Aptenodytes forsteri | reverse complement strand
GGAGACGCCAGCGTCAGGGCGAGCGCCCAGCAGGAGACGGATGGGGGGGAGCGGCCGTGATTGTGCCCAAGGAGCGAGGTCAATATTTGCCCCCTAAGCCGCTGTGCAAACGTGCGCAGGGCGAGCGGGGGCGGCGCGTGGGGCCGGATCCGGGCGTCCTGGCCCACAGCCTGCCCCAAGCACCGGCACCTCCTGGACCACGGGGAGAAAGGAGGTTTGGGGTCACCCCGGTGCAAGCAGTCGCGGTGGTTTTCCAGCCACCAGTCCGGGGCGTCCCCTCGCTGAGCTGCCCCATTTCCCTGTGTCACCCATCAGCCCCACCACCTTCCTTTGTACAGGTGGGGAAGCTGAGGCACGAAGGCAGGGGGAATCGCCCAGGGCAGCAGAGTCCCAAAGAGGGAAACCCCGAGGGAGAATGATCTCCCTCCCCGCAGCAGGACACATCCCTGGAGCCCGAAGGAGGGGACACCTTGGTGCACCCCGCTCCCAGCGAGCCACCAGCTCCCGTCCTGCCCTGGCTGCCCCTGGAGACAAAACCCACCCGGAGCGTTGCCACAGCCCCCGTGCCACAGTCTGGCAACTGGGAACCAGCCCTGGGGTGGCTCTTCCCAACTGCAAAGTGTATTGGAGAGGTCGGGGGGGAGCGCGGGGTGGCCCTGGCTTACCCCCCCCCCCCCCGTGTTTGGGAACGCGGCGGTGCATTGTCTGGGGGATCCGCTCAGGGGAAGCCATTTGCGGGTTTGCCCAGCGCCGGTGCCAGCCCAGCCGGGAGATAAGGGCCGGGACGTGCAAACACCTCGTTTGCAAAGCTGTTAGGGAAGGTGCAAAGCCCGTCACCCCCGGGAGACTGTGTGCACAGGGGGTGGCAGATGGGGCATGTGCCAGGTTGGGGGGGGGGGGAAGGGAC
>NW_008794887.1:153780-154074 GCF_000699145.1 Aptenodytes forsteri | reverse complement strand
CAGCCCCCCCCTCCCCCCCCAGCCTCAACCCTGGGAGCTGGGGGACGCGATGCTGATGGGGCGGGGGGCAACCTCCAGCATCAGCCCCGATGGTGCGAAGCCAACGGGTGCTGGGGGCACCCACCCCCATTGCTCGCAGCCCCTCCAGCCCCATCCCTGTCCCCCAGCCTGGGGATGGGGTAGGGGTCCCCCCCTTCCCTAACCCCATTTTCCGTCCTACCAGGAGCCCGGTGCCAGCGTGACGAGGACTGCGGCGCGGGCGGCTGCTGCGCGCGGCAGCACGGCGAGCGGGTG
>NW_008794887.1:149277-150022 GCF_000699145.1 Aptenodytes forsteri | reverse complement strand
GTGCTGCGTGCTGCGGACCCCCCGGGCTCAGCACCGTGAAGCCCACGAGGGCTCAGGGCTCAGCACCGTGAAGCCCGACAGGGCTCTAGAGAGACATGGGAGCAAGGGCTCTGGCACCCCGGCAGCCCCAGGGAGGCACAGAGGGGACTCGCATTCCCAGGGGGTCTTGGAGGGGGCAGATTCCTGGGGGCCCCCAATCCCCAGGGGGGCTCCAGGCCTGGGAGGGGGCACAGATCCCCAGGGGGACCCCGACTCCGGGCTTGGTGCCAGTCCCAGGCAGGGAGCAGATCCCTGGGGTGTCCCTGATCTGGGGAGAGCGGATCCCCAGGGCTGATCCTAGGGATAGCCCCAATCCTGGAAGGGGAACAGATCCCCAGGGGTGGCCCCGATCCCAGGGGTGGCCCCAAACCCGGGACGGGGAGCAGGACCCCAGGGGGGGCGATCCCAGGGGTGGTCCCACCCCAGGGGGCTGCAGTTCCCCAGGGTGGCCCCAATCCCAGGGTGGGGAGCAGGTCCCCAGGGGAGGTGATCCCAGGGATGGTCCCACCCCCTGGGGGCTGCAGTACTCCTGGGGGGCCACAGGTCCCCAGAGGGGTCAATCTCAAGGACGGTCCCACTCCTGGGGGGCCGTAGTTCCCCGGGGTGGCCCCCATCCCGGGGGTGTCCCCGAGGGTGGGAGGGACGGGCGTCCCCGCTGCCGTCTCACAGCGCGTGCTCCTCGAGGGGGCCCGGGGGGGCGGGGGCG
>NW_008794887.1:147428-148009 GCF_000699145.1 Aptenodytes forsteri | reverse complement strand
AGGGGGACAGCACGGGGGGACGGGCAAGCACGTGGGGGCTGTGGGGACAACTGCTGGGAGATGTGACGAGGGGAACGGGACGGGGAGAGGACCAGGAGGGGTCTTGTGCTGGTCCTTGGCCACCCCAGTGTCACCCCAGCCCCAGGGACAGGGGAGTTCACTGCAGGAGGGAGGTGGCACCGGCTGGGTGACGAGGGGCAAAGCCCCCCGGACCACACACACGGGGGGGTGTCCGACGGGGCTGTGTGACCGGGGTGTCCCCGACCCTCAGACTCTGCCCAGGTGGCCGGACCCTGCTGCGTCCCAGAGCCTGGTCACGGCCAGGCAGGGAGGACGGGGATCCAAGGGGACACGTCCCCCACTGCCCCCCGCCGGGCAGGGGGCTGCCAGGGGTCCTGGCGGGTCCAAGCTACATACCCAAGACATCTGTATCAGGAGCAGGGGAGGAAGGAAGCAGCACGGAGGGGAGGAAACCCAAAGGAAAGGAGAAAAAGGAAAGGAAAGAAAACACAACAGAGAGCAGATAAAAGGGGAGGAGGGGCAGAGAGATGGAGTCAAACTGGCCGGGGGGAGCACAGGGC
>NW_008794887.1:146668-147414 GCF_000699145.1 Aptenodytes forsteri | reverse complement strand
GTCCCCCCACGGCGGTGGACCCCCACACGTCCCCCCCATGAGCCGTGCCCTGGCACAGGCGGGACGAGCACCCCGGGATGGACGGGCTGGGGGACGGGAGGCTGCCAGGCTGATACAGATGGAGGCTTGGGGGGGGGTCACCCTGCCCGGCCGGGTGGGGGTCAGCGCTGGGCGGCCGAGCCGCGCCGCCGCCTTACCCAGGCTGGAGCGCGTGCTGGAGCGCTCGATGATGGTGTGCTTGCTGGGGTTGTTCAGGACGGAGCGCTTGGCCAGGGAGATGTCGGCCGTCACCCGCGTGATGGAGATCCTGTGAGATGGAGAGGGCACGAGCGGGTGGGGGAGCAACAGCGGGTGCAACCCCCCCACGTACATACCCAGCCCCTTGGGGGGCAGGATGGGACCCTCCTTCCACCCCTTTCCTCCCACCCCATGCACAGGGCTGCCTGGAGCTGGAGCCACAGGACTCCTGCTCCTTGGGGGGACAGATCCTCCCCGACAGCAAGAACCACGGGGCAGGGCTGAGGGTCCCCCCACGGGGTCAGGGGTCCCCCTGTGGGGTTAGGGGTCCCCCCTGTGGGATTAGGGGGTCCCCCCGTGGGATTAAGGGTCCTCCATGGGGTTAGGGTTCCCCCGGCCACGCAGCTGCCCGTCTCACCTGCCGTCAAAGCGATGCTTCAAGAAGTCGAAGAGGGCTTTCTGCATCATGTCCGTGACCTGGGGAGGGAGGAAGGCAGGGAGGGAGAGCA
>NW_008794887.1:145161-145474 GCF_000699145.1 Aptenodytes forsteri | reverse complement strand
AATGCCCCATGGGGGGAGACAGCCACGGACTGACCCATCCCATAGATCATGGGGGGAGGCAGCCATGGACTGATCCATTCCGTGGATCACAGGGGGAGGGTCAGTCATGGACTGATCCATCTCATGGCCCACGGGGGGGGGACAGAGCCACGGACTGACCCACCCCACGGCCCACGGGGGGGAGGCAGCCACAGACTGACCCACCCCACGGCGCACGGGGGACGCCCCCGCCGCCCCGTCCCCCGCCAGACGCTCATGCCCATGCTGTGGCGCGGGGACACGCCGTGGCGGCGGCGGTGAGGGGGCCGGGGCG
>NW_008794887.1:138926-139222 GCF_000699145.1 Aptenodytes forsteri | reverse complement strand
AGTGCAATGGGGACCACCCCTACCCCACCCAGCCTGGGGCTGCGCGTGATGGCACGGATGCAGCCCCCCCGCTCCCTCCGTCCCCAAATTCCCGGGGGTGTCACCTGGAGGGCGGCGTTGTCGAAGACGTCCATCTGGATGTCCTGCGTGGAGCTGTAGGGGGTACGGGCCATGCCGCCTTCCCGCACCATGGAGCTCGCCGGGGTCAGCGGGTTTTGGGGTGGGAGGGGGACACACAGAGGGACAAGACGATGACGATGACGATGGAGCCCAGGCCTGGCCTCCGCCGTAGCGGC
>NW_008794887.1:137979-138459 GCF_000699145.1 Aptenodytes forsteri | reverse complement strand
GCCCCGTGCCCCCCCCCGGCTGGGATCCCCGCAGCCTCAGAGTGACCCACGCTCCCCCCGAGCCCCTCTGCTCCCCAGGGGCATCCACGCCCACACACAGAGCCATCTGCACACCCCGTGCGAAGCATCCAGGGAAAGGGCACCCCGGGGACCCCGTGGCAATGGGGGAACGCCCGGGGCCAGTGGACCCCACGTGCGGTCAGAGAAGGGGCTGCTCCTGGCACCCACCGGCCCCCAGCACAGCTGCAGCTGCCCTGCAGGGACCCCAGCACCGTCCCCGCCTCCTCGTGCCAGCGGGTGCGAGGGGCAGACCACGTGTGCTGGTGGGCGAGGGCTGCAAGGCAGCATGTGCCCGGCAGGACGCAGCTTGCCCCCTGCCCCCTCCCCAGGGAGCCCGCTGGCGCGGGGGCCGATCGCCTCCTCCCCGGGCAGGACCGGGTTGAGACCTGCCGCGCTCATCTCACATCAACCGCGCCGCAG
>NW_008794887.1:135610-137268 GCF_000699145.1 Aptenodytes forsteri | reverse complement strand
ACACCACCCCTACCCCCCCGCCGCTGCTGCCTGTGCTGCCAGGGGCACGGCGTGCCAGCACGGCCCCTCGCGGGGGGCTTGCCTGGGGGCACCCGGGGTGCCCACTCTGCCCCTGCCCGCTGCTCCGAGCACAAGGAAGCTCGGCAGGCGCAGAGCTACGGACATGCCCTTCCAGCGCGGGATGCAACGGAGCAGGCAGAGGACGGATGGCAGATCTCCCCGGACCTCTCTGGAGGGGCTTGTGCACAAGCCGCAGCATCCCTACCTGGGCTGAAACCTCTCCTCGGATTTGGGGCCAGATCGGTCTCTTCATCCCTGCCTCCCTGGAAAGCACGGAGCACAAGGTGACACTTCCACAGGGCTCAGGGACACACGCGCCCCCGTGTCTCACATGCAATCTCCTCTCTCCAGCCCACGCAACTGGCCAAAAGCTTTACAGGACATCGATTTCCAGCGGCAAAACCCCAGAGCCGCTCCCGGGCCGGCAATTAAAACCCAGCCACTCTCCCGCCTCAGGAACCTCCAGATTCTGCTGTTTGTTTTATGAAAATGATGAGTCAGTTTTTAAACAGCAAAAGCCTGTGTTTATCTGTGTTTTTCTCTCAAAATGAACCAAAAATCTGTTGCCATCGGCTCCTCTTCTCATGCCATATGTTGACTGTGCTACGGCCGCCAGATTCAAAAGGAACCGTTAGCATCTTGTCTTGGGTGTTTAACGAGGCGCCTTTGGGGGCTTTCACTCTCCATCCACTCGCAACCTTCAGCGGTTGAAAGGAAGGAGGGAAAAGAATCGCTGCAAAATGATGAATTTGGGCGCTATTTAACGTCAGGGTGGTTAAAAAGCAACATTTTCGCTGGACAAGTTTCCTTTAAAGCGGGAATTCAGCCACGGAGAAACCCCCGTGTTTCTAGGCCAGTTACAATCTATACGTTATCATTTTGCGAGCTTCCCCTTCTTCCAGGAACTCTTCACCAATCTGTTCCTGGAGAGGCTCCAGCACTTTTCTGGGTCGTTTCTCCCACACGAAGGACGCCGGTGGCCACCGGGCCCATTTCAAGCCTCACTAGGGCATTTTCTGGGGAGGCGCTTCTGGCTGGGAGAGCCGTGAGAGGCCACTCAGCCCGTCTGTGCCTCGGTTTTCCAACTGCAAATGGTGCCGCCGGCGCATCCAGGCCTCACTCGTGTCTTTGATTGCAAATTGCTGGGAAGGCAAAACGCTCTCTGCCAGCGCCAGCCCCGGCTGCAGCCCTGTTACCACACGTATCAACAGGTTATTTCACAGGAAAATGTCAAAGTCCCCCCTTTTCTCGGCAGCACCGTAACCCAGTGACTGCAAAGGAGGCGGAACTTGAGCCACACGTGGAAACAAAGCGGGATCCGAGACCCCAGCTCGCCGCTCTCCTGCAGCAACCTCCGGACATTGACACCACCCTTTAGGGTGACTTCTTGGGAAACAAGGAACGACTGCCGACGAGCGCCGGAGAAACGGAGATCCCGTTTCTTGCTACGAAAAGCAACGTGACGAAGCTGACGTTAAACCCTTCCTAACCTACAGCTTCCCGGGCGGGCGGGGAGGCTGAGGAGGGACAACCTGCGCCCAGGTTTTCCTCAGGTCCGACAACGAGCCTCAACCCGGGCCGGGGACAATCTCCCGCAG
>NW_008794887.1:134296-134851 GCF_000699145.1 Aptenodytes forsteri | reverse complement strand
GGCCCTGCGGCCCTCGGCTGCCTCCCCCTTGCCCGTCGTGCCGTTCCAGCAGCGCGGCCTGCTTCCAGCAGGCTCGCTGCGGGCTGCCCCGGGCCTTCGGGGGCTGGGAAGGCACCCTCCGGCCGTGGCGCTGAGCTGTGCGCGTGGTTCTCCGCAGCATGCTCCGGCTCCAGAAGAGGCTGGCCTCCAGCGTCCTGCGCTGCGGCAAAAAGAAGGTCTGGCTGGATCCCAACGAAACCAATGAGATCGCCAACGCCAACTCGCGTAAGTAACCATCTCTCACGGCCACGCTGTGCGTCACCTGTGTTGACCTGTGGAAAAGGGATGCGTCAGGGATACGGGAAGAGGCTTTTCGACTAGCTCGGTGGCAGTGAGGTTGGCTTAGGTAAAATTCTGACACTTGAGCAACTGCTTTGCACTTCAAAGTGGAAATGGGTCCATCAGCAGGATTTACAGAGCTCCCCAGTGCACTGATGTGGCGCCTGGTGCGTTCTTGGTAGTGGGTTTAGTACGTGGTGTCCTCCGAGATAACTAGTGCGGGAGAAATGGGGGGGG
>NW_008794887.1:131232-134249 GCF_000699145.1 Aptenodytes forsteri | reverse complement strand
CAGCACGAGGGGCCTTTGGGGGAAGGTCTGGCTTGTCCTCTACGTTGCATCCTTTTCGTACAAGCTGGATTGGAGTCTGCAGTTGCGTAATGTGTCCTCTCGTTGCACATAAGATGTTGAACATGGAGTTTCTTTCTTTAGGTCAGCAGATCAGGAAATTGATTAAAGATGGGCTGATCATCCGCAAACCTGTGACCGTTCACTCTCGTGCCCGATGCAGGAAGAACACCTTGGCCCGCCGGAAGGGCAGGCACATGGGCATCGGTAAGTGCTGGCTCCCCGCTGAGAACTGGAGAAGTGTCTGTTTTCCGTGGTACGTGGTCCGCCTACAAGCTTATATTGAGCAACGATCTCCCAAGAGTCTTGTGGCAGGGCCTAAAAATACACGGGTTTTATGTCAATAGTTTTCTTCTTGAAGTAAAAAGAAGGATTAGACGCTCCAGCAAAAGCGTGTTGTTCAACTTGCAGAAACTTGGCCTCATTCTCATCCTGTTTTCCCTGCCTAGGTAAGAGAAAGGGTACGGCCAATGCTCGTATGCCCGAGAAGGTGACCTGGATGAGGAGGATGCGAATTCTGAGGCGCCTGCTCCGCAGATACAGGGAGTCCAAGAAGATCGACCGCCATATGTAAGCCTGCCATGCCATGTCCAGCTTTGGGTCGCGTGCCCGCACGCTTAGACGCCCCTTTCTTGCTGTATGCAGCTTCTGCAGCCAGCTCCTTGGTGTGCAGATTGGTGAAAATAAATCCTCTCCAGGAAGCACGGCACCGGAGAGCTGCTCCGGAGTAATCCCGGCAGTTCTCCAGGCAAGCCCTCTGCCTGCTCGGAGGAGGGGAGAGCCAGCGCAGCAGCAGGAGTGACCCTGCTCCTCACAGCACGCTTGTGTGCGTTGCTGCTCCTTGCCAGGAGGGGTGCAGGATGTCTGGAAGCTGCGCAGTGGTTTGATCTCCCGGGCAGCCTCGTTTACAGTCCGTTCTGCTCCGTTAGGTATCACAGCCTGTACCTGAAGGTCAAGGGTAACGTGTTCAAGAACAAGCGGATCCTGATGGAGCACATCCACAAGCTCAAGGCAGATAAAGCTCGCAAGAAGCTCTTGGCGTAAGTGTTGCCTCACTGTTAAGCTTCGGTCTTGCAGGTTGTGGAATCGACGTTCTTTAAATAACTCTGCGGGCGGGCAGGCGATTCCGGGTGGCTTCTGTCGCTGGTGGCTCTGTCTGGAGCCCTGGTGAAGAATCAAACCAAAACCGGGTAGGGCTGGCTTGAAGCGGAGAAATACGTAACCCGGCAGAGCTTTGTGCGTTTCACTGCCGGCGTAGCAGATGATGGTTGCTCATACGGCTGTAAACTGGTAGATCTACCGATCCAGCCACTTAGATCAGTAAAGGACTGACGGGGGGAGGTGAGGAGGCGTAAAGAGACGACGGGTTTCAAAAATCCTGCTGCGTGCTCGGTAAAAAAGCCAGTATCTTAACCTCGGTCCCTAGTAAAGACGTGTGACCCCAGCCGGCCCCAGCGGGGCAGTCCCCAGAGCCAGGATCACAGCTCCTCCTTGGGCAGAACCAAGAGCCCGGCAGCGTGGGGCAGGGAGGGCGGCAGAGCCCAGCGTCCTCGCTCGGGGCTGAGCGGGACCGGGTTAGCACCGCCGAGAGCGACAGTTAGAGCTGCGGATGGCACGGGAGCGCTGGAGCGAAGCCTGCCAAGCTGCGCTCGCTGCAGCGGCTGGTTTGGTGGACCAGGATCCTGTGGGGCGAGAGGAGACCAGGGCCGGTGGTAAAGGCTTTCTCGAGGCTGTTCGAGGCCATCCCTGCGCATTCACGAGCTCTTACCTTCTTGCAGTGACCAGGCCGAAGCTCGCAGGTCCAAGACCAAGGAGGCTCGTAAGCGCCGTGAGGAACGCCTGCAAGCCAAGAAGGAGGAGATCATCAAGACCCTCTCCAAGGAGGAGGAGACCAAGAAGTAAACGCTGCCTGTCTTGTGTACATAGTGTTTTCCATCCATGCGAGTTCAGTAAAACACCACATCCAGGACTCCTCCCCACCGAGTCTTGCGCTCGCTCTCCAGGGTTTCTGGAACTGGGAAGGGAAGGGCTGGGAAAGACCTGCCGCTCCCCGTCTCGGTGCTGGGTCTGCCCCGGCTCGTTGGGAACCAAACGAGTCTGTCGGGCAGTTCCTGGGGTAAGGATGAGCCCGTAGCCCGCGGGGCTGACGGCAGAGGGGAGAACGCGGGCCGGAGTGAGTCAGTCCTGCTGACGCCAGCCCTCGTCCCGGGCCAGGCAGCCCCAGGGCCGGCTGCGGAGGGCAGCGCTGCAGGCAGAGCCCAGTCCCTGCGCCGGCAGCTCCTCTGCGCCCTGCCGCAGCCACCTTCCCCCTCCCGACACCTCTGCCCACAAGCGCAGCGCTGGCCCTGCTGAGCTCTGGTGGGAGAAAAGGGGTCGGGGGGCTGCCCCCGCCGCACCCCGGAGCCCTTCCCCGTGGCTCCCTGGCCCAGGCAGGGACAGGCAGCAGCTCCTCGGGGACGGTGCTGGGGCTTGGGCAGCACCTTCAGCTGGAGCCTCTGGATCCTCCGCTGGGAGGATCCGCTGGCCCTGGGGCAGGAAGGCTCGGGGACCGACGAGTTCCTTGGGCCCACCCTAAACCCCCAGGAAGGGGTCTGGCTGGACCCCAAACACCCTGACAAGTCGCTGCACCCCGACGGGAGGTGGCCGATGGCAGAGCCAGGCTGGACGCGGGCGCAGAGCCCTCGGCCACCCTCTCACAGCCAAAACCCACAGCCAGCTCACAGCCGAGTCCAGGGGTGACCTGACGCGATTCAGCCGGGGAAGGAGCCAACCGCGGTGGCCTTGGGGTGGTGGGGGGGACACAGCTGAAGGCACCGATGTGCCCCGATGCCCATCAAGAAAATGGTGCCAAGACGCCCAGGGTGGGGGTACAGCCCCGACTGCGTGTGCCAGAGCCAGCACCCTCGGGAGCCAGCCCTGAAGGAGAGCAGGCTCCCAGCGCTGCTGGTCCTGGGGGGGGG
>NW_008794887.1:130982-131197 GCF_000699145.1 Aptenodytes forsteri | reverse complement strand
GCTTTTGGGGGCCTCCCCTCCCCCAGCCGCCCCGTCAGCCCCTCAGGCAGCCCTTGGAGCTCAGCCGGGAGCAGCCAGGCAGGGCAGGACTTGCAGAGGGGAGGACACCGAGGGCTGGGACGGGAAAGGGCAGGGGTCTGCGTGCCCCCAGGCACCGGTGCGAGGGAGCCAGGACCACAGCTCACACCAGGGACACCCCCCCTCCCCCACGCCAG
>NW_008794887.1:129968-130770 GCF_000699145.1 Aptenodytes forsteri | reverse complement strand
TGGGCTCAGCACCATCCCTGGCACCAGCCAGGGCTTTTATAAGCTGGGGAGGGGGGTGCCCACCCACAGGAAACACAGCTGAGACCCTCCCACCTCATCACACAGGTGGTGGGACCACCTGGGCACAGGGCTGGAGGGGCCGGTTGCCCTGATACCCGGCGTGCGCTCCGTGCCATGCCCACGCACCATGCCCCCACACGTCACACACATTTGGCTCCACCGACGGTGACTCACCGCGGCCGGGCGCAGCGTGACTCATGCAGCCAGAAAAGAGCCCCAGTGCCCACGGCAGGTGGCACACGGCACCCCACGGGGACGGCACCACAGGCACCCTGGCAGCACTTGGGGGGGGACACACACACACCATCCGCACCCCCTCTGCCCGGACACGTGGCAGTGCTGAAGCTCCTCCGGCCGGCGCAGAAAAAAAGACCTGGTGGCACCAACACCGCGGCGGCAGCAGCGTTTAATTTAGGATCTCGGGCTGGAGCATCCCGGGAGCGGGGCTGGGCGCTGCCCGGGCACGGTGGGTTATTGCTTGGGTGAGCCGAGCGTGCAGCAGCCGGGCAGGGCACGTGCGTGTGGGGCTGCACACGCGTGTGTTAGTGCACAGATACAGGCGTGTATGGCTCTGGAGTGTGCGCGTGGAGCTGCACCTGCGCGTGCACGGGCAGAGGTGTGCGCCTTGGTGTACGCAGGGGGATTTGCGCACCCCTGCTGCCGTGCACACTCCCCCCCCCCCCCTTGGCCCCCCCCGCCCCCCCCCCCCGCCGGGCCCCCGCGGGGGGGCGGGGGGGGCCGG
>NW_008794887.1:128114-128814 GCF_000699145.1 Aptenodytes forsteri | reverse complement strand
CTCGCCCTCCTCGGGGCCCACGTCCACGGCGGCGCGGGGGGGCGGGGGGGCGGGGGGGCGGGGGGGCGGGGGGGCGGGGGGGCGGGGGGGCGGGGGGGCGGGGGGGCGGGGGGTCTGCACACGCCGACTGGCACACGTGGGGGTGCAGGAGCAGCCGTGTGGGTGCCACGTCTGTGGGTGGTACCACGCTGGGGCACCCGTATCCCCTGCCCCCTGCCAGCCAAGCACGTGCCTCGGGCCGGACCCCGAGGGACGGGGACGCTGGGGACAGGCCCCCGGGCATGGCTGGGGGGTCAAGTACTGCCTGGACGGGGCTTCCTGAGGTGCGATGATCCAGGGGAGGTGTAGATGCCGGGCTGGGGACGGGGACACCGGGGGGGGAGCCGGACGCTGTCCCTCAGATCTCGGTCAGCGCCTCGGCAGGGACCAGCCCCCGCTTCCTCCCGCTGGTCACCCGGACGAGGCCCTGGGTTCTGCCCACGCCGACACAGATCTGGGACGGGCAGACAGACAGACGGATGGATGGGCAGTGGGGCACAGCCCTGGCATCGCCCTGCTGACGACAGAGCCAACTCGGTGCACCCCAGGGCAGCAAGGTGCTGGCACCGGCGGGGTCCCCCCTACCTGGTTCTCCCTGAGGCTCATGCGCCCCTGCTCCTTGTCGCCCTGCACCGCCCGGCAGCTCCCCCAGACGCCCCCG
>NW_008794887.1:120061-121266 GCF_000699145.1 Aptenodytes forsteri | reverse complement strand
CCCCCGTGTCCGCAGGTGCCGACCTGCTGAAGCTCTCCCGCAGGGACCTGATCCAGATCTGCGGAGCCCCCGACGGCATCCGCCTCTGCAACGCACTGATGGGCAGGTGGGCTCGGACATCCCGCAGGGCACTGCGGTACCTCTTTCCGGGGACCCCAGCCAGCCTCCGCGGTGCCAGCAGTGCCTGGCCGGATCCTGTGCCCCCCGCCAGACCCCTCTCTGCCTCCGCAGGTGCCCACGTCCCCGGCTGACCCTCTACGTGTTGCGGGAGCCCGCCGGCGGGGCCGAGGGCACAGAGGATGGATGCTCAGGTACTGGGGGCAGCGTGGGGAGGGAGGGTCCGCACTCACTGCCCCCTCCCCATCCTCCTCCTGTCCTGTCCCCAGGGCTGTACCAGGAGGTGCACCTGGAGGAGCTGACGGTGGCCGAGCTGACCGGGAAGCTGGCCGAGCTGCTGGGGCTGCCCGCGGGCCAGATCCAGCAGGTGTCTCGGCAGGGACCCTCTGGCATCCACATCCTTGTCAGCGACACGGTAAGGACCAGGGGTGACACTTGGGCGTGCTGGACCCCACAGCCATCCCGGCCCCTCGGGGTCCCCAACCTGCTCCCAGCGAGGCTCAGCCCCCGTGGGTGTCCCTCGCTGCAGCGGGACGGGGGTCCGGGCTCTGGGACGAGACACACACCCCCAGCCCGGCCCCCCTCACCTCGCCCGGCGGCCCCACAGATGATCAGGAACCTCCTGGACGAGACGTGCTTCGTGGTGGCCGTCGCCAAAGGTAACACGGTGGCCACGGGCAGGCAGAGCTGGGCAGGGGACGATGGCCCCGGCTGAGCCACGTCTCTGGGCAGCGCACGGCCCGGAGGGGTACCACCTGGTGCTGCGGTAGGACCCGGCCCCAGGAGCTGCATCACGCCTGGGAAGGGAGATCTCCTGCAGCGCCGGAGCGAGCTGCGCGGGGATGGAGAGAGGAGCCCGAGGCTGGCACCAAGAGCCCATCCTGCAAGCGCGGTTCGCCCTCCCTCTGTCCCTGCCAGGCTTGACCGACCCCTCGTGCAGAGGGGCGAGAGGAACGGGTCCCAGCCCAGCTCGCCGCCGTCCCTTTCTCCCTGTGCTGGTGGCGGCTGCATCCCTGCACCTCGTCCCTGTTTTCTATTAAAGGCCGGAGCGAGCCCTCGTCCCTGCGGCGCCTGCTGGGGTTTGGGCG
>NW_008794887.1:65201-112373 GCF_000699145.1 Aptenodytes forsteri | reverse complement strand
ATCGCGCGCCTGTATACTATGAAGTGCCGTCCGTGTCCCTCGGCCCTGCGGCGCCTGCTGGGGTTTGGGCGAGGGGTCCCCGGGGGTCCTGCACCCGCTGTGGGGTGGGAGCAGCCCCTGGGCCAGGCTGGGGAGCGGGGCCGGGCACCGGGGACACCCCCCTTCCCCAGAGAGCCCCCGGCAGCCGTTGGGTCAGCACGGAGGAAGCCCGGGCAGAGCAGGTCCTGTCCCACCCCGCAGGGACGGAGCCGGCCGTGGCACAGCGCCCAGGGCAGCCCCAGCTGGCAAAACCCGGTAAAGCCTCATTTCTGCGTTTTGGCTCGGGGAACGGGTTATTTTTAACACCGAGTCCTTCCCCCAAGCACCGTCCGGCGCGGCCGCTGCTGGCGCGGAGGGCAGAGCCGGGTGGTGAAGCGAGACGGGGGACGCCTTCGGGAGGAAACGACTTGCAGGGCAAAGGACGGGTTCGGCATAAACAAGGCGGCGGCAGGTTTCCCCAGAGAGGAAGGATGGAGACCAAGGGGAGCCGGAGGACGCGGGCGAGGAGCAGGGAGGACGCTGGGGCGGCGCAGCTGGGACATCCCCCAGAGCGGGTCCGAGATCAGGGTGTCGGCAAACACAGAGAGGGGGGACGGCAGCGAGCACGGGGGCAGAGACAGACACAGGCCCGTGGACCCGTTGCTGGTGGGGAGAGGGAAACACCCACCACCCTCCCCGAAACGCTCACTGCCGAGGGGAGCCAGAGCTCGGCCCCACCAGCCCTTTCCCGACTGTCCCCTCCACCGCCGGACCCTCGCTGCCCCCGCGTGCAGCGTATCACACAGACAAGGGACAACTCAGCTACATATATATATATATATTTACTTTTAGTTAATGGCATTATTATATCCACACAGTGTCAGGGAAAGCACAGATTACAATATCATTAAAATAATATTTTACAGATCTCTCTATAATATATATATATAATCAAGGGAGCGTATGACAAGGTTCCAGCTCGTGTGTCCAGTACATCAGACCGAACAGACGTCGTGAGCCCACCCGAGTTTAAAAATGCGTTAAAAATACCAAGGCGGCCAGCCCTGCCCCCCGGCACGGGGGTCTGCGGGCACAGCAGCCCCTGCGCCGACCCACGGGTCCCGCCCGGCGCCGCCCCACGGGCCCCGCGCCGGCGGGGCCAAGCAGAGAGATGGGAAGGGAGCTGGAGGGCGCGAACACCGAACGCTCGGGGTTTGCATAGAGGAGGGGGAATAATCCCGTTTTAGCAGACGCTGAGATAACAGCTGGGGCCTGTGGCCAGCGGGGAAAAGCCACGGTGAGCTCAGATGCACCTTTGGGGGGTGGAGGAAGGTTTGTGGCTGCGGCATGAAGAGCCCCCGGGGAACGGCAGGGTGCTGGGGGGTGCGGGATGGCTGGCAGAGGGTGGCATTTCCACGGCCCCCCCCCTCCCCGTGCCCTCCCGGGGCAGGGCAGGGGCTGGCCAGCCCCACGGTGTCACCGGCTGGCGAGAGCAGGGGATGTATTTCCTCATCTCTTTAAAAAAAAAAAAACAAATCAAATCTCATATCCAAACCTCCACGCGAGTTAAGCCCAGCCGGCACGGAGAGCACGTACCGCCGGCTGCAGCGAAGCTCAGCTCCGCCGAGCCGCCCGGCCCACCGCGCCAGCCAGAGCCGCAGGACGGTGCCAGGGGACCCGACGAGGCGTCACCAGCGATGGGATCCTCTGCCAAGATGTCCCCTCTGTACGGGGGGGGGGACAGACACACACGTCTGCCGAGCACTCGGCCAGCCCCCCGGGAAGGGTCCCTGGGGGTGCAAGCCAAGGGGGGGGCGAGGGGCCGGGCAGGCGGCGGCACAGGCTGCCTGCTGAGCACGGCCTGAAGCTTTGAATGGAAGAGGAAAGTGGCTTCTCCCCCACGCCCCCTTTTTTTTGTTTTGGCCCCCTGCAACTCCCCCAAGCTGCAGCACAGGGACCTCGGCACCGGAGCGGAGCCGGGTGCCTCTGCCAGGCTTCGGCACCGAGAGCGAGCAGAAACCTCGGCCAGCTTGCTTGGGTGCCAGAAAACAAAGCAAAATAGAAAAAAAAAAAACAAAAACCAACCCCAAAAAACCAACCCCAAAAGGACACCCCCAACCACACGATCCTTCAGCAGAAGAGGACAAGATGTTTTAAACCTTGTTTTCGGGGCACACCCCCACCACGGGACACTGTAGCGAAGAACCTTGTCATACTGATCTCCCATCCACCCCCCCCAAAAAAACCCCGACCCAAAACCCATGACACCATGGGCCAGCCATGAACAACACATTCAGAGTAAAATAAAATTAAAACAAAAACAAAAAGGAAATGACAATGATGTTTAGAAAATAGGATTTTTTTTTTTTTTTAAAGTTTTTTGTTTTAAATAACCATTGTGACAGCACGTTACACTTGCCACGTCCTCATGGGGAACGGTCACAGAACTGGGATAAAAAGTGCTGCTGCGTGTCTCGAAAGACCAGGAAAGCCTCATTTTTGGTTGCATTAGATCTCCTCACAACGCCTCCCTGGAGGACCTCAGCAGCACCAGCCCAGGTGGCCTCAGGCTACTTCGCTAGAGAGGTCCCTTCGTCATGTCCAAGAGCAGATGGAGGCCAGGGCAGCCCCCACGGGGCTGTGCCCCACGGCTGGGGCAAGGCGCCGAAGGGCGGACCCGGGTGACGGCGGAACACCGCTTTTCGGGGTGGGCACGCGCAGCCCGGCCTCCGCTCTGCCGGCTGCGGGACACGACTTCTGCAGAGGCACCTCGGGGTTCTGGGGCGCACGCGGGTTTTCAAGGGAGGGCAAGGAACGGGCCAAGGCATAGAGAACGGCTCACGGTCTCAAAGCAAGGACCTGACCTGCCTCGTCCAGCTAATCTAGTGCAGAGGCTGGAAAAGACGCGTTTGGCACAAGTAGGGAGCTTGCAACTCGACGGGATTTTCAGTCAGGGCTTGCTCCTCGCTGAACCTTTCAGCAGAGCCACCGTTTTGCATCGCTTACCCCTCAAAACGACAGTACGAAGATGCTCCCCTAAGCGACGGGCCCTGAATCTCGGCGCTCGATGCCCTCGGCAGCCGCCGGATCAAACCCGGGGCCCGCGCCTGACCCAGCGCCTAGCGCTGCTCCGGCTCAGCTGGGCACCGGCCCAGCAGAAACAAGGGCCCCCCGTACGCGGAGCAGAAACGGCATTCCCAAACGCAGCCCACGCCCGGTACGCTGCCACCTGCGGGAGGATTTATTTTTTTTGCTCTACAAAGGTATTCCTCCAGTAAGACACGGCTTGGAAAATGGTGTTTATTGGTATTTATAAATACAAACATAAGGAAGAGTCCATTTGAAGACGGATAATTGACTTAAAAGGACACTGTCAAGTAGTTTGAGCTACCTTAATGCTGTCACCCTGTTTGGGGGGGGGAAAAAAAAAAATGCTTTGGGTTCTGTATTCTTGAGTTTTCCCTTGAAAACTCTGCTCTGTCACAAAGAAATCAGCCAGCTACATACGCCCCGACTCGCAAATCCGTTTTAGCTCTCCCCCGCCACAGTACAAACTAAACCCAGCGTTCCTCCCAGAGCTGTGCAAACACTGTGACTGCCGGGCGCTGCCCCAGGCACGCACGCCCGGCCGGAGTCAGTCCGTTACCACGGGAAGCGCCATTATCTTCCGCCACCCTGAAAAATCGGAGAAAGGAGTTCTGCAAAGGAAGTATAGGAACGTGCCCGTTGAGGAGAGAGAGAGAATTCACAGCGCTAAAGAGGATTTGAATAAATATAACGGATTAAAAGCAATCTACAGGAAAGGAATTGACAGTATCCTTTTAAACACAGCATACTGGATTTCCTCCCAGCAGACCGTGCATCTGCAAGACTTTGTCAAGCATACACAGATGGGTTGGGGGAATTGAAGTTGTAGATGAAGGGGATAGAGCTTCGGTGGTACTAAGCGACCCTTCTGACTGCCCGAATAGCTCAGCGATAAGAGGGTTGGGAAGCAACACAACGTCCTCAAAGCAAACCCACAGCGAAAAAACAAGCCCCTGGGACCCTGACATAGCCGTTCCTCGCGCTGCACCCCGCTCTTCCCCCACCGTGAGATTCTTCAGCGTAAAGGTGAAGCACCACTTCCTTGGCTGCTGGCAGCTAGGATGATTAAACAGACTTGCTCCTCTCTGTCTCGGTCAGCTGGGAACCATCCATAAACACGCGCGCTCCCTTCCATCCCGGGGTGCAGACAGCAGGAAGAGCGCAATTACTTACACGTCAGCTCGTCTTCCACAAACCTGTTAGAGTTTGACCGAGTTCTGCCCCATTAAACCCTTGGCATCTGCCCATCTGTTCACAGGTTTCATACTGGGCACCTGGAACTGCCAGCAGCAAGGAACCGGGAGTTCACAGAGCTGGCCCGGGCTGTCCACACTCCTCTGAAGCACCTGGGCTAATCTTGCCTGAAATGCCCCAAAACCAGGTGCTACGAACATACGCCCTGACAGCTGGGAGGGACCGGCACGTAGCAAACCCCATTTCATTCAGACGGTTCCTTCTCTGGGGCAAGACACTTACCTGCGGAAGATGCACAAGTCAGCAAAATCACCCAGCGCTCGCGCCTCAGTGTACAACAACGTGACAATAATTGAGGGCGTATTTTCAGGCCTGCTGTTCCTCCCGCGTCCATTAGCGAGTCATTATTTCTTGATCAGGGCAACAAGCAAGAAGATCCTACTTTGCTTTCCTTGGGGGCAGGACGAAGGGTTGGAGGGAAGGGACAGCAGGAATAGGGAACTTACAGTCACTGGAACAGAGACTATAACTTTTTCCCCCTATACCAAGAGTTATATTCTTGTCACTGGGATAAAACCTGAAATGCAAACCAAATTCGGACACCCAATCGCTGATAAAAACAGGCCGAGAAGCCTACCAGAGCCTAGCCTGTAGTGCAGCTCACTTGCCTTTCAGAAATCTTCCGTACAGGTCATTACGGGCTCAGGCTTCTAATGGTAAAAAGTACTTTTCAAATTTAAATTATTGATTCATAACTTTTGTTTGGTAAATCTCAAAAAAAATTACTGTAGTGCAGCTCACTTGCCTTTCAGAAATCCAGGTCACAGGTCATTACGGGCTCAGGCTTCTAATGGTAAAAAGTACTTTTCAAATTTTGATTCGTAACTTTTGTTTGGTAAATCTCAAAAAAAATTACTGAATTAGAAATCTGTAAAAAAAAAAAAAAAGCAGAATTACTAAATTAAAAATCTGAAAAAAAAAAAAAAAAGCAGGATGTAGGGAGGGTAAAAAACTGAGCCGGACGTTACAGATTTCAAGCTATACCACAACAATCTAGGAAGCCTCTGAGCTCGATGCTACAGAACACAGAAGAAACAGATGAACCTTCAATGTGAGCATGCTCAGGGTGGTCAGCAGGGAACGGGAAGTAGAGAAGCACAAGTAAATCATGTCTCACAACAGCTGCTGTTTCACTCCCTCACTGAAAAATGGACACAAAGCTTCTTGGGATTTTCAGGTTTGGTTTCCCCCCCCTTTCCAGACAACGGAGGCAGGGTTAAAGCATGTTCCTTTCCTCTCCCCTCTCCCCATTTCGAAGGATTTCAGTTACTATTCCAACCTCAACAGCAGCAACAGTCATTCTGGGTTCGCAAAAACCTCCCCTCCTTACCGCAATGATTTCATCTGAGCATGCCCAGTAGGAATGGTTCAGAATTATACCAATCCACCTACAGAAAACGCCAACACAGCTCCAGCTCCCATACTGCAGAGTTCATCGGTTTGCTGGAACAGGTGGGGTGTGTATATGTATGTGTATGGGTGGCTACAGGGGCCTGGCACCACAGCCCTGCTCACTGGCCCTTGCAAATGACACTGGCATCGCTTTCCTTGAAGATACTGGTGTCCACCGTAATTCTACAAGTGTAATTAAATACTCAGTTTGCGAGGATGACCACTTCCAGTGTCATAGGATGATGCAACATCTGCAGAAGCGCTGTCTGCTGCCCCCGACCGAAGGAGGTGGAGTCACAGGCGCGAAGTAGGCATGGACTTTAATATTGGGTAAATGGGTCTGAAAAGACAAACAGAGCGTGTGAAGTGACAAGGGCAGTGGCAGTGCAAGAGTCAAAGAGAAGTGGAAATAGGCCTGGCTTACTTGCCTTCAGACTACAAACTAACACACACATAAGAACTGGAGTCGAACCCTTTCAGTTCACCAGCGTGATTTCCCCACAGACTGCGGATTAGCAAGTTCTTTCTGTTACCAGAAAACAGAGGGAATAAGAAAAAATGATGCTCTTTCCTCCCCATTAATCCTGTGGTAGCTGTGGGGAACAGAACAACGTCTAACTGTACAGATCCGTGTTCTCTTTGCAAATAAAACGTTATCATCGCTCCTCTTTTACAGATGGAGAAACAGACTCGGGAGGGAATCGCTGGGACACGGAGTGCCTCAGCTGAGCGGCAGCTAGTGACAGAGCGGCCCTGGCTCTGTCCCACTCACAAGGACACGCAGCCTTCCCTACAGCAGACTGACTGACAGGATTAGCTTGAGTTATTTACGTGGGAAGTGCACTACAATCTACGCCGAGCATATGAAGTAGTCGAGGGGAGGTGCCATTCGACACATTTGCTGTGGCACTAACTCTTGGTCCCCCGTTTAGCAGAGCACTGTCACGTAAGAGCGCCTGTAAAATGAGCACTCGCACGCTGGGTCTCCTCTGCTCCTTTCTGCTGCTACTCAGTGGACGCAGCAATTCTCTCTCTTCCCTGCCAGCTAGCGTTCATCCCCATCCAAACTTCCGAGTGCAGGACAGCTATCAACTCCATAGATTATGGTTCTCACAATACTTTTAAGAATGAGCACCAGATCACGAGGAATCCGAAACCTCAGCCCTCCCTCCTCCCCACTGGATAAAGCGTTCAAGTCACAGCCTTAGTGGTATATATATATTTTTTTTTTTACCCTGAGTCTCTTGATCCCTGCCCGCGTGATTTGCTGACAGTCGTACAGTTCTATCCTCTCCAAGCTGTGGCAGCTTTTCAGGTGCTCCAGGGAGGCATCCGTGATCAAAGGGCAGTTGTCCAGCTCGATCACCTCCAAGCGGTCGTGCGCGCAGGCGCCGTTTCCCAAGTGACGAATCCCATCGTCCGTGATCAGCTCACAGTGGGACAAACTCTGCATCCAAACAGAGCAAGTTAGCGGCCTCTGCCATCGGCAAAGCAGAAGCCAACACCCTGCCGGGGGGCACTGTGGGACGAGTGAGAAGACGGCCCGCATTTCCTAAGTTTGGACTGGTTTGCCACGCTGGCGTTTTGGAGGTCTATAGTCTCTCCTTGCACTGGAGCCGCTGCTGAGTTTCAGGCTCCAGGCACCGGGCTCCGTGGGCCTCCAACGGCTAACGTGCCTGCAGGGGGAAGACTCATAGCTGAAGTGCAGTGGGAAAGGCTGCTGCTGAAAGGCGAGACCCACAGGGCCAGGAGACAGGACAGCTCAGAAATGGAGTATTTATCTCTGCTGTCGAAGAAACCATCTTTGTAAAATCATGGAAAGGACCCTGTCACTGGGTCTAAGAACCAGCAGAAATACGTCGTCACCTACTTGGTACATTTTTTTGGGGGGGGCTGCATCTTAAAAGTTCTTGAGGAGGAAGCGGGGCTCGAGCTAGGAGATAGCATCAGCCTGTTGCTTTGGTGAGGGGCACAGCGTGCAGAAGGAACGGCTGCACAGGGGAACCCACTGACTGCATCCCCCCCACCTCCCAGGACAGGTTCTCTCACAATGACAACGGAGCAGTACACACAGGGATGCAGAGGAGACCGAGACTAAATTCCCAGAAATTTAGACCAAGGGGAACATTGCTTTCCAGAGCCAACAAGCTTTCCAGGTCTCAGTTGCCCAGCTCCATACTACGGGTGATAAGGGCTGCAGTCTCCTCTCCTACAGATGGACTGACAGCCCAGTTTGTAGACAGATTCTGCTAGGCTTGCTGAGGACAGCCAGAGGCTGGTACCAGGAGAATCCCGTGTCCTAGAATTCATTTTCAGGCAGCTGTGGGTGCCTGGCGCACGATTAATGCTAGCGGTAGGGGAGGGACAATAGATTCTTCAGGGTCAAGTTTCTAGCTGAATTCTTCCAAGCCTTCGCAACATGTCTATGAAGTCAAAGAGACAAATCCCCACGGGCACTGCTTAAGATCCCTTTGTTTATAGAAAGAAAATGCTGAAAGTCTCACTTATACTCACCAGAACCTGAAGCCGTGGACAGTGTATGGAAAGCTGGATTAGCGTACTGTCTGTTATCTGGAAAAAAAGAAAAAGCCCTTTCACGCTGGGTGCTTTGCACAAGGGCTTTTCTCCCCCCCCATGAAAGAAAAACTGCAAACTTCTGCCTTATCCATGACAGTGTTCCCCACAGTCACTCTCCTCAGCCCCTCAGGAACTCATCTCCTGTGTGACCAAGTTTCAGATGTACGGATTCTTCCGCTCCCTCACAGAAATCAACTGATGTCCTTAAAGGACCACTAAGACGTAGGTATTGTTGTTTTTTTGAACTTCCTTCAGTAGCTCTCACGAAATAAGCTCACACTTAGAAAAAGCAAGTGAGCAGACCTCTTCAACACCCCAGTGTCTCCTAAATGTTTGTCTCTGAAAGTACAAGAGGTGTTCAAATCCCCTGCCAACACCTTGGTGGATTGCTGAACTGTTCCCCTTTATTCTTCAGGAAGAAAGAGACTCAGCACACTGGCTTTCTAATCCAAAAGCATTCGGAAGGGAACTCGCTGGGCTGCCTTTGTTCAATGCAGTCAGTCCAAGGACACAGCCCGATTTTTCTTCTTCCTTTTTTGGGTTAACTTTAAATCACTTCCTGTCTGGACTATTGTAATTTCCTCTTGTGATCGCCTGAATTTCTGCCCTGTAAACATCAGGAAGCACAGAATACTGGGGTCACGCTGTTCTCATGGCAGGAAGCAAAATCCTATTACCTCCACTGTCTTTATCTGAATCAATTTCAAATCTAACCTTCGGGTTCGAGATGTTTCATGGGATCTTGAGTAAATTCAGCTGTCTTCCCCTGTAAACGCTACCTTGAGATGGTTATCAGCTTACGGCACATACCCTACAGAACAGCGTGCAGCCACCTACGAGAGACCTCCTTAAAGCTAGTGAAGACAGCTGCAGACTCAGCAATAACAGACTCATTACATTACATCCCACTGCCTTTGAGGAAGGCTAATGGTAGCATGGGCACCCCAGTTTTATTTCAAGTTGTTGCCATGTCCTCTATAAAATCATTGCTGTTCAAACAACCTGGCTATGTTTTTTTCAAAACAGGTAACTTCCATTATTTCTAGCAATATATGCAGCACAGACCTTGCCTTGCCTTATGCGCAGAGATCTTACCCTGGGACTTTATCTTGTGTCAAGGGTCACAATTCACACATCTATGACGTGACCTTCAGGACACATCTATTACTATTAAAGATTTCTTTTATTATTTACAGTAGCGTTCATTACTACGAAATATGAACAAAGGATCAAACTACAAAAGCAATATTTTCTTATCCAAATATAGCCGATCTTCTTGCTCAGGATTCTAAATCAAGTTCTGATTTATTGACAATCCACTTTTTCACGATCTTTCCACACTGCTGTGACTGTGCTAAAAAAAGTAACAGCCAGAGGTGGCACCTCCTACCTGGACGCACTCTTCCAGGTCCATTTTTTCAAGCTCATGGCAGTTCTAGGAACAAACAAAAGATCGAACACACAAGCTAAGTGCGAAGTTCAGACAGCAAATATAAACACAACCACAATGAAAACAGTCCTTTTTAAAAAATGAAGGTTTTTCCTCCATGAAACATCACGACTGAAAGGAAAGTTCGCTGCTTTTTTACAAACACCACCAAACATAGTAAAGGAAATCTAGCAATTTCACTCGTTTAAAGGCACTGAGTTTTTTTATTCATAGAAAGTAAAAGGAGGTTAAATTTAGGGTCAGTTGTATAGAACACAGATTAATCTAGAAAAAAACAAACAGTAAAGTTTATAACTCTCGAGTATTTAACATTTCATGTAGTTTGGAAGCACATCCTCCTAGATGTGTGGGTCAGGACAGTGCCAAAGATTACAGACAACCTAATTTTTGCAACTTAGCTTCCACTCCAACGTTGAGATCGAAAGCATTACAAAAATCTACATTCAAGAGAAAGCTACTGTTTGTTCATATCTATCACGAAAAGAAAGCAAAGCTACTTGATGAAAAAGTGGAAACGAGCACTTACCCTAGCTAGAGTGGTAAAGCCCACATCTGTTAGTTGAGAACACCTTGCAACTTCTAATATTCTGCACAGAAAGAATTTATAATAACCATGGTGGAGTCATTTTGCTTTTCAGAGTGTTTCATTAAAAGCTTCCAGCAACCCAGAAAAGTTTGACCCGGTTTAGGCTGTGCTCTCTGAGAGGATAATTTGCACAGAGCATCCACCCTCTATACCTGAGTGTAGGTCACAGGGAAAGAAGAAAAGAAGTCAGGCTAAAAGAGAACTCCAAGGGTCATCCAGTCCGTACCCTGCTACGAGGCAGGGAGGTCTAATCCGACAAATGTTGGACTAAGGTGCTCTTAAAAACCTCCATTGCTGGACAATCCACAACCTCCCCAAGTGATCTCTTCTGGTTTCCACCCAAAATACAGATCTCATCGTGAAAAAGGGTGTAATACACGACAACCTGGCAGACGGGCATGAAAGAATAAATATTTAATGCCACGACAGAAGAGTCTGAAGTCTTCTCAGAGGCGAACTGCTTGCTTCTGTGACAACAGATAAACTTTCTGGCAGACAGTTACCGCAGCTCTACAGAGGTTTGCTTCACAATGTTAACACGTTTAGCTACCTTTACAGAACAGAAAGCCAAGTTGCCTGAAGTGTGTTATGCACTTTACCGTATGCAGCTTAATGCTGTAGAGCTGCAGCGGAACATAAACACAGAAACCATTTGGAACCAAAATAATGTTCTACCTTCCTCTTTCAAAACTGGTTTCCATACATTTGTATGCTGCACTTCGTACCCACAACTCTTTAAATGAGCTTATCACAGAAAACAGTTGTGGCTTCCTCCCCTCCCCAGAAGACATGTATTTTATGCCATTTAAAACAGGCCGCTCAGCTGTTACAGGTGTCAGATAATAAAACTGGCCAGGTGCAGAAAGAAAAGACATTTTCTGAATTATAGTGAAGTCTTCCTGAAGAAACCTGTCCCAGTGGGAAAAAAAAGTCTTAAAAAAATAGAAAAAAGCAAGCACCTGCAGAGATGTCGCTGGAAGCCCACTCTGTCAAGCAGAGTGAAAGCACAAATTCCATCTGCTACAAAATCATCATGAAAACCCTGTTAATGTCACATGCCAAGAGGAAACAATGTTGTTTAAATGTGTTTTCAGTTCTCAGTACAAAAATAACCTAACCTCAACTGTTTTTCATAAAAGAACAAAAGTAGATACACAATGGTGCAAAAGGAGACTGCTGCTAAGCGAGCCTATTGGCAGCGCTCACCACCACGGCACGGAGCTCTTTTACCACTGTTTTACTCGTGCAAGTTTAGAAACCAGAAGTTTGGGTAAAACTACGATCATCCCACAGCAAACGCCTGGAAAAAGCTCAGTGACAAAAAGTGCGCTTTCAGAAAGACCTTCAGAGTCTAAAATGGCTCAAATATTACACGACCGTGTCACCAAGATCCTTTGCTCAACATGCAGCGGGTCACTGGAGCTCGGGTAACTGCAGCGAAAACTTACCTAAGCCTTGGGCAGTTCTGTCCCAGGGCATTCAGGATGGCATCTGTAATGTTAGAGCAGCCTGAAGCACACAAGGATTGTAACTTGTGGCATCCTCTGCATATTGTAATGAGACCATCATCTGTTATTTGCTACAAGAAAAACAATAACAACATCACAAGCCATAACAACGTAGGTGGAGGTGCAAGGCACTGCATATTTTCCTTCTCAGACTTCCAACCAGGCACTTAACTGAGGCCAAGTTATGCTGCTTTCAACCCAAAAATGCATTCAAATATTTCACTGGAGCAGCTGAAACGGGATAAGCCACGTTGAAGTGACTTGTAAACATTCAGAAAGTGATTCCACATGCGTGGAAACATTTCTGAGCTTGGGCCACGTGAGCGATGGGGGAAGGCCTAGACTCGGTCTCCTGCCTTCCTTTGCAACCCTTGCTTGTAAAGACCTTCTTGGCTGAAACTCAAGACAAGAAAGCACCTAACAGTCAGAGTTACCCACAAAAATAAGCAGCAGGTTGTTTTCACAAACAGCCTTTTAAAAAAAATACACTTCAGTGGTTTGGGACCAAAACCTGAACTGCGAGAGAGAGGCTTACAACCCAGATCATGTTAAATTCACCCCGTGGCGCGGCAGCTCCATCGACCCGCTGCGTCCCCAGACACACAGGGTCCCGTCCAGCCCCGCGTGCTCTGCTCACGAGTCTGGGATGGCAACAGTGCACGAATCTGCTCCAGATGTTTCCCCGTGTGAGCACATAGGGCTGGGACTCAGCGTGGCTGTGCCAAGGAGCCGCACGGGATCCAGAGCAACACAGGCAGTGGGATGAGGGGAAAAAGGGACAATAGGTGGCAGAGGCCGTGCATGCCGGAGGACCAGGTTAAACCTCACTTAATTCTTAGGTTCTGGATTTTCAGAGGCAGCCAGACTCAATTCCCACGGAAAAGCACCAACCTAGGGACTGGCACTGCTTCTTTTAAAATAGCAAACAGCAAGCCTGTTGAAGAAACTGAGTAGAACTTGGTATTTTCAGTTAAGGCGATCAAGAACCTCACTAATTTTCTTCTCCCTTCGGCCTGTTTGCCTCTCCCCTTCCTGCCTCTTCCCTAGACCCCAGACGCAGGTCTGGAACTTGCTAACAGTCCAGCTCCTCCTCCACAAGAGCCCAGTCTCAGACAGATGGGCACCGGTCTCTAGCCAGTCTAGTAACCGGTAAAGCTGCTCCTTAAACCGGAGTGGGAAAGGACAGCCCTGCAGCCCCCCAAAATCCTTGCCCACTTCCGTGGAAAAGGAAGAGACTGCCCAGTTACTCACTGTGTCAGACTAACTGCATGATGGTATGTACAAAGAGCCTATTCTGATTTCTTTTTTTGGCATAAATATACATTTTTGGCACTGCAGAATAACTGGTTTAGAGCCCTTCCGTGCAGGGAAACTGCACTTCTTGGTTCAATTTTACGAAGAGACCGGGGGAACCGCCTGGCTAGATCACCACGCAAACGCTCCAGCCCGATGGAAAGAATTTTTCCAGCTAGTCGTGCAAATGAGTTTAGAAGCCCCGTGGGCAGGGCAGAGAGGCAAACAATTCTGACAAACTGAATGCTCTAACACTGTTTCGGGGGCTTATCCAACATTACTGGACGCTACCAAAAAGCTGTTTTTCATCAACCGTTTTTAAGAGTCTCGCAAATTTACAATTGCCCTGTCTGCACAGATGACGACGTTTCTGGGATGAAGTACATTCTGCATGGTTCTGCTTAGGGATGGTCTCTAAATGCACGGTGATGGCTGAGTTGGGAAATCATAGGAAGCTGTACTTACTAAGCATGTTTGAAGGTTTAAAGTCACCAGTTCGGGACAATGTGCACCAATGTATTTCAGGGCTTCATCCTCAAGCTGGAAAGAAAAATTCAGAGACTGAAGCAACCTGTTAATACTTGAAGCAACCTTCAAAATAAAGCTTTGAGAACAATAAAGCATCTGTGGCTTGGATACCTACGGGGGAGGAGGGCAACGCACTGCAATCTCAAAATACACAGCAATAACTACATGCCCTTTTTTTTTCCCCCTCTTTTTAACATTTCAGGAACAGAGTTCAAAGACCCACAACACTGAGTTACTGATTTAAAGAAAAGCTGATCTGATCAAACATGCGTAATTAACAAAGCAAGTAGTGAAATCAGAAACTATTTACAGGAATTAAGGAAGCGCTTCACTAGTGAGGGCCTGTAAGGAACACCGTTTTTATATTGCAATACTGAACTCAAAAAAAAAAGTCTTATTTCAATGTGAGGAGCACAAACATATCCAGGTTGCTTTCTGATGATAAAAAAGCCTGCTATTCTTAAATGTATAAGAACAGATGGCAAGTAATTGATAACAAGGATGTATTGCCATCAATATTACTCACGACTCCATAAATTACTAGAAACTCAAGCTGTTTCTATGACCTGAATTCTCAAAATAGGCTGAGATTGTTCTACCCTTAATCAAGTCATTTTTACAGCCATGTATACCCATCTCAAGTATTAAAAATCCAACAGTAGTATAAATTTAGAAAAAACTACTGACTATAGCCCTTACAGCTGGGCTGGCTCGTGCACACAAGGATATTACTGCTTTGTGCACATAACCAGTGTATTATTGCTTTGCTTATCGTAACAACCTTTCAGGACTTTCTGTGTGCACGCACAGGAGAAATATGCTTTTTGCAAAATAAAAACATATAGCTGTTTATCTATACACAGCAGACAAAAGTGGCACTTATTGACTCATACCCTTACAGCTGGGCTGGCTCGTGCACACAAGGATATTACTGCTTTGTGCACATAACCAGTGTATTATTGCTTTGCTTATCGTAACAACCTTTCAGGACTTTCTGTGTGCACGCACAGGAGAAATATGCTTTTTGCAAAATAAAAACATATAGCTGTTTATCTATACACAGCAGACAAAAGTGGCACTTATTGACTCATACTTAAGGAACCCCCCCCCCCAAGAAAAAAAAAAAACCAAATCCGAAACAAATAAGCACTGTCAATGCTCGGGTACAGCCTAACAGAGCTTATCGTAACAACCTTTCAGGACTTTCTGTGTGCACGCACAGGAGAAATATGCTTTTTGCAAAATAAAAACATATAGCTGTTTATCTATACACAGCAGACAAAAGTGGCACTTATTGACTCATACTTAAGGAATCCCTACCCCCAAGAAAAAAACAAAACAAAACAAATCCGAAACAAATAAGCACTGTCAGTGCTCGGGTACAAGGGCCTAACAGATCAGAGATCATTTTCCAGATCTACCTTGAGGCTCCTAAACTCTCGGGAGTCTCTGGGTCACAGGTTTCAACTCCTGCAGGGTCAGTTTTACTCTCCTTTTTCAAGGACAAGATTTGAGATACACGTTTGCTCCTCCTTTCTAGCCTATCTGTCCACATCAAAAAGACCCCAGCCCACTTAAGTAAAAAAAAATAAGAATTAGGCCCCACGTTCTCTGTGAAATAGCTTTGCGAGGAGCTCTTGCTCATTAAAAGAGTAACGCTCAAGGTTGATGTTCCCCACGCCCCAGTTCATAATTGATATAAGTCCTTAGCAAAGTTGTAATACAGGGAAGTATTTAACATATTAAACTTTTCAATGATTCACCGGGTAAGACAGTAAAGAAAGATTAAAGGAAGTTAGTCTAAATAACAAAAAGTATAACATGGGGGCAACCCCCCCCCTTTCAGCTGTAAGAGTTAGTGCAGCATTTATATATTCCAAAGTACAAGCATCACGGTCTCTGCAGCCTCTTCAAAATGCACTGTTACAGCTCAAGAGCTATACGATGTACTTGAGGGAACAGCACTACGCCCCTGACCGGCTGCAGAGATGTCTCTTCAAGGAGTCACATACACAGTGATTCTCTTTGACTAACTAGAAGATCCAAACGACACGTAGAGGAAATTCAGTCACCAGCGCAGATGAAAGTACTGTCACGCTTTCTAAAATTTTCTGAGCCTTCAGAAACGGATGGGTTTAGCCATGAATAACAGTTATCTCCTCTTTATAAAAGTTTGCTCAATATGTTCCCGATGGGGAAAAAAGAAGAATGATTCTACAGCTAGAGATGCAATTGGTTCACTGTCCCACTATTCACGCTGAGCTCAAAGCTATTAAAGAATTTCAGTAAAAGCAGTTAATCTCCAACAGACAGATTGTGAGTAATTTCAGTAATGTAACATTTCTGGAAATAGAAAAATCCACAATACTTCATCCCCACACTTTCAGTTACAGCAGGAATACGCCAGCTGTTATTATTCAATTTGAGCACTCTCCATAGAGCCGTACCTGCGTGCAGCCTTTCAGAAACAGGGCTTTGAGTCCACCGCAGCCTCTCACCAGAGCCTGGATGCCATCCTTAGTCACTTGGTCGCACCAGGAGATGTTCAGCTGTTCCAGCAGTGGGCATCCCTCACTTTGGGGGTGAAAGGAAAAGCGTGTGGAAACTTGGGTTTTGTTTTGGAAAGAAATCCTGCTTCAAGGCAGAAACTAGGAAATCCCCATTTCTGGAACCCACATGAGCACAGACGTACACCCGCACCCCCCACACCCACGGGCAACGCTCTTGTCAAACATCTTCTCCAGATGCGAAGAGCTCTCCAGAGGCAGTAACAGGAGCTCTAAAGCAGGGTAAAAGACCACCGATTTATCCCATTTTGGACACCTCCCAGCTCCTACACGAGGACAGACACTATGGGCTTTCCGGATCTGAATACAACCAAACCACCCTCAACGAACACCAGAAATAGGGTCGATTTCTGCCATGCTGCTTCTAACTTCCCAGGTGTAACTTTGCGTTTGCAAATAGCTGCCAGTCGGAGTAACACTCAAGTGTAATTTGTAATTAGGGAGAGATATACACGCTGTCATGTATTTAAGATGCTGCAGCACAAATCTGACCGTGTGAAATGAGAGACAAGGATGAAGACCCTCAAGGGAAGGAAAAACCAGGCTCGAAGTATTTTAATGTAGCTACAAAAATAATTTAATCATTCATTTGTTCTTTCAAATCTGTGTTTTCTTCTGGTACCTAGATTCATCCTCCAGTTTTTTTTCCCCGTGATACAGCTTTCCTGTATTTTCTTTTATTCCACTGGTATATCACTTGAATTTTTTTTTTTTTTAATAGCTTGGCCTCTATTGTTACCTTTAATGTTTTTTTTGCCTCCTTTTCTCTGTCCCAATATCTTCCCACCAATGTCTGTCTGTCCCTTCCTTTTCTAGATTACTTGGCAATTCCATTTAGCAGATTTAAGCAGTTATATGTCTCCTAAGCAGTTTAAAAAGACAAATAGTCACATGCTGGTGTTCACCTTCTAGCTATGTAAACAATTGCTAAGTACACAATGGTACACTTACAATGAAGAAGTTGACTGTTAGTAAACGAGCACTTTAAAAAGGCAGACTAAGACTTTTGTCTCCCCCAAAATCCCTCCTCCGAGACTTCAACAGAATATAATTCTTCTTCTACTGCTAATAACTATCAGGACCGATACAAACAAGGTCGAGGGGCACTTTAAAAAGGCAGACTAAGACTTTTGTCTCCCCCAAAATCCCTCCTCCGAGACTTCAACAGAATATAATTCTTCTTCTACTGCTAATAACTATCAGGACCGATACAAACAAGGTCGAGGGCAGCTTTTACTGAATCCTCCTCCTCCTCCGTCTGGGCAAACCAGGAGGCACAACGTGTGAATGTTGAGCTCTGCTGGGGAATGCCCGAGCTCTAATCACAGTTACACCTCAGCCTGTGTCAGTCTCCTCCAAGGCACACGAGACACACGGGGCAATGGTGGGTCACGCTATCTGGAATCAAGGGGCAAAAGTCAGCGTTGTTGACTCCTACCTCAGTGCTTTCAGAGAGAGGTTGGTTATGGAAGTGCAGGAAGCCAAATCAAGGTGCCTGAGTTTAGAGCAGAACTTACTGAGGCTGGTACACGTACTGAAAGAGAGCATACAAGACACACTCATGCCATAGATTTATTCAAAGCCATATACATTTCAGATGACATGCGTTATAATATCTACTGCAGGCACAAGCCTGGCCTTCCCTTAAAAAGGAAACTGAGAATATAACATGGTACATGCAGAAAAGGGGATGACAGGGCAAACAGAGATGAGAGCGTTACTCACGCATCTGTGATCTTGGTACAGCCATTCAGGTTCAATACTTCAATATTTCTGCAGTTCTGTGCAAATGTCCTTTATTAAAGAAAAGGGAAAACAGTATTTTTCAGGCAATGGATTTCCAGATGTTTTACAGCATTTGTTTTAACCATAACACATCAGATTCAATTTTACAAAGTTGTCTCAAGCAAAATAAGTAAGTAAATAAATAAAATAAATAATTTATGTTGCCCCATATCTTGCCTTGGGATTTCCCAGCCTAAAGGCAAAAGCTTGTAATTCAGTGCCAATTACTACTTAGCCTGTAGCAGCAGCTGGCATTATTCTAATGAGAACTGAGAAAAATGGCTACTGTGTGAAGTTAAAAAATTATAAATTAAAAAGGCTTATATGTCACCGCTCTTGATGTTTTAAGTTAGACACACAGGCTAAAGATCTCAGTTCCAAAGTGTTCATAAATTATTCCAAACTTCTGTGGTTGTAGAAACCGAATCATCCTTTACATCACAGTTAAGAGCAGAAAGAAGCCATACCACTACCTTAACGCATTGTCTCCCACTCCTAGACAGCCACGCAGGCTTAACTTCCGCAAGAAACCCCCGCATCTTTTAGAAATATTCTCAACTACTCGGCCCTGTCGGAGACAGAAAGAGTTACATTAAAATCCAAAAGTGACCTGATCATTCAAAAAGTTGAATTCAAAACTTTGCAGATTAACAACAGTTTGTTATTCTCGGTAAAACAGCGCTAAGAAAACAAAAATGCCACGATAATAATCTAAGGCAGGGAGAGGGAGAATTATTCAGCTTCTGAAGATGGAGAGACAAGGAACAATTACCTAAAGCCACTCAGGCTAATGACTGAGGAATTTCCTCCAGTTCAGAGCTCCTGGACATCGATACAGACTACCCAAGAAAGATGAAAGAAGCCATGCCATTGCTACAACGTGGGCGGTAAGATTTACAAATAAGTACAGTCAATGTACTATAAATGGATATACTTAAATTTCTATTCAAAACAGAGATGAGGCAGAAGCAGCCCACGAGTTTTATTCTCACAGAAAAAGGGATTCAAACATTTGTGTTCAAGAAAAATCTAGAAAAATGCTTTTTTAATTTCAAATTTGTAATCAGTGGAAGCCTCCAAAGACCCTGCTACAAGCTAGCATTTACCCAGCTATCTCTCACTGTGAATGAGGTGCAAAAACCGTTGAGAGAATATTTCTATCAGTGTCCAGAAATTCAAAACTTTCCCCTCTACTTCAGTCTACGCGGTTGCTCATCACAGAACAGGAACATCACTCGGTTCTTCAAGTACTAGTTGGCATTTAAGGCCTCTATGACGATGAAGATACTCTCCTATAATCTTTTTCCAGTCCAAAAAAATGTCAAGCACCAGGCTCGGTACAACGTAATACCACAATGAAAACAGGGGCACCAGCTTAACTAGATCTCTGCACGGGCTTCTGGCGACAGCTGGCCACTCGCTTTCAGGGGCTACGGGAGCAGCTCTACGGCCGCAGCGTACTGCTGAAGCGCTGCCCGGGCTGAAGGCTGACAGAGGGCTGAAGCTCGACCTGCACATCCGTGTAGAAGGGCTGGAAAACCTGAAACAAGTCCGCGTGTTTTTGCGATTCCTCTAGCAAGCCTATGAATTCATATGCTTGAATTAGAGGATTCAAACACGTTTATACAGAGAATTTTCATCAACCGATAGATTTACGATCCTTTAAAGCAAACGACATTCAGGACAGCAGAAAGTCTAGCGGGTACTTTTAGGTCAGGTCCAACATATTCAAGCATTTTGTTTTAAAAGGGGAAGTCTGTGCTTATGCAAGAATATGTGTTTGATGTATAGAATGGTGTTAGAGAACAAAGAGACATTAAAACCATGCAAAAACCACTCAAGAATGAGAAAAGCCTAGTTTGTATTCACAGCACTCCTGCCTCTCTCCCTCCTACACAGACCAACGACAGCAGCAAGGCTGAGCAAGCTCTGTCCACGTTTCCTGCTACCTCCACAAACCAGGCACCACCGGTAACTTTGCTCTACCTCTAGGAAAGCAAATAATTATATGGGTCCAGAACTTTCAAGGCACGGTAAGAGATAAAGTATTTATTATCAAGAACAAAAATCACACCATTTACTTCCTTCAAGAAGCCTCAGGCCACTTAGACCCCTGCAAGCATGCAGAAGTCACAGTATCACAGGCCTGTTCCTTTATCCGTGCGTCTCAGCTGCTTGGATACCCGGCTGGCAGAAAGCGATTATTTTAACTCTTTCCTCCACAAATAACGTGTGTGTTTCCCACCGGTTCCCACGAGGTGTGACTCTTCAGTCATCATCTGGTTTATGCCTCTGTCTATAACGAGTTAAAACGATACACTCCCTATCTCCCTCCTCCAACATGTTTTAAAGAGGATATAACACTCTGATAAGAAACTTAAGGGTTTTTTTTCCTCGTCCCTTTTCCTGATTAATGTAATTTTAATTTTAAGAACAGCATGACAACAGCGTCCATTCCTATCAGTGCCGCGTAGTCCACATCTAACAGATTTAGGACAGCTACAATGAAGCATTTCCAAAGCTGCATCTTTTAGGAACAATTTTGACCTCGTCCCCCTGAACCACCTTCACTTACATTTTAATTTTTGATATTAAAGATAGATGGGAAAGGATAGACATATTGCAGGCCATGTTTCAAAAGACATCCAGTCTTAATGGTCTAAGTCAGCACTATGTTAACATTTCTTTGAGTGAAAGGAAAAGTAGCCTGAATTCTGCTATACAGAAGCAGTAGTTTTCCACAAGAATGTACCTATTCTACTTATTTTTGTTTTCAGAACACACAAAAATACTTTCCTTCTATTACTGCCAGCAAGTCTTGATATAGATATATAATTCTGTCCATTTTCAAAAGCTGAATGGATTGCCAAGACTTTAAAAGACTCCCTGAAGCTAAGAAGAACTGAAATTAATGATTTCTATCTCCAGGGAAGGTAAAAAGGGTTACGCTGGGAGTATTAATCCATTCTAGGCTGTAATTACATTTTAACAAGAAAAATGGGTTTGTATGTCACTTAATTATACCTCAATATCCCTCTGGAAATCAAACAGGTCAATTCGCTGCCAGTTACTGCCATCCAGGGCCAGAACATTCCATGCCTTTAATCGGGGGAAAAAAATGTAAATGTGTTGTTAATACGAAAAAACCCGCCAGTGGGGACCTAGTTACAGTTTGCTCCTTTTAGAAACAACATTCTGTCTCAGATGTAAAAGCAACAAGTAATTACAGCCAACAAGGAAAACCGTGCAGTTACCAGAATCGCTTGCTCGGACAAGAGTCCCCTCACCTACACGGCACACTCTTCGCAAGTCCCCAAAACAGGCAAGCCCGCGGTGCCCCAGCCGCTTCTGCTCCCAGGGGAGGCGTAGATGCTGAGCCCAGGACAGGAGGCAGTGCTGGAGCGCGGGCATCTTCACAGTCCTGGCTGGAATCTAATCCCCTCTGCAGCATCACCAGCTAAACCAACGCCTTTAAAGGATGCTAGCAGGACCAACATGACGATGAAGGATACCAGGACATGGGCGAGTCCCAGAGGAGACCCTACACCAGGCATCTACGCTGACAAGAGCGGTGAAGCTAGTCTGAGGGCATGGAGGACTCTGTGGCGCCGGGACAGGGGACTATGCGGCGAGATCCCGTAAGTGGTGGGTGAGGCTGTCATCTCGCACACCTCCTCTCTTGCCTCCAGCAGAAAGAGATGTTCAAGGCAGTTCCACAGCTTGGTGCATGGGGTGCTGCGTCCCACAGATGGAGAAATTCAAGGCTTTGTAAGCTGTCCAGATAAAGCATCCAGCTCTTACCCGAGAACTATGCACCACTACCGGAGTGACAGTGTTTACTACCTCTGACTTAAGCGTTTGCTTTGTTTTTTTTTAAAGAAACAAACCAACCTGGTGTGGTTCATGCTACAAATGAGAACCAGGAACTGAAAGTTAATAATTCTGTCCTTAATGAATCAAAAAGGTTGTCAACACAGTACTGTACTTGAAGCTTTAATTACATAATCAAAGTAAAACAACTAGATCTCATAATAACCATGAGTCCATCATTATGAAAGAGTGCATGTCTATAGGCATGTTTTTATACTCCATCTATTACATGCACTAAGCTGCATCTCCATCACAATATACCAGTTCTTGTGCAAGCCACGTATAGACTTAAACAGCCGATAGAACTGTAAGCATTAACTGATTTTCTGCATTTTAAATCTCATTGCTGATATTTGTTTTAAGGTCTAGTTACTGTCATGATAAAAGTAATAGCTCCAGTGGAAAAGAAATGCATCAGTGGATGCAAGTTATAACACAGCATATTTTAATGTCTAATGTAGGCAACATTACATACAGCCTTTCTGTAGCTCTGCGCAGATATTTTAGTCCTTTACAACACATGCTGTGTCACATAATGACTAATACGTTCTCTGATGCCCCGCGGACTGCGTAAACAGGAGCAAGCGACAAAAATGGGAGTACGTCTTGACACTGGCAAGTATCTGACAGCCCATTTTGGTCAATATTGTTCTGCTGGAGCAGTGAGTTTCAGCTGGAATATCTTTCACTAGAGGACCTACGTTATTCAGAGAACATGGGATGATAACTGTAATGCCTAGACATCACACAGGGTATTTTTTAGTGCAATTAAAAATGTTTAAGCATAAGGTTTTTTTTTTTTAACTCTTATGTACTCCGAATAGTGAAACAAGTTATAGTTCAAAGATTGATCAGTTTTGTACAGGTGTCACTCAGCACCGGCTCTGCCAGTACGGTGAACACACCACTACAAACACCTTTCCGTGTAACCGACTTTCCACTCTTGCTGTAGTAATGCTTCCTCTGTGTGTCTTCTTAGATACTGGCAGGATAAACTATCTGAACAGATCTGGTAGCTCTAGATAACTGGACCTGTAGTTGGAGGAATTTTCCCAAGCAAACAATCCAAGCTGGATTTCATTAGCTGAAGCCCACAAAACTATGAGCTACTTAAGGAAAAAAACATCCCTAAACAAAACAGACACTCATTTTTGTCTTCCATGCTTACATCCAAGCAGGAAAGCAAGCTTTCACTGACTGTGCAGCATCTTTGCGAATCAAAACTTCTATATCCCCACCAAAAACCACACGATGCCATTTTAGACTCATCCAGCTTTGGTATTTTCATCAGCACAGGCCTCCTGTACAAACCCAGGCTGACTGGAGAGTTCTTGGACAAAAAGTCAGCCACCTCCCCTTTGTAACCTGCTCAGGGCCTGGGACACGGGGCAAAATGGCATGCAAGCTTTGAGTCCCCCTTCACTGGTGCCATCAGAAGTTTCTGGTATTGCGGCGTTAATACAGGACACTAAATAACAATAGTTGAGTTGCACAAAGCTCCCTGGTACAAATCCTCCCGGTTTGACGTGCTAGGGAAGGCTGGAGCGAGAGGATTGTCACCCAAATCCAATCAACTGTTAAAATCCACCAGCAAGGAGGAAGGTTCTTACCCTGGAAACTTGAGCACAACGACACAGAGTGACCACATCCAGGAAAGAGAAAATTCTGTAACAGAAATAAAAGTTACCTTATTGGTTATCTACATTTAAAACAAAGAGAACGTGGAAAACAAAGGAAAAAAAAAAGGACTGGAGACAGCAAAACTTCTTTGTAATTCAGTTGAAAGCAGAACTGTGAAAAGAAGCGCAGACCTAGCAGTTAACAAATGAAAGCAAAACACAGCTACTGAGCCACTGTGAAATATTAATCTCACACCTTGTAGTATTTACTGACAGTAAACTGAACGATTATTTATCTAAACAGACACTTACAGATATTGTGTAGCTTAACAGTCAAACGCTCGGTTAAGTCAGGATATGGCAGAACAAACAGTCACGTTGGGCTGTTTTGGCTCCTGCTCGACACAGGAGCATCGCTCTGCCCGGCACCGCTGTTCAACAAAACCAACATCTTCAGCAACAGCTCTCCAAAAGCAGGCGGTGTAATAATTAACAGTTAATAGATCAAAACAACACGACAGCCTGATTTCAGTGCACGGATTATTTCTTCTTTTTCACACAGCTCTGCTAAATATGAAGTGGTGTTAACACAGAGGCAGGAGGAGTATTTTGCTCCGCAACGCTGCAAAGCAACTTGCACAGCCAGATGATTCGTTCGACTGTGTCAGGACAGTGTCTAGGAGAGACGCATTTAGGATTGAGCCGATGCGGTCACTCCTCTGTGGTATGTCACTCCTCTGCCAGGGCACACCCAAGTGTTCTGGCCAACACCCTGGTGTTGCTGTCCTGTTTATTGGGATAAAGGAATTAGACAGTAATACTTTGCAATGCCATACTGGGCTAAGACATCCATGCTTTTATCTCAGGCACGCACACCCCTATCCGTGACTGCAGGAAGTACCAAGCCCATTTAAAGCTCCCAAATCAGTACAAATTTATCAATATGGTTATTCTATGGTTTATAGTTATTCAAACAATCATACGCCACAAAACAGAGAAAGTCAAGTGGGCAGCAGAAAGACAGTAAGGTCTCATTCTCTTTGACAGCAATTATAAAACTGTAGGATGAAATGTTTTTGCAAAGATAACACAAGTGTTTGACTGCAAGAAAACACTTGCACATACGCTTTAATATTTTAAACTTGAAGACCACCAGAAAGAGAAGGCAAATGTTATCAGTTGCAAGCGTTAAAGGTACGGGGCAAGCAATTTTATTCCGGTGCTATACACTATTTTATAAAATACTCTTGTCAGATAAAGTATGGTTGTCCAGGAGAAATTCTGAGAACAAACGAAACTCCACTGCTCCAGAACTCTCCAGACTTTCTCAAGAGAACGGCGTATGCCCAAATTAGCAATTGTTTGGATACCTGCAACACTTGAGTCATCTCCCTACAAGACCGTGGGCTTGGAGAGGGGCGTACGTAAGCTTTCCTGTATTCTCAGCAGACCTGCCTGTGCTGGAAGAGACTCAGAAATGAGAAGATGTTGCTGGCAGCGTGTTCTTTTTGTGCTACTTATAAACTTAAACACCCTGTAGTAACGTGCTACTGAAACTCTAATATAAAAACCAAGAAAGCCGTATGATGTATTCGTCTCCCCAGGTAGGTACAAAGAATACATTCGAATGAATAGCAGAGATACTGATAAAGCTGGGGGAAGAGGTGCTGAGAGCAAGGAACAAACTTCATGTGCATCACAGATAAACTGCACTTTGTCCTAGAGATAAACGATGAGGGGTTATCCAGGCTTTTGCTACCGACACCACGTTTTGTATGCACCTTAAAGTGCGCTGCACACCTTTGCAGACGCTCATGTATTTATATATTGTTATATACAAGTAGCAAATCCTGGATTTTCAAATTTTAGGAGAGGACACAAGCAAGGCTGAGATGATATGATACAACCATTGCATGACCAAGCTTTCCTCACTAGCAGGTATATCAAAAGCACTTTAGAAACATCAATGTTGGCGGAAGAAGAGAAAAGGATGTTACGGATAAAGGATGAATGCAGATTATTTATCAAAACACAGATGCTTACAGGTATCACGTAGCGTAACAGTCAAACATTCAGTTAAGTCAGGATATAGCAGAATGAACAGCCACGCGCTCTCCTGTGTTTCTACACTGCCCAAAGACGCTCACAGATTCAAGGAGTCTGGTTCAAGATACTTCTCATCTGCTCCTTATGCATCTCATCATGGGACAAAATTTACAGTGACATGCTGAGATATACGCAGTTAAGAGGTCTGGAAAGGAGCCAATATGCACTTTACCGTAACACTGTTTTGGGAACCCACTTCTGGATTTCAGAAGCAGTTCCAGGCTCACTCTCAACTGCTTACAGACAAGTCCTTCCCTTGAATTCAATGTCATTTATTCATGCATGTATGTGAGCACTGAGGATTTATTTAGCACAATGTCAATGTACAACAATACAAGGAAAGCCTGGGGAAATGATAGAAGCTGGGGAAAATTCTTACTTTCAGCCTAGATTCCCATCACAGGAGCAAAAAAAATATCAAACTCCATGGGAACAGCGGTTAGGTCAATAACTACGCAAGCTTTCTGGATTTTCATTAAAGTCGCTTTCTCCATGGAAATCCCAGGCTATTAATAACCTTCTCACCCCTCTATCAGGGCTATTAGGTCTTGGCCAAATTCTTTTCTACTTCCTGCTCCTGCTCCTCCCTTCCCAGTCTGCCCACACAGTAAAAGGGTTGTCAACACAGCAAAACGCTTGCCCCTCTCACCTCTGAGGTTAACGTTGCTGAGCTTGGCCAGGAGTTCCCCTGTTGTCTAACTCAGGGACTTTGGCTCTGAAAAGCTTAAGAGCATTTTCCAGCATTTTCTGAACTGCTCTTGCATTTCTTCAAAAATATTAGCCAATGACTCAGCAGAATCGGACTGCAAAAATTACTTTTTCAGCAGCAGCCACTACTGTGCTGTGCAGTTCGGTCATTTCAGAATTGGCTCCAACTGCAACCCTCCACACGAACCGGCGAGAACAGCAGGAGCACAGTTACAATCTTGCAGGCACAGTGACCCAAGCTAAGTTTTCCAATGCAGCCCTGAGGACAGTTTTTTTCTTCTCCAAGGAGCTGTTGGGGAACATTTAAAAAAAAAAACAAAACAAACCCAAAACCCACAAACAAGCTGCCCACGAGGCTAAACAACGATTGAGCAGACGTTGTCTTCCAACAGGAGTACAGCACGGGTCATAAATGCTGGGTCTCTTTTCAGCAATCTGCACAGTATAAAATAAAGCAAAGGTAATCTATATGTTCACTTGAAATAATATGCATTCTTGCTAGTAGCCTATGGCTCAATTAAAACTGGACTTGACAATGAGGAAACGTACTGGGCTGACAGGAAATTTGGATGCAACTTAGCTAGTCAGCTCCAGCCTCTGACTCTCAGTAACAGAGGGACAATTCCTCCTGGAATTGTTCCAAAGCACCAACCCCTTTGAAAATATCTCCCGCTCTGGTCAGATTCAGTTTGTGCGGTGAAAGAAAGAGAAGAGCAAGTAGCAGCAGGCTGAACAGTACTACCTGAATAATGGCTTTCCTGATTCTGCCTTAATCGATCAAAAGGCACATAGCTGGGATGTTTATTTTTACACCCAACACACAGGATTTCTGTTTTGCTCAACAGCTGACTGCTGTACTCTTACATTGGTCTTTTTACTCTTCAGAGTTGACAGTAAGAGAATAATCCACACCAATAACTTTATCATCAAACTGATCATAGGTGAAGGCAAACTGTGTATTCCAAACAGGAATTAAAACAAGTCTGGTATCGCAGCAGGTTAAATTATTCCCCTGCAAAGTAACTCGCTATGTTTAGAGCTTTGCCTGAACAGTCCACCACCAGCCAATTTAGCTAAAACACACTGCAGTTAGAGCATTTTTCAGGTTTCAACCTCTTAATCCACTCAGGGTTTTCTAGGACTCCTCACTTTCCCACTGCCACCCTAATTAGATTAGGGTCAAAACTCTAATGAAATCCCTGGATGCTGCGGGCTTTGAGGTGAGCTAGCTTAGACCTTTAGCCTTCTAAAATTATCAACACCAGTTTATGTCAGCGACCCCACAATTCAAGTTAAATTTCGCTCCATACTCATCTTATGCTGATGGGCTGGCCAGGAGGAGAGAAACGACAACTTTGCTGCCAACTCACCGGTACCCCACGTGCTCTGTCGCTTCCTTGTCCCAAGCAGAACTCAAGCTCCCGAGGAATAAATCAACACGGGGCTTGAAGGTCAGATGGCAAAGCCAGTGCCAGTGACTGGATGTGCTGAAAACGGGCTAGCAGGCAGCAGGAGGTGGCATGGAGTAAAAGCCGCTTACGCCAGGAGAGAACTGAAAACTGCTTGACCTGCCCATGAACCAACAAGGAAAAGACGAACTCCCGCAGCCTAGTCCCCTTCACCCTGCCAAGCATAAGCTGTTTAGCAGCCCCACGTCACGCTGAGAGTAAACCTTCTTCAGGAAACCAGCAGAGACCACCACTGCCACAGAAGAGCCAGGCTTGGGGTTGGGGTTTGGCTTGCGGACAAGAAAAAGCGACTGGCAGGCAGCCCTCAAGGAATGAATGTACCTTTTCAACAGGGCGTCGCTAATGCCAGCGCAGGGAAACAGGGACACGATGCCCCTTCTGGGGAAACGACCACAGCCAGAGCCGACGTGGACCACGAATTCACCCTTCAGAGTGACCGAGCCAGATGCTGCCCGAAGAGGAGCTGGGAGCAGCAAAGGAACGAGGGCGGTGAACAGAACTCCACTTTTTTGCTGGTTTGGCTCATTTTTAACTGTGTAAAGGTATATTCGCGTATAAAGGTGGAAGCTCCTAGAAACAGCTGGCAGGAGACAAAGCTGAAGCAGGTACGGCAGTATCAGGACAAGGATTTTTGACCCATCAGGTGATCTCTCTACCCACGTGCTGCAGGACAGTTTTGTTTAGAGTCCTGCCCTCGGGGAAGTGGAGGACAAACATCACTGCCGCCAGCATCGTGGTAAGGCGGAACACGACATGACAGCTGAAGCACGGACACGTTTAAAGGAGAAATTTCTGAGGACAGCCCTCCAGAGCGCTTTACACCTCTACCCCATCCTCCAGACAAAAGCGTTACTGGAGTTGCACATTTCTGTATCTTGGGATGTGACAAAGGCTGCTGTTCACCCCTTTTATACCCTCCTACTCTTTATTTTGGTCAAGTACAGCTTTCCACTTTGCAACCACACATGAGACATCAATGCCATCTGCAGAACGAACAAACCAGAGAACAAGACATTACACAGTAGCACTGCTTAAACACATAAGTCTTTGTCTTGTGGACAGTGACACTCATTTACAGGAGATTCCTGCAGATAAATGCATCCAAGTTTCTCTTTCAAAGGCTGCACTGTCAATCCACACTAATTAATTTTCACAGTATGCTAAACAGTGAATTCCAACTCTCAAAAACATTACTTATGAACTTTAACATTTATAAACTTCGTCTCCTGATTTCTTCTAGGTTCCACACAATCCTGAACACTTGCTCTGTTCTACAGCAGGTTAGGATGATTAGTGATACCAAGACACAAAAGACAAACACGTTTCCACAGGGCAGAAGCGTGCGTACTGCTGAGACCTCAGCCACACCGTGGCTCGTACCGACGAAATTCCCTGCTTGGTGCAGGACCTTCCCTCCTACTTACCACAAATCCTCCTCCAATTGTCTAGTAACGTTCCTCAACGCCAGCTACCTCCTACAGCCCAAGATGTGCTTATTGGTCCCACTCAGGATCATTCCACTTTGACCCATCTACCAGAAAGCTCATTCGTGCTCTAATCAAGGTCCTGCTCCTTGGGAGCCCTGTGACCACCCCCCTCTTGGCATGGACTTCAGGGGAAATCGCAATTAAATCCCCCTCCCCCCCCCAAATTTTTCCTCCCTACCAGATTCCCTTTCCCTATGCCACACGAACTCCTTGCCTCACATGTCAGTGCTCTTCACAACCTGTCCCTTGTCACCTTACCACAAGGGCAAATCCTGCTTTTGTTGCATCTGCAATACCAGTACCTACTTGCTCCCATCAGAAAAAGAATCCCCTCCCAGAAAATCCAGAGAGACATTTTTCTCACTCTTCAAATTCCCCTTTTGCTGCAACACCAATAGCTCAGGGCAAGTGCTGGGTGAAGACAACTGCTGTCACCTGCAAAAAACTGTGCAAACTCATCTGGGCTAGGGCATCCTATTGACGTTACTCCATCCCGCTCCTCCCACAGGTTGCTTGTCTCTCCCGCTACCTGATGCTGATTTTTACCCAGCAATCTCTGTATGGCACGGACAATCATTTGCTTGTATACCAGGCTCAAAACCCAAATACCTGCATTATTAGCAAGGAGGGCTTTAGAAGCCAAACAACTTGCTTTTGGATGAATAATACTGGAATAAAAGAAACTGATCGGATTGGAGATACCATTACAGCAAACAGAGGAGGCAGTGCAGGCAAGAGAAGAGAGTCAGACTTTTTTTCCTATTAGTTTTATTTCACAAGTGAGCTAGAAGCAGTTTCCTGTGTCAGAGCTCCTCTCCCCAGACTTTTTATTGCCATTAAGTGTTGACAGTACTACACAGTTTCTTGCAGTGTAAGAATTTTGTTCGTGTTAATAATTCAAGCTGCCACCTGCAATGGCCTTCACCGTCTACAGTCTGGCATCTCAGCTTAAAGCACCGATAAACACGACTTTACTTCAAGACGCCGAACTGTGATGACTGAGGTACAATCAACACACACACCGCACTACTCCTGCGCGGGGGAAGGCAAACTTAAGAAGGTACACGTGTGTGTGTGTGTGCCTGTGGAAGGGCAGCACAGGGAGAGGGCAGAGTTGTCTACAGAGATCCACAAAGCCTGATCTGTTTGATCTTTGGCAACAGGACCATGCTGCCAGGTGTTGAACATCTCTCTCTTATTGACAAGGAACAGGACAAAGTCTGCTCGAGCATAACTGGAGCAGAGGAACTAACTTTTTTTTTTAAATGGAACACTTTAAAGAGGCAGAATCCTGTTCTACACATTAGCCTATACTTACCATTTCTTTTCATTAAGGACTTGTTTAGTCCTATATTTCTTCCATCTACAAAACAGGCAACCAGTAAATTAATTTAACATTTTAAAAACCAAAACCTAATAATATTTAGCATAAACTGCTGCTGATGCAGACCTTTGATCTGCTTCTGTTTGTCTATGGCTTTGTAAGTGACCCAATCCAAGCTCATGATTTATGAGCGTACCAGCAAAATCAGCTACTGGCTGCAAATAACAATACACAACACAGTCTCCAAGCTTACAAACTGAAAGAAGGCTTACCGAAGCAGCAGCTCTTTTGGAAGTTTTTTGTTGATCACAGCTTCATCATTGTTTGAGAACATCTGAAAACAAAAACAATTTAACATTTCAGCCATATATTTTCATTAAGGAAACAAAACCTACTTTACTCTAGGGAAGAAGCTGCTGGTTAACGAGGCCATTTCAAGAGAGACATCTGGCCCAATAAATTCTCAAAAGATAAACTTTATTCTCAAGCTTTCAAACTCCTGGATTGGACCCTGGTTGGAGAGAGTATTATTACATCCAATATAGTTTAAAAAAAATGGTCCAAGAATGCTTTGTGGATTGATGGATTAAATGTAAACTGAGATTTTTAATTTATCTATTAAAGTAAATGATAATTAGGGGGCACTCGTGGGCTGGCACTGACTATGGGAAGGTATCACCTACAGCATTACTAGGGGCTTCCATCTGCGTCAGTTCTGTGAAGGTACACCAAAGCACAGGCGCTTTAAAACCGTAAAGGGTAACTACGCATCAAAACAAGCATATGGCAAACGGGTAGGCGGGGAGGGCTGTGACAAGAATGATCAAGCAGCCCGAACATCCAACAAACGGAGGCTGAAGGGTGCAGGCACAGCAGGACTGGTTTCCATAACAGTAAAAGGGCGCGGAGTGCTGGTGAGCAGGAGCCTGAAGTATTACAGTGCCCGTATCGTTCTCGCAGCAAATTGGGAGCAGCCCTTCGGAGCTCAGGGACAAGTAGTATTTTTTTTTTTTTTTAAATCATGAAGCATGGTTTAAAGGGAGACGTGGTCTTTGGTGCTGCATCAGGAAGAGAGATTATTCTGGGAAAACACTGTATTCTTCCAAGGCAATGAAGCCAGAGCTGTTTGTTGTATTCCATAAGCTTTTTCATGCAAAGCATCATCATAGTGGCCAACAACTTACAAATCTGAAATGGACTTTTGGACCAGATAAAACAACCCCACTAGCTGTAAGAGCGAGAGAAGCTTCTCTTTTCTAAGGAGTCCTAAGAAAAACAGACGGCAAAGCCTCACGTGCTTCTTGAGGAATATCTACATATATTTAAAAGACTTTGCATTGTCTTGCCATGGTGAAAAAACAAACAACCTCCACACACTTACACCTGTGGGAGGAATGATTAGAGTGATCTGTGAACTAAGACTGCTGAGCAGTGATGCCCCATTCCATTTAGAAGCATGCTTTCAACATTTCCAAAAGCAAAGCAGGGAACAAGGAGAATGAGCTTTAATTTCATTAATAAAGTTTCTCTTTAATCTCCTGGAACAACTAAGAGCTGATCTTCCTGAGCTACATACCTGGTAAAAAACTGCTGCTAGAATTACAGTCCGAAAAAGCTGATTCTTATTGGTTGATTAAGTGGTCTGAATCAATTTAGTTGTATGTATGCAAAGCAAATAAAACCAGCATCAGCTAGGTCACTCAAGTGGCAGAGGATCAGATTAAGAGTTAAAAAAGGAAAGTAAGATCTTAGTGGCTTATGAAGCTGTACTCTAGGCCTCACTGGCAGACAACAGCTTCTCCAAGCAGCGAATATTCTGCACCTGAGCATCAATCCAACCCATCACCTGCCAAAGAAACCATCATAGCTTAACATGAAAAGCTAACGTGCTGCCGCTAAGTAGTTTTTTAATACGCTCCAACCAGTGATAACAAACTGACAACAGAATAATGCCATCATTACAAGAGAACACTAAAAACAATGCTTTTAGAGTCAGTCAAACTTAAAAGCTGCGTTTCTAAATCACAGTTTGCTTTTTAATTATCTCAGGATACTGAAGCATGATGCTGAAGTGGGACACGAACTCTCCAGCATTCCTTCCCAAAATGTCACACAGAAGAAAAGCGTTGTTTTCCCCCCACAGACGCTTTTATCACTTCCCACCAGAAGATATCACAAGTTAGCAAGTCCTAAACGGTCCACTAGACAGGCAACGACTCAGCCCATTTTGCAGATAATTAAAATGGAAGTTTTGCCAGTTCCCCAGCTAACACAAATTCTGTGAAGTCTGTTCCCTCAGAGGCTAGGGCAGAAGAGCATCTCCTCAAGTCAAGGACCGCATTCAGACTCGGTCACGAATGCTATCTGACGCCTGGCAGATAAGTGCAGAGTGCCACAGCGGGACAGGACAGACACTGCCGAGGCTGTGAAAGGAGCTAACGCATGTGCGCGTTCTGGGACTGGATCATCTAATTAGATGGCTTAGCTGATCAGCTGGGAAATCAAGGAAATTCTGGAGAAAGCTCTAATGAAGGAGCAATGCAGAGGAATTATTCATGGGAAAATGAGACTATGATTTTTTCTTCCCCCAGTTACAAGAACAATAGTAAACAGGCAAATCTACTTTCTTTCCCATTATTGCCCAGGCCAGAATTTTACATCTGAACCAGCACTCTCCACCCCCCTTCACAAAAAAGGGTGAGAGAAATTAAAGGTGCAAACCAGACAGCAGTAGGAGACTTCCGAAAAGGAACCAGTCTGGAAGAGAACAGGCAAGGGGCAGGAAGTATTAAAACAGAGATTCCAGAAGCAGCCAGCCAGCCTTTTCTGTCTCATCCGTATTGGCAACAAGGCTTTGTCTGAATTCAAATTTTACCGTGAGAACGCAGGCACTAGTCACTGCCCGTTGTTAACCGAGACTGCATATCAAGGGCTCTCAAACAGCTTTGCACAAAGCGCAGGTAACTTCTTGACTTCTGCCCATTACATTGCTCAGTAGGAAAAGCTTACCTTGATTCCAGTGCAAATCAAAGCCTTAAACTGTTTTTCTGTAGAAGCTACCCTTTGGACCAGTACTATACTAAAGGAACGTTTTGGTTTTGTCTTATTAAAAAAGTCCTTGGGCTTAAACGTGACAGGGCCAAGGCAGGATGTGCTCCATGGGAGAACCTCGGCTCTGGAATTCCCCCTCCACGGGAAGGCTGTTAAGTGCCAGGGTTTGCCACCAGACCTATTTTCTCAAGCCCTCCTTCAAAACTTGGTGCTCAGATGACAAGAGGCTGGGTGAAAACAGGCTGGAATTGGGATATATTGCTAAGTCATGGCAGCATGTATAGCTAGTTAAATATACCAATGGACATTTTGACTTTCTGGCAAGTCCAAACATGAATAAAACTAGTCTGAAAAAAACATTAGAGGCTATTGTAGACTTCCAGGCTCTTGAAATTACTTCTAGGGATAAAAAATAAATGACCTAAGTTTGCTTTTCTTAACATCTCTCTTAACATCCTTTAATACCAGCTGTTATTCAGTAGAATAAGTTATTCTTGACAGCATACAGGAAAACATATCTTCCTTGTATGTAAATTTTGCAGTCTGTATAAAACACAGAATCTTCCAGAAAGCATCAAGTTTGCCGCTGTGTGAAGCCACATCCCTTACGCAGAAGAAATGGAAGGGAGAAGAGGATGAAATTCCTCTTACTCTTCCACCCATCGAGACAAAGGCAGACCAGCAGCGCACTTCTCTTTTGAAACAGCCTTTTCTAGCTAGAACAGGAGGGATAAATCTAGAACAAACACCATGGAAGCAGATACTAGACTTCAAAACTCGCATTAAATTAGCATAGGTTGCTGTAATCTGCTACGAGGCGAAGGAAAACACATCCTGCCAAAACACCAGAGCTGGACAAAGTTTAAAATCGAGTGCTGCATTTCCCAGTTATGTTACTATAAATCTCTTACCGGTCTTCAGAGCAACATCTACAGATAGTGGAAGTGATGACTTCGCTGCCCTGGGCAGCTGGAGCTACGCGGTGCCACAGCACACACAGGATTTGGTCATTGCTCAGTTAAGATGATTTAATTGTCCTGCGTGTATTGTATCGCCCAGCTCTTCTACCAAAGCGAGGATATGGGTAGAACCTGCAGAGTTTTCCAGGGCACATGTCTGCTAGCAGTTTTACACTTCACACAGAAAGATATTTTGCAACCCACGAGATATTTTGCATATACACACTTCAACAGCACTGCACATGGAAATGCTTCCCCTATTCCAACAGGGGCTCAAAAGGGAGAACAAACAGGATCCACCTAATCCCAACTCCAGCAGTTGGTTCAGCACCAACTTCACAAGCCCAAAGAAATGACAAAACGGGGGGACTTAATCCATAAACCAATCCTTTACCTCGCAAACCAATTCAAGTGTTCATGTGCCGTTTACATTTACTGTTCAATGAAAGGAGAACTGTAACTATTTGGCTCCCAGTTTAGAATAGTCCGGTGCATTCAGCATTTGAGAGATGCACCCAGAGGGGCCTGTTTTGCCATGGTTTTTTTAAGAGTAGATGGCCAGAGGAGCTAGCAACGAAGACAAGGATGATCCAGCCTTCATTCATCCACAGGAACTCGCCAGGTGCCCCTGAATTCAAGTACTCTTTCCCGCACTCTCCCACATTAACTGGAAACCCCAGAGATTATAACCCAGAAGACAAAAATCTGCTGTTTCCCAGGATGTATTTATGGGCACTGCTGCGCTTCTCTCCAGAGCACTGCCACCCAGAAGCCTTCAAATCAAGCAAGTTTATGAAAATAAATGGACAAAAGCGATCAAAAGATACAGTTCTTGCAGCCTTACACTGAAGTCACTTAGCACAACATGTAATTGTCCATTTGTTTTAATAACTCTTCCCTTTCAGAATATTAAAAGTTTTGCAAACTGGCTCAATTCATCTGGTTGCACAGTCCTGCAGCAGTCTGTAAGTGCTCTGTGCGGGGCCAATAAACAGATTTATCTCCTGCGAGGCACTGCTAACAGCGTAGAAGACAGAGTTGCTATTCAGGCATCGGTCGTGTCAGCCATTCATTACAGGGTACAGCAATCCAAACTGGGTCATCCGTATGACATCAACACAGGATCAAGATGACAGCACTCTGCAGCTGAGTGTGCAGTGGATGACAGTGTATAATTATGAGTGTCCCTGCACAAGAAACACCTACAGATGTACTGTACTCATCATACGTGCAAAGAGGGACGTGAACAACAGTTGATGCAAGCTCTGGAAGTGAAGCAACTCTTAGCAGGCATGCATTATTTGAGTTAAAATATAAAGTAGAGTATTGTGTCATTATTGCAGCCGTTCATTTAGCCTTTGAGCGAGTCTTGCATTGCCACAGACCAGGCTTCAAAAGCCACACAAGCATGGAGACTCGTCTTGGTTCTCTCCTTCAGGTCTGGTGCCGCACTATCCATCCTGCCCGGCGCGAACGGAGATGGCCAGTATTTAGCATGTAGATGAGGTGTCCACATGCTGGACCGATTCAGCTGCTGCATTCACGGAGAGACTGCGCAACTTCTCCCTATTACACGACACAAACGTGTGTCACTGGCAAATGCTAATACAGAAGGTAGTACAGCCAACACCTACAGCTCCTCTCAGGAAACCCACGCTCAACGTATATTTTGTTGTATTTTAGAAGTTTCCGTCTGAGAAAAAAGTTGCTGTATTAAAATGGAGGTCTGAATATCAGGTTGATTTACTTATTCCACAACAGCAAGTAAAAGCTTCTCCAGCGAGAAGAATGTTTACTCAACAATTTCTGCAAAATTTAAATCTTTGCTTCCAGAACAGTTACGCTCCCCATACCCCCGGTTCCACGGAAAGTCTCCAAACACACGCTGGCACAAGGCTGTCTTTCCCGGCTTATAGAGAGCCAGAAAAACTCCACATGAGCTGCTACGGACCCCGGCTCTGAGCAGGCTCTTGGCTGCAGAGCTCTTCTGCGGTCTGGGCTGGCAGAGGGAGGGGGCAATGCTTTCCTGTAAATGTCACATCTGGCAATGGCTTTAATTTTATTGTTGGGGAAGGGCTGGAGGGGTGTTCCTTTGGGGAACAAAAGTTTTGTTTTTCACTTTTTTGTGTTTGGAAAAACACACTTGAGAAGTTTCCAAATGAGTTATTTCAACATTTACAGTTTACTGGAAGTGATTAGGAATATTAATGTACAGAATACAAAGCACATTTATTTTACATTACCCTAAATGCTCAAAACTACTCTCTGTAAGCAATTCTTAAGTTACTGTCTGCATTTTTAAGAGAACAACAGTTTACTCGTCTGACATACCAAAAAGACTTTCCACTAGAACAGCAGCAGGGACGTTTTTCAATAAAGTGCAGTTTAGACACAGAGACACACCAGACTGCCTTGCCTATACAACAGCAGGTACCGAAAAACACCATCAATTTTCCCAACATTTTGTGACACAGAATTTTGCCCACTAAAGAGACGAGGAGCAGAAAAAGGACAGAGTCGATTTGCAGCGTAACGCGGGTGGTCTACAATTAAGGCGCATCTCTAAGACATACGAACACTGACATACTCCAAGCAGCTCCGACGCTGGAACTTCCGACCCTGAACTGACCAACATAAGGTGCTATGTCCCAGCACTACCAAAATCCTGCTTTGCCAACAAGCACCAGGGAATTTACGGGCATAAAGTTTCAAGGCTGATCACAAGGACTCGCTTCACTTTCAATTTGACTGTTTGCAGAGCTTGTTTCTGCATTAAAACGTATATTGTTATGGGCACTGAGGAGGAAAGGAGCACCACCCCTCTCGTCTTTTTTTGTCTTTTACCTGGACACAAACACCATCATGCACAAAGGCAGGAATCTTCAAGGCCTGCATCGTCCTGAGAAGTACTGAAGAACTTAAGTTAATAGTAGTATGTTCAGTTGGACAAGGAACACCCTACCATCAACATTAACAGGATATGAAGTAATTGTCCACGTTTGTACTCGATGCAAGCTAAACACCGGCGAGCCAGCAGTGTAACACAGCCACTGCATACATCAGCTAGGGTGGAAGTACTTACTGCGCTGCCGACAAACACAGCTGGTTTTCAACCCAGACTGCATCTGGCATCGGCACGGGGAGGGGGATGGTTGGTCTTAAAAATATATAAAAATCACACGAGGCTTAACTTCAGAAGCATCGGTGCCAAAGCCAACAACTGAGCACACAGTGTTAGCCTAGATGCGGACTTTGAACTCGAGCACTTTTCTTCTAAAGCGGAAAATTCAAAGCTCAATGGCAAAAAAGGGAAGAAGCTTACTTGGAGCTTTACAGAATTAGTGGCTGCAAGGCTAGCAAAGGCACTCGAATCAGTCGTTACGCCGAGGCCCGCAGTTCACACCTTAATGATCACTCAAGTGAAAAATAACATGGGGTCTGGCACGCCCAGCCCCTTGAGAACGCAGACCGAAAATCCGAAACAGCCCAAGAAGCACTAACAAACAACATGGCCGAGGACATGATCGGGTTGATGCGGAGGGAGGGAAAGAAAGAAGATGGACATCCATTTTCAGTACAAAAAACAACCAGCCAAACAGAGAGACACCCATACAGGTGGGCAATAGGAAATGAAAACGATAAACATTTCTGAAAGTAAGTACAAACGCAACCAATAAAGTGTTTTATGTCTCCATATTAAGCAGACTTCATGCGAAATAAACAATACAGGATTTAAAAGCATACCCTCTTAAAAGTCTATGAAATATTAGTAAATATTATAATTTTAATATACCACAACTTGTTTACTTGCATAACAGAAACGGTGTTAAGACAAACTTCTTACAGCAGCCTTACAAACATAAAAGAAAAAGGCATCCATGTGCTGAGGATGAAATTTTAGCTGTCGTTTAGACCTAGAACTCACTATTCTTGGTCCACAAGCAAATGCTGGCCAGACCCTCCACAACTGCTCATAACCACAGGAAATTAAGCACTTAAAACCAAGACAGAAAACAGACTGCAATTATTAGAGAGTAAATAATGCATTCTGGAAACTGTTTTTAAGCTAGGAAAGGTGGGGAATCAAGAGTTGCCATCGTAAATTAAGGATTACATACGTAGCTGGCATATATTGTCAGTTTACATCCCCACCCAATCTGTGTCATCGAGATGCTTTGGAGACTAGCCTTCAGAGCTATAAAAGAGTCTTTTGCTATTCTGAGGTGAAAGAAACATCTGTGCAAATTCATTCAAAGAGTTTAAATCCTGACGAGTCAGAGATGCCCCGTGAGGTGTTCTTTGGCTATACAGCTGCTGGCTCGCATCCAAAAATCTAGTATTACTGGTAGTATTCATACCACTTTTATCTGCTGTGGCCCATATGGAGGAGATGAACAAGCCCAGTACAGAGTCATTGAAACAAGACAAGGCACACGCCAAACCTAGCTCATAGCACGCAACTCCAATCTAGTAAAAAAAGCTGAGCGTAAAACGCATAACAAAAAAACCCCGTGGAATTCTTTCTGTATTTCCTTTGGAAAAGCCCAGTGAAGGTTTGAAGTGACTTCTTACAAACGCTGCCGATACATACTAACACCTCGCCTCTAGTTCTGTTCATTTGGGGAAAAAAAATTCTGCTACTGCTACAGGGCTCAAATAACCGAAGCGTAAACAACATGCCTTGAGTATTGGTTCAAAGTGCTCCTTCCCCAGCGCAAGATCTAAGGGGAGCAGGAGTTTAAGCAGGCTGAGCTGCCTTACTGGAGGCAACGAGAAAAATTATGCTGCAGAGGTAAGTCACACAGAAATGACAGCGAAATACAAGGCTCTTCGGAGGACGCGATACAAAGCATAAAGTTGTTTACATGCACAAGCAGTTCGGATTGGGTGAATTTTCCTTCCAGCCTTCAGTTACACAGGGACTTTTTTTTAAAAAAAAAAAAAAAACACCCATCCAGTTTAATCTGTGTTAAATCTCCAAGGGAAATGGCTGGCTGTCAAATAAAGCCGCTGCTGTGACAAGCTCCATCGTTAGCAGTCGTGATGCTCCGGCGTCCTCCCGCAGCGTTTGTGTCGGTAGAAGCAGGGGAGGCGAAGCAGCCGGCTGCCCTCCTGCCGCGCACCGTGCCACAGGCGCCCTCGCCCAGCCTGGCTCGCAACCAGGGCTCCGCTCAAACAAAATCGTGACTAAGCAGTACAATACCGAGATGAAATAGACCCTGGCCGAAAAGGCTTATTACAGGCTTAATATTCCTACTAATGGCTCAATAGGCAATTTACTCGACATACACCGTCAGATCACTTCTTCCTCATCCGCCTGTCGTCGCTTTGGAAAAGCTTAAATTTCTGCTGGCGATAAATAGCTGGGGTATGGGTGAGCTACCCTTCTGTGCAGCCTGACTCCATTCTGCATTCAGTAACAAAGTTAAATAAATAGCCTTTTTTAATATTTTTTTTTTTTTAAATCAGCAATGCTAAAGGCATGAGGCTGAACAAAAGATTGGTAAAGCCCTATAGAAATCAAGCCCGTGATAAAGAATTGCCTGCTGCACGCACCTCTGACGTAGCAGTGTAACGCAGAAACTACCACGGGGAAGAAATTCATCAGGTGATTAATGTGCAAATACACAAGGTCACGCTGTTGCATTCAAAAAGTAAAACTTCAAAGTCAGCTATGCAGTGCAGGTGAGATACTAGAAGACTACTTCTGATTTAAGAAACGCCATTTCAACTGCAAGTACCACATGTGCTATATCCTTTTTTTTTTAAAAAAAAAAACAACTAGAAACTGCTGTCAGATACCAAAAGGGCACATTCATACGCTTTTTGTTCATTTGTTTTGTTCTTCTATCCCGGTCTTGGCTCCGAGACAGTTTTCCACAAACAAAGCATCCCACAACTACACCTAAGAGCTCACTGTGTTCATTTTTAAATTGCAATTTAAAAGACACCACCAGCACCAGCCATTCTCAGCGTTTTGGTTACCCGACTTCTCCCGGCCGACACAGGCTGCAGGAGATAGACATCTGAGCAGTTTCCACTGGACGGTCCTGGCAGGGACGCAGGGCAGAACCTGAAGCAGCCTGGTGACAGATTGGGGAGGCAGAAGCTTGCAGTTAATCGGCTTTGTCTTTACCCGAAGTTGTATCTGGTGCCGAATAAAAAACACTCTCCAAAAACGTCAGCGATAGCTCGCACGTCCAAGAACTGCAGAGGTCAAAGTTAGTTGGCATTATACGTTAAATAGAAGGGGTAAGCAGCGAGAAGCAAAAATACCACATATGCTGACATCAAAGCTGTTTTGGGGCGTCTACTTTTTTTAGCTCCACTAAAAACCTCAACATCCTACGAGTGGTCATCCGGGTATTTTATGACCTATTACAGATATTTGATTTAAAACGATGCCACTTTCTCACACACACCCTTCAGAGTTTTAAATATACACCGTTGCCCATAAAAACAACATCCAGGACCAACAAAGAAGGAGAATATAAATAAGACACAGACTTCCTGACTTCACAGGGTCACAGCCTATGGCCACGGACTGTGCCGTAAAACACCCACTATCACTATTTATTTTTTTCTTTAGCCTTTCTAGAAGCTCATTTTAGCAGGGTAGTGGTTTACTACAAATACCCTTTGAATGGATTTTTAAAAAAAAATTATTTAAAAAACCCCCACAAACTGACATGCTTCAATATTTTCAGGCCAAAAGTGACTCCTCTAGCTCTCCAGGTACGTACCAAAGCTCATCAGAATTCAAATAAGCTTCTTTGATAAACATATTTCTTATAGTGCTGCCTCTCTCCAAAGCCTACAGTTCTACGTTAGTGGTAATAAGGGTTTTTTCCACTATTAGGTTAGTATTCAGCTGTTATCAAAGAGATGATGATGGTATTATCGGTATTACTTGGAAATAAAGTCAAATGATGGTGTCTCAAAAAAAACCCCTACCTGAGATGAGGTGTAAAGGGCATTGGGCGAGTTTGCCACACGTAAAAGGATAGCTGATCTGAAAGCATAACCGACGGGTCAGCCAGGCATATACAACCACCAGCCGCACAAAGACTCGGGCCCCTCCACACAGCCATGCAGTTCGGTATTTCACACCGTGCCAATAAGGCTAAAACATTCATCGGGTTGGCTTTCATAATGGTACGAGTCAAATGAAATACCTAGGAAGGTAACGCAACAGTGAAAACAATAATTACCTGATCTATCCCAGGCCCCAATTACTAATGGTATCTAAAATAAAATGAGACATACCCTTGCGTACAGGCTCGCTAACTCCCTTTCCTGTTATGCAAGCTGCGATGCAAGACGGACGCAGCCCAAGCAGTTGAGCACCTCTCCTTGGGAACACACACGGTCCCTGCGCTATCATTTGCGGTGGCTGCTCCGACCGGCAGCTCCAAGTGAAACCACCTTGGGGAACCCCTGTTTCGGCACCGAGGCGGCATTCACCCCCGTAACCTGCGAGAAAAGCCCTCACCATCGCCGCACACAAACAACTCAAACACAGCGCACTGCTCTTCACATGGCTCAGGCCAAATTAGTGACGAGCCCTTATCGGGTGCTGCCCCAGCATTCTTCACTGCACGAGCGTCAGCAAGGGACGGGGAAGGAAACACAGGTTTTCTGGCATTTCTGCTTATATTTCCTGCTGAAATTACTGTTTACCAGGGCCAACATTTCCACTGTTTCCCAATTTGCAAGCACAACTCCTTGCAGAGGAAGAAGGAAGAGGGAATCTCATTTGGGGAAAAAAAAAAATAAAATAAAAATTTGCGACACCAGCTTGGTCTCTCAGGTGACATGGGCTGAGGTCAAAGCACGCACACATAATCCAACACTTGTAAAGCTGTTTGCTCTACCTCATTATGGCAGGGACGTGCTTGTGGCTGCCTAGTACAAAGACTACAAGGTGAAAGAGCCGGGAGACTGAAACCTCCCCCAGCACCAATTTAACAAAAAGATGCGAAAGCAAAGCAATCGGAATTGGTTTCCGAAATACCTTTTTCTATCGGTCAATTTTATGATTAACTTGTTCCCACACACTAAGCCTTCTTTGGCTTTCGGCAACTTGTCTGTACGGCACCTGTATGGCAAAATACGGCACGTAGATTGCAAAGGAGAAATTCAGAGCAACTAAGATTTCCCCCCATTGCCCCCTCCTCCACCAAGAAGCCGCCTTCCCGTTTAATCCTTCCCAGTCTCCCTGTAGCCTGGGTCAAGCATCTTTTGCGCAACCAATTTGACTTTTGCTTCCAAATCTCGCCGAATTCCTCTTTCCTCTACTAGAGCACGGAGCGCAGTCACAGGACCAGCACGGAGGGGGTGCGAAACCCAAGTTACGCTTTACACCTCTCACTATCCTAAGGTTTAAACAACCACTTTGTACACAATAAAGTAACGTGTTATTATTCATCTGCCAAAAAAGAAGTGCTGGCTTAAAAAGTATGACATGTAAGTGTGGCATGAGATAACACCAAAATAAATAAATAAAATGAAGGTGGGGGAGCGAAGAAGATCATGGAAAAGCCAGCAGCTTTGACACCTCCCCAGATCTGTATTTTTTATTTTGATGGTGTTTCTCATTACTTATGAGCCAAAACTGTTTCGGTTCAACTGCACTACCTCATGTCTTCACTGTGTTATGTCAGCAACAGTTTCTCTTGCTATTTAAAGTGAAGGGCCGTGGTAAGCGTAACATCAGTTTTTGCAAGTTTCTGCTAGAAAACAGCAAGGAGAGACACCTGGGACGCAAAGAGTTATGGATAGTCCCTGCCCGCTTTGTTTGTGTCTGTCTGTTTACACAACCCCCATTGCTTGAAATAACAAATCCCTCACCAGAAGGATAGAAAGAAGCACAGGAGCAGCCCAGCAAAGGGAACAAAGACAACCCCAAAAGGAGCAGCTCCAAACAGTAAAGCCAAGCAACCCTGAAATACGGAAACAGCATTTAAGAGCCAGGAACCCAGCAGATTAAAAAATGGGATTAGGGTAATTGAGATTATTCAATTCAGCTTTCTGAACGTAGGCAGGATTAATTATTAGAAGGCAACTCGATTCCGAAGCATTTGAAGTTTCTCATTTTGCTTTCAGCTCACCTCATTTCATGGCAGATCAAAATTCAAGCAAGACCTAGGAACTATGGAGGCCACTAGCACAGATCAGAGGAGTTAGAATTCCCTCACATTGAGGATCCTGAATCCTAGGAGAGAAACGCTGTGAAATGCACTTGGATTGATGCATTTCTCCTGCTGAAGGTGCTCGCGAGGCTCGTACAGACGCTCGTTCCTCAGATACATCCCTGGTGTTCACATTTTATTTTTTTTTAATAGGACAAACTGCCCCATAAAGAAACGCTTCACAGCCTGAGTCAGCTCCTGCTAATTGGAGGTTTTGAAGACTCCCTGAGGAAGCTGGAGAGGATGGTGATTTTTTGTTTGGTGGTGGTGTTTTTGTGTAAGGTTGAAGAGGAGACTGCATGTATTGCTCACAGTCTGGAAAAAAAGCAACTATGATTATTTAAGCCTGACAACGTGGCTCAACGGAACACAAGACTTCACAGAGCAAGAGATCCCTGCACGGGGAAAGCTTAAAAGCCAGGAGTCTGTTCGTGCTGAAGATGTCTGCAACTTGTCCCACGGTTGGTCTAACACCAAGGCAGCCACTGTTTATATAAAACGCTGCTCCTGATCACAGGCAGGTAGTTTCGTGCCGGATCATCTCTTTCAGCTCTGTGCACGCACCTATGTAAGTGCTAACCACCTCAGAGCGGTGCCGCCCGACCCCGACCACATCCACTCCACTCTGAAAACCAGAAAGCTCAGAGGAGCGCTCTGCCCTGGAAGACGTCGTTTATTTTTTTGATGACGAGTTAGTGAGAGCGGCGGGTTAGTGAAAGCGAGCCTAAGACACGCGGTCACCAGATGACATCCCAGGCCAGAAGAGTGCGGATGAAACAGATGAAAGAAGTGATGAGAACTAGGGCCTTGGGAAGGTAAACAAGCCCTCAAAAAGTAGCGTGCCAGTCAGTCAAAAGCATCGGGAGGTGACGTCCCCTCCTCTTCTCTATTATTTAGTTGCAGTTCATCAGGCATCACCTATTAGGTACGACAGGAAGCAGAGAAACCCCAAATACAAGCCAGGATTGTGATCCGTCAGGGCATGTTCCACATTAAACTGACACCACAGAAAACGAGGAGTCAATCTGGGTGATGTTTTCCCTTTTCATTTGCTTTGCTACAGTAAGTGGTTATTTTCTCTGCGGTGGCCACACCTCCTATAAAGGGACTTATTTAGAATATGCTCGTTTGGCTGGGCATGCCAGAGTTCATTCTTTCATTTAAAAGAAAGAGTTCCATTCTTCCTGGAACGGACAGCTGGCTACGCATACGTACCAGAAACCCATATGCAAGTCAAATTGAAGAAGCTTAGCCCATATTCCATTACCATATTTTATTACTAAAGAAAGAAGAAGTGATTATGAAATCCAATCTAGATTGGATTTTAAAATTACCCAACAACAATCGTTCAGGAATCTGTTCACGCGGCTTAACAAAAGACAATAAACTAAGTCTGAAAACCCAAACCAAACTCCCCCTCAATAATTCACTTGTTATTTAAAGCCTGAAACAGACACAATATACATTAGTCACCACTCTGCATCAAGCTGTTTTTTTCCCCAGGATAAGACTCCAGGCATTCAAAGGCCCCACTTACCACTCCTCAGCCGGGGAAACCACCACGGCAGTCAGCTCCGTGTCTAATCCGGAGGTGATGCAGGGGGCTATGTAGGAGGAGTACTAATCACCAGGCATTCAACCCCGTGCTGCCTCCGTTGATCTTACAATATTCAACAACTCTGAACAGCAGCTTCCAGTCTCAACACGTTTTTGCATAATTGTCCTTATGTCACATTAAATATGAACTGTTCCACTAAAAGGCATGCTCTCATCAGTGAATAGGACTTTTACTTTTGAAGCAGAAACATTACAAATTGTTTTCTAGAAAGCATGGCTGAATTCCTACCCATACTTCCCCTCCGAAAAATACATCTCTCCGTAAGTGTGAACGCACTAACATTTTAGAAGCTCTTCAGACCAAAACGCCCTCACTAGAAAACCATGTCTTTAAAGCAAGAGTTCTAAACTCGTCCCTTCCGGGGTATATAGGTGAGTGGGTCAGAGATAATCAATGCTAGGGCTAATAAAACCATGCCCTCGATTTACTAACCAAAACATATCCAAGAAAACGCGATAATGTTTAAAGGCACTTCTTGCAGCTCAAAAGCAAGCCTTTCTATAATGCACCAACTCTTCCTGTACAAATATAGACTAAAAAAAATTAATCTGGACCTCAAATACTCTTTGAGCATTTTGCTTATTTTCGACTTGTCTGTTTTTGACTATAGGAAGAAAGTAACACGCAATTCCAGCAAAAAACCCCACCCAAACCAAAACTCTTCCCCACTCTTCTTCCACAATGAATCAGGTTAATCTGTTTTGGTACGACCCTGATGAAAAGCTCTCTCAATACTGGAATGAATTCGAGCATTTCAAGACAAAGGCTAAGCAAGCAAAAAAAGGTCGTTGCCATACGAGAAGACGTTTCCCCACAGAAGACTGCTACCAGCGCGTTTTTATTCTTCGCTCTGCTCTGTAACCAGCCACTCCGCAGTAATAAAAAAAAAAGCTCTCAGAAAAAAAAAAAAAAGAAAAAATCTGTGCAGCCAAGAACAGACTAGAACGGTAAAAACAATAACCCTGGATAAAACACGTTACGGGTGCAGCCTTCTCCGAGTTCCCAGGTTTAGTTCAACGCTTTTATCATTTGGATGCTACAGAAACATGGGTGTTGTAACACTGTTTAACCCGAAACCCTTCTAAACAGACATGCTGCTACTTATTTACAGTGGCTGACATGGATTGGATATAGAGGAAGAAGATAATTTCATGCGCAATAGCACAAACCCATTATTTTCTGCACCTTTCTCAACTCCAGGGCCAGTTTCCTGTGGAATTCAACGCTGTTCTCTGTGGAACCAGACACTCTTCAGTTTACCATTAACCAGTATTTTCCCTCGATAGCCTTCCCGTCCCCTCTCTATGAAGGGGGGACACACACACACGGCCACGTCTTTACCATTGCAGGCTCTTTTCCTCCCATGTTGTCCTGGTACACCACACGAGCCGGGCGGTCGAGAGGAGGAACGGGCAGGTATTTTCATCCTCCACAACAGCCTCTTACAGCGATGAAGAGTAAACCCCGCTGCTGCTGCTCTCACTCCCGACACCAACCTCCTCCCCCACTCGGGGAAGACAGCTGTTACAACAATGCGGAGCTGGAAGCAGCCCTGGCTCGGTAGGCTGCTTTGTGCCATATTCTTTGAATAGATCTTATTGTTTACCCTCTGCTCCTTCCGTCCTCTCCATCCCCCACCTCCCCGTAATCAAATTTTTTCCCGGCTACTGCCCAAAAAAAGACGCGCCGGGGCCGCCCTCCCCTCCCCGAGCCGTGTCCCGTGTC
>NW_008794887.1:62722-63945 GCF_000699145.1 Aptenodytes forsteri | reverse complement strand
GAGAGCCGAGGCCTCTTTGTACCAAAGAGATTTATTTGCAGGTAAATAAACGCGCTCTCTGCCGCATTTCCCCAGGAGCCCCTGGCCCGCCCCGCGCCCCCCGCATCTACCAAAACCAGCGCGTTTCCAGGCGGGTGTTTACATCACCGCCGTTTCGGAAAGAACCATTTTCTTTTAATTTCCGCGCGCGCCTCACCGCCTGAGATCAAAAGGTTTGGCTTTTACTTTGTCTACACCTTTTACCTTTCCAATACTGGAAGATGTAAAATAATCGTCGAGAATAAGCAAAAATATTTTAAAAATAAAACATCTGTCAAGAGACCAAGCGTCGACGGGTCAGACGTCCGCGCGGTCGCGTACCTCGTCCCTCGTCACGGCGGCAGAAGCGTCGTGCGGCCGGCGCCCGGCCCCTCTCTCTCACGACGTACATCACGCCACGGGGAAGGGGACGGCGCACCAAAACGGGGCGAAAAAGCTTGAAACCGCTTCCCCCCCCGCGGGCCGGGACTCGCCTTTCTTCCCTCGTATTTCTGCAGGGGAGGGCGATGCCCGCCTCCCGCAGGAGAAATTTAGGATGCGGAACTTTGGTCCGGGGCGAGCGGAGAAGGAAACGCGCGCGGCTCTTTCCTCCCAAACGCGTTTGCGTGTTAATGACGAAAGCTGAACGGCTTTTCCTTCCGCCTCCTGCCGTGTCTCGCGCCGGTAAAACACGACTCCGATTAATGACAACGTCCAGCAAAACCGCCCCGCGAAACCCCCGGCCCCGGTTCGACCTGAGGAGCGTTTCTTTTCGAAGGCCGTTTGTGCCCCCGCGCGACCCAGAAGGGATGGAAGGGCTTTTGTAAAACAAAACCAACTTTAAATAGGAAAATAATAAAATAAAGAGGGGCAGCAGGAAAGCAGGCGACGACCTGCTGGAGCCCCAACAGGCATCGCTTCCCAGGGGCAGCCGCTGCAGCGGGGTCTCGAGACGAATCCACCTGCTGTCGAGCTTCTTAAATCCTCTTCCTCGAGGCCCCGCAGCCGCACGATTCCGACGCTGCGCAGGGTAACGTCGTTTGCTCCTGGTTTAGACTTCATCGACCATTTTCCTATCGTCTCGGCACGTGAAGAAGGGAGCGCCGGTGAGGGGGAAGCTACGGTACGCAGACCGCGAGGAGCGAAGGATGGAGAGTGGAAAAATACGAGAAGGGAGAGTTCTCCGGAGCCCGGGGGGGGCTTTG
>NW_008794887.1:60978-62700 GCF_000699145.1 Aptenodytes forsteri | reverse complement strand
TTCTGCCGGAGCCCCGGAATTAAGCTGAAGGCGGGAGGAAGAGGTGAAAAATCCCCACGGTTAACTGCCGTTAACAGTTGCCACCCTACTGAAAAGACGTCGGCCTTGGGGGGGCTCGGAGCGAGCCAGAACAGAAACAGCTTGCCTGGGGTATCGCTGGGGTCGGACCGTAGGCGGGACCGGAAAGCTCCGTGGTTTATGAGAAACTTTAATCCTTGACACCTTTTCAGACTGCGTCCCCAAACGCGAAGTACATCCCCGTTCCCACGGGGGAAATCCTGGCCTCCAGGAATCAACAGCAAAATCCAGCGGGACCGGGATTCTGCTCAGTACATCGTTCCGAAGGAGATGTCTTCGCAGAACTCCTGACTTCCCGCATTCCTCTTCAGTGAATCACATTTAACTGCTTTCAAAAATAAAACGCTCTCCTGAGTCTCTTTTCCTCTCGGGGACCACAAGACCAGACCACAGAGGATGCCCGAGTCACGTTCTTAATTCCAGCCAAAAGGGGAAAATCCATCTTTTAAGGAAATCGCCGCTTCTGCTGCAACTCTTATCCCAGATGAACCCGTTACGGTCTGTTTTTCCAGCAGCGTCAGCGCTAACACCAGGGCACGGCTGACTCGCGCTGCCAGGCTAACACCTCCCAGAGAGAGGAGGCGATGCTTGTGCGCATCACCAGAATTACTACCTGGGAAGTGCGCTGCGAGTTAAAAGAGAAGAAAAAAAAAAAAGGCAAAAACCCAAAACGAAACCCTGAAGGGCTTCAGCCCCAGGAACCAGACTGCGAAATCAAGGCCCAGCTTTTAGCCGTGAACGCACGCGAGCTGTTCTGTCGACGTTAATGGAAGTATTGGTAGCGGGTAAGTTAAGCGTGGCTCTAAAGCGTTCGCAGGACTGGGACGTGCGCGGCTTACGGTCCATCGCTTTACAAATGCAGCATCAGGGGATTCGGGGGAAGCTCTGTTCGCCAGGCTTACACGGAAGCAACGCTGGGACGAAGACAGTGGAGCCCCTTCTCAGTTGAGACTTGCTCCAACGCATGCCAGAGTTTCACCACCTTCGCCCAAGCTACGGTGGCTGCACGTGCGCAGAGCTGCCCAAATCCACGGGCTCTACCCAAATATCCCAAGTCCCTTTGGGCTCTGCATCATGCAATTAAAACAAGAGATTGCGTGAAAACAAGCGGCACGAGGCATTCGGATGTGGACATAAATAAATAGCTAAAATGAAAGGGAAGTCAAACGTAAGACAGCAATCCTTCGTCACCGTGACCCGGAATAAAATGCTGATATCCATCAGAAGGCAGTGCCCTATTCTGCAGAGCGGCTCCTATCAGGGGAAGATGAGGCTCCTCAGCACCGCACTGAATCAGGCATTGAGTGAAGAAATGCCACAGAAATAAAATAAATTAAAAAACTTACTTTTTTTTTTTTTCCTTCCAACCACCCTTTTCAAAAGAATAAAACCCAACCCTAAAACACGCCCTAAAATAATCAGTTTAAAACTTCCTAAAACCGAAAGCAACTTATTCTGAAGGGGAAGAGGGGCAGAGGAACTCGGACTCTCCCAGAAGAGCCTGTGTTTCTGCTTGGCCCAGCTTGGGCCCTGCTCCCACACTCACACACACACTTCGCCGGACGCCCATTAACGCTAACGGGGCTGTTAATACTTAGAAATTCAGAATGAGCGTGAGTGTCCGCAGGACGAAGGCCACGCGCC
>NW_008794887.1:46629-60407 GCF_000699145.1 Aptenodytes forsteri | reverse complement strand
CCCCCCTTCAAACACACCCTGTAAAAATCAGCGTGGCAGGTTTGCCCTGAATGGTTCCCTTCTTTCAGTCTCCAGAACCCGCAGGTCCTGCGTAGAGCTCATCTTTTAAAGACACTAAGAAAATTAATTGCCAATGAGAGCAACATCCATGAGATCGTCATCTTCCTCCCCGATCAAAAACTCAGGGCTAGGCCGGGACGGTCGCTCAGCCGAAAGGATAGCGCTGCTTGCCATGGAGAGAGACTGGTCAGCTGAAATCGGGGACTTAGACCAGCTCTCTGGCTTCATGCTGTGAGATTTCTTCTTGTCTCTGTCTTTATCTCGATCCCGATCTCTGTCCCGGTCTTTGTCCTTCACTTTCTTCTTCTCTTTTTTGTGCTTCTTGTGTTTTTCTGAGCTATACTCGGGCAAAGGCCTAATGCCGTCGTCGGAGCTAGGGCTGTTCTGATAGGATTTCTCTGCTATGGAAGAGCCCGACTCACTCTCGCTGTCTATGTTTTGGGGAGTGTATGCTGGTGACTTACTGTGGCTGGGAGAGCAGCGTTCGTGTTTTGGAGTCGATCCACTGATTAGAGGGGACCCATAGCTTTTGGAAGAAGCCATCTGAGGCCTTAGGCTATCCCCACCTCCTTCCCCAGGCTTCTGCAAAGTCACTTTGGCTTTAATGCTAGGGGAACCACCGTCGTGTTTGCTGATGATAATTTTGGCCACTCCAGTGCTTCCAACGTTTTTGGAATCTGAAGTCTTCTTGGAAGAGTCAACAGATCCTCCAGAAACAGAGACTTTAGATTTCTCTTTGTCGCTCTTCTCACGTTTGCCCTGGAACTCACCTCCAGACATATTGTGTTTGGAGGACATAGTATGGCTTGAGGAATTGGAACTTGGCCCCATTTGTCCATCCATTGGGTCATCTCCACCAGGCCCGCTAGTGACAACCCCGTGTTTAAGTTTGTCTATGACTGCAGTCAGAGATGGCTTCTTGTTTCTGCTTGGAGACTTGCCTTTGGAACTTCCATGCTGGTTTTGAGATGAAGACATGGAAGACCCACTAGACGAAAAGGAAGATGAAGATGCCGTCGAAGAATTTGATGAAGGAGGTGGTTTCTGTGACATAGACCCAGAGGATCCCATTCCTGAAGATGACTTCATACTTGAGCTTGATCCGGTCCCAGACATATGGGAGCCTCCGGAACCTGAACTGATAGGCGACTTTGCTTTAGACGACGGGGGAGTACCTGGGACGGGTTTCATGGGAGAAGCAAGCTTGTCAGAACCTCCCGAGGGCCTAGAATGAGACGGAGAGATGTTTGGTTTACTCATGGAAGGGTTCATAAGTGACGATGGCTTTCCTTGAGGTTTCATCTTGGTACTGCCGGAACCGCTGCTGAGGCCATGTTTGGTGATGGGGGAGGATCCAGGCTTTCCCACCGACTGAGCCGAGCTTTTGGACTGACCTGAACTTGAGCCGCCTTGGCTTGAGTAGAGGCTGCTGCTCATCTTTGAGCCAGAAGACCCTTCCGACTTGCTGCTTTTAATTTTGCCTGAGGTTGAAGAGGAGGAAGAAGAGGAGGAGGAGGAAGAATGGCTATGATGGCTTTTGCTGCTGGAGGAGGTGACAGAGCCACTACTTGTATACTGGCCATGTGAAGACGGTTTGCCAACAGTCACTGTTCCTTTTGGGATCTGAATGGTTATTTTTGGAATAGGAGGAGTAGCTACACCGGGAGGAGTCTGAGATCGGCCTGAACTCCCGGGAGATTTGGACCCGCCTGTGCTTGCTGGTGGCGTGAAAGGCCTGTTTGATGAACTGTGAGATGGAGATTTCCCGTCTGTCTCCTGCTTCTTCCGCTTTGGAAGTTTCTCTTTACTTTTACCATCACTGGATGGCGTCCGGCTGCGCTTCCCCGGCTTCCCGTCTATCCCGGGACCTGCCATGTTACTTCCAGAACCATTGCCTTCCTTTACCCGTTTCTGAGACTTTTCTTTTCCTAAATCCCCTGTATTCAGTAAAGGGCTCTGACCTCCACTGTGATGCTCCATGATGTCAGAGGACCCCAGTGCTTTGCTTGCAGCTGCAATAATACTAAAATCTACCGTATCGGACTGATTGCTCCCCTTAAATTTATTTTCCCCCCCATCAGCCCCCAAGACTTGCACCCCCAAAGTAGTTAGAGCCTGGGATGCGTAGCCCTTGAAATCATCAGTGTCTCCACTCTGACTGCTCTCATCAAAGTACTCCTCCCCAAAGCCACTTTGACTCTGACTGTTCAGCAAGTCAGGATTGAAATCTACTCCATCTGGAAAAAAATGGTTTGAAGAATCGCTGTTGGGGCTCACAGCAGCGTCTGCTATCAGGTCTGCCGGATCTGTGTACGGGTTCTCACTATTGTTCGTCTGAAAAACATCTGGGTCAAAGAGGGCACTTTGTGAATGTCCTGAACTAGAAGAGTCTCTTACTGGAGTACCAATGGGCGGACAGTCCTCATTAGTGGTGGGTAGCTTGGAAGCCTCCTCTGCTATATCCGAAAGGATATCAGTAACATCGGCTCCAATGCTGTCCGAACTAGAAAGTCGAACCATTCTCTGAATACTGGGCTGCGAGTGAGGTATAGGCTGTGGGTATGTAGTAGGAGGAGTGCTGCATTGGCTGGGTGCTGGAGTAATGTGAGGGGTGTCCAGGGTATCTGCAGTCATGTTGACATCAAAAATGGGATTCTGGGAGTCAACATCCATTGAAAAGAGCTCCCTCTGGAAATCATCCTCAGTCTGATGCTTGGGCTTGTCGGCCGGCATGCGGGACTTTTTTTTCTTTTGCTTATTCCCCCCAGGGCCCATTTCCATTCTGGGGGAGCCAGAGGAAGAGTTCTGCCTTTCGAGAGGGCTGCTCCCATACAGAGTGGAGAAATCCTGAGGGGGATTCTCTTTAAGAAGGTTCATGAGCATGGGGTGGTTCTTGGTGTTGCTTGCTGGTGAGGATACTGGTGGTGGTGTGTGATGGGGAGGGGTTGGACTCGAGCCAATGGTAGACCCCACATTCCCTGTGATCTGCAACAAACTAGTGAGAATAGGGTTCTGAGACACTTTGCTGAAGTCCTCCCCATGGCCCACCGAGTCATGCCTCTCTTTCATGCTTATGCTCATGTTAAACAAAGTAGTGATGGGCCCCCCAGGAAAAGTGTTTGTTGGGGTAGTGGTACCACTCATTGGGTTGCTGCCTGTGGTCATGCCATACCCTGGGCTGCTGGCTGGGGGAAGATTTTTCTTCACCATATCTTCTACTGTCTCTGCAATAAGGGACAAGGCTGGCGTGTCTGCTTGAATCGTTTCTGCTTTTCTGCGAATTGCTCTCATGGTGACGGGAATGGACATACATCTGCAAGACACAAGACAAAGGGTTTAGCGTGCGTTTTGCTGCCCCGCAGCAATGTTCACCGAAGACGTTTTAACAACTTCATCAGACATAAAGCAAGCAGTAAGGCTCTTGGGCGCACGAGAGTAAGAGGTCCAGGCACCGTAAACACCCTGCTGTTCTGCTTGTATTTACACTTATCCCATCACGCTTATCTAGCCACGAGACAGCTGTGCCTTTACGCGTTGCCTTGCAATCACAAAGGGAGAATTAATTTACCAATTAACTCTAATAACTAATAGCTGACAGATCATGATCTTCTTGTCAAAGCACAGGATGCAACCTGGGTTGTTACTCTGATTCTGCCAGAAAACCCCTTTGTCTAAGCTTGGCAAACCTAATTTCCTGCAACCCTGTAAAAATCAATGATAATGCCACATTCTACTCAAGGATGACAAGCCTATAATGTTCTGAAAGAAAAAATAGCTGTTCTCACTCAAAAGGTCTGTGCTGTGCCCTGTTAACATTCTGCTGTGCTCTGAATGGTGGCTGGCGTGGAGGAACCTTGATAAAAGGCCTGTGTAAATGACAAACTGCAGGGGAGCTCTTCCACATTTTACAAGACTTCGAAAGCAATCAACTACAGGAGAAGGACAAATAGGCAGGCACCTCAGACACGCACCCAAAAATAAGTAGCTATGGTTCAGCGTCTGGAGTGGAATTTTCAAGAGGGCTCCAAGCCTTCCCCTCTTCCAAACAACCACTACCAAAACTCACCCACAGGTACAGAACGGCTCCAAAACCACCAGGATAAATATGAGCTAGACACAGAGTTCATCTGTATGATTTGGAGTGCACGGTGGCACAAAAAAAAAAAAAAAAAATCCATCTTACCTTTGAACAACTTTGGCAATGAAATCATCTGTACAGATAAGAGCATCGGACAGCCCTTTGTACAGCTTACAGTTCACGTGAGTAGAGTCTTGCACATCCATTACCACTAAAAGAGAGAAGGCATTTGGAAAAGATCAAAATCCTGGTTACAGCGGAAGAAAACCCTGCCATCCTTCCCGTAAACACGCTCATGCTTTTACTAAGTCCACTTACCACACACTAGGGAGTCATTCACAGGATGCTGAAAGGATACGCTAAAACAGGAGTCAGAGAGAGGACAAACTTCAAACTGCAGGATCCCGGGAGAATCTGAAAGACATGGGAACTGTTAAATTAGGGAACGCGGGAGATGAACCAGAGGAACCAGCTCAATTCCCCCATACAGAATTAAAAAAAAAAAAAAAAAAAAAAAAAAAGAGAGAAAATAAAAAAATAAGAAAAATTTAAAAGGAAAGCGGCATAGGCCTCATTTCTTATTCCTACACCTGGGGAAATTACCCAGGGTTTCTTATCATCCACACATTATATTCCGCTTGATGCGGTACCCACCTTCTTTTAAAACTGTTCGCTTGACGCAGCTGCCAATCAGTGTGTTGTACGCCACCTGATGTCTGATCAAATTGAGGATGAGAGGAACCCGTCCAGGGTGCTGGAAGGCGATTTTACTAATCAGAGTTCCTTGAAGGCTTCTTCCATCTGGGAGAGGAGCATCTTTGTTCAGAAAGTAACAGTGCTGCTGTCCTGGAAGAGCCTGACAAACAATTTCTGCTTTACTCCAGCTACTGCTGGGTACAAGGCAATAACAGACATCTAGGAAGGAAAGAGCAGGCCCCAGATCCAGGTGACGCCAAGCCACCTTTCTGGCTGAAAATGACAGCGACAACACTTTCCTTCCAATCTGAATAAGCAAAACACGATTCCGGCTCCTCAGAAGTGGTACTGACAAACAGTATTCACTGTCCCCACTAAAACAGTTGCATACGGTACGGCATCCCTTCTGAGGAAAAGAGAAATCCTCTGAAGTTAACAGGAGATCCGTCACTGACAAGTTTAAGAACTAGGATTTCTCCCAAAGTGATGCGATTCATTCAGCCACACATTGCAGCCCGAACAAGAGGAAGGGACAGAACCTGGGAAGGCTCAGTCCCACACCTCTGCCGTCACATTGCTGCTCTTCAACAGCAATGGATTTTTCATTACCTAATTCTCCTCATCACTGTGGTCATGTCTGTATCGGAATCCTAATGCTTGGATAGCACAGTTTTTGCCTAGGAATAAATGCCGTACCAGTTTCCTTTATCCGACTTGAAAGATAACTGAAACAGATGAAAACCCCCAAACTGCTCACCTACAAGTGTAACGCCCTGGTTGTAACAACATACTTACTGCATAGAAGCGCATATTGTGGTTTAAAGGTAGGGGATCAGCCTCCTTGGATAATTCAAACTGTGTGATCAGCTCATACAAGGGCACAAATGGTGGTGTGTCGAACAATGGAATACCTGAGGGGACAAGAGGGCACAGAATGATAGCACCTGGGAGCCAGAAGGAGACGGTGGGTCAGAGAAGGCGTTACCACCTAGTAAAGGAAACCTATCCAGGTTTTACTGAAAACAGAGCACAAAACCTCGAGCAACTTTTCTGGCACACGCGAAAAAATAGCAGCAGTTTATTAATAAAAACCTAGGGAGTATCCGTCTGACAGACCTGCGACCCACCTGTGCAGCCCTGAAGTTTCTGAATGAAAGCTCGAGACACTGGAATAGGACGTGGGAATTTCAGGAAGAAACAAGCTGGTAAGTCCACACTGTTGGCACTGGTGATTGACGAGAAAGACGGGGTTCTGAAATATTGGGTTAATACAAGATCTTATTAGACGCAGGGCATGACTCTGGCTTCTGCTGCGAGCGCCAGACATCCCATCTACTGTTTGCTCAAATACGAGCAGATTGTTATACCTTCTTAAAAATTAAGACACTCCTCAGAAGCATGCCACATGCCTGAAATACGTATTTCTTGGCTTAAAGACAGCACGTAAGTGCTTTATATAATGCTACGACATCACGCAGTCATCGCCCCACTCAGACTTCAACAGAGGACTGAATGTTGAATTTGCATCTAAACGAGGCCGCTGAGAAAGGCCTGGCAGACACGTCCTTTGCTTACCCTTTGCTGTCAACTGGATGAGAGCCCATAATCAGCGGTGCAATTGGCAGTTTGTACATAGCCATGGTTCCCTCAACTGTTACTGACACATTCATACCCAAAGACCGAGGAACTGCGAGAGGAAGCAAGAAAAAAAACCCACAATGACATAAGCTGACGAAAAAAAACCAATGCAAGCTTTACGAATTAAATATCACTATGGTGGAAATATCTTACTTCCTCCACAAGGCAGAGTTTTCAGCGTTCACCTTTATCACTAAATGGACTACAGCCAAACTAGTTATGCTACCTAACGCTCTATTTTTCTCTTGCAAGGTAGACCGATTGCATAATTCTTAAAATACATTCCAAATACATTTGCAAGCTTGTAGTATGCTCTTTACAAAGCAAAACAAATAATGATTTTGGACAATTTCACCCTCTTCTTTCCCGAGACCAGCCTCAATTGGAATTGGTGCTTGGTTTTGTCATTTCAGCGAGAGACAGGTGTCCACGTACATGCATAAAAAATAATCTTCGAGTAAGATGGCAGAGACACAAGTATTCCCACAACAAAACAAATCCCATGTTAACAATGGAGTTCACCCTAAGGAAAAAGGCTCTGTCTGCAGGCTGTCACCCCACCACCCTCGGTAGCCGTCCAGTTCAAACTCCAGAATAGCCACGGGGTTCAAGACGGTCAACTGAGCCAGCATTTACACACGGGCTTATTAAACCCGTCTCCTCCGTAAGTCAGCCTATGATTTTCCTGTATTACAGGGTGACAGCAGAGGGGAGCTAGGCTGTTGGAGTTCTGCTTTCTTCTCTCCTTCAAGCAGTAGTAGTCCCCACTACCTTCTAAAGCTGACCTACCGTTGTTCTCATGCAAAATAACGGGGGCTCCAGTGCCATCTTCAAATAAATCATAGGGCGAGACATAATACTTGAGATTCATCAGGAGACCTGTGGGAGAGAAGCTTTTGAACAGGCATCCTGACAATACAAGTTAACCCGATCATTATTAACCCCTGCAACCACACAGTATCTGCACTGTAACGCAGCACGCGCTGTGCAGAGCTGCTAGGGCATCTTGAAGGAGTTGTTCTCTGCTGTTAAAGACACAGACATGGCCACCTGCCATAAAATTACCGTGTGTGGCTTTGTAAAGAAAAGCTGGCTTTCTGGATCATGTGGGACTTGCAAACACTCAACCACCTTGTCCCTCTTTTAGTCTGATGAGCATTTTCCATTACTGCCGTCAGTTAATGTGAAACTAACGTCCGTAAAGGGGACCCCGAACAAAGTAATTTTGATTCTTTTCTTTTTTAAGTGTTAATCAAAGATACCTCCGCTCCTGGGAGTGAGATAGCCAACACTGCCATGAAGAATCTTGTCGAGGGGATTTGCATTGGTGGCTTGCCTGCAAGAGAGGCAATCACAGGTCTGTAACAAGCCAGTCATTCCTGAAGCCAAAATTCACGTGCTGATGGCAGTCTAAGATTTTAGCTCAACATACACACTTCTCGGTCACAGAGAGGTAGCGATCTTAAACTTCACACTGTTATAGGCAAAGCAAAAGCTACTTTACTCTCTACAGCACGGATGGTTTATCCACCGAATCTACAGCAGTGAAAGATGGTCAAACGTTTCTCTCTTTCTTACTGTAAAACACGTTACCGCTAATCCATCTAGTTACAGACTTTTTACCTTCCAGACTTTCTTTCAATTGATTTCTGCAGTTAAAAAGGAAATGCTCAGAAAGCTCTAAGCAATTTTTCTCTCTATACATCTGTCATTCCCCTGCCAGCAGGGGGAATGCCCTTCTATAGCCTCAGCACCGCGCTTCTTAGCAGTGATGTCAGACCACAGAGGCACCGATGGGACACTTCCTGGATAAACCGTACTCGGCACGATCAGAATCAGCCAACATGATGCAGCGTTAAGAAAAAACAAACTGACAACAAAAAACAACAAACCATATAGATGTCCTTACCAGTACATCCCTGCCATTTTTGAGAGATCCAACTCTAAGGACTGCAGAGCCAAGTACATTTTAGTTTTAAGTTTGCTGGGGGGAAAAAAACCAACAAAACGATGTAAGAAAAATTGAAAGGAACAGTGCAATGAAATCCAACTCTCAGAACTGCTGGCTGACAAGCTGCAGTACTTGCCATCAGATAGAGCATTTAGAAATTAGAACTTTTCATTCTGCGTTCCCACCTCACATTAAATCCTCCCTACCCCTGTGTGCACATGCAAGCCATGGTGATGAAGTCCGTAGGATCACACACGATGAAAATTTAAGCACAGAATGAAAAGCTCGTAGATTTGTTTAATTTTATATATGTGGTTGTAAATAAATATAATACATATTCTAGACTTACTTGTCTCCTGGCAACTTATACAGGTTCACAAGCCCCCTGAGATGCTTAGAAAATTCATCAAAATTTTTCTCTCTGAAAGGAAGAGGGAGAAAAACTAACGTGTACTCAAATTCGTAGCAGATAAGGTTTCGTTTTAAAAAGTTGTATTAATACAGACACTAAGTCACTTAAGAAAAGACTTTTGCTACATGAAAGCTACAAAATGCTTTCTTTAAATGATCCAGCTTTGATGATTCTGATGAATGTTGTGCTGTGGCTTCCAAGACACCATGCACAGCAGTCAGAATCAGAAGTACCTGAACCAAAGCCAGAAAATCCCCTGGAGAAGTAGAGAGACTTTGTGGGGAAGGAACAGTTATGAAACATTTTGCGTTTCCAGACATAAAATAGCATCAGATCAATACTGCAGAGAGAAGCCTGTCAGAAAATGCTACAAACGACTCTTGTTGCTCACCTCAGATGTTGCACCAATTCTGGACAACTCTGAAAAGGAAAGAACATACAACGATATCAATGTCGAATGCAGCAATTTCAGTCTTTGTGCAGCACAGCAACTGTAAAATATTAGGACAGGAAAATTTCTGAGCATCAGCTTTTCATGAGAAGCAACACAATGCTCACAACTACACATTGCTCTGGTTCTAGTTCTGTTCGTCAACCCCCTCTGGGAAAAATTCACGCAATACCGTTTCCTCTTAAACGACTGATTTGAAATAAACTTTTAAAATTGTGAAGCCTTAGGCTGAAAACCTATGATCTGATACAGAGATATTAAAAATGGTCTGTTTTCAGAAGAGTGGCTAGGCCAACGTAAATAGCAAATTCAAACTCTCAGACATGTGCAGAAGGGAAGTAAAGCCATTTTCTTTCAGCATTCCACGTTTTAGTAACTTTCCTTTCACAGATCTAAGTTTTATAAGATTAATTTCCCTATCCTTCCTCCAGAAACAAAATTCTCGGAAGCACAGCGATAACTTCCTCAAATAATTTTGCCAGTCAGAAAACCACCCAGAGGAAAAGAGAGACCATCAGCAAAACGGTCCTTGCACACGTGCGCTACATCGACCAGATTAACCCACAAGAAGAGACTACTCCACGGAGGCTCTTACTTTCCGTTAGAACAAGCAGCAAAGGTGCAGCGCGGAACATTAAATATAACCCATTTCCTCTGCTCAGGCAGAAGGGAGCCAAAATGGCAGTTCCAAAACCACAAAGCTATTACCCTCATCTTTGTCAGTAATACATACCACAGGGTTTTCTCCATGGTGAGCCACCTTGACATCACACAGCAGCCCTGTAGGATCTAACTGGACTTCCACATAGAACATGTCTGAAGTGATGTAACATTCAGTGCCATTTGCACTAAGGTGAGATCCAAGGCTTACATACAAAACAAAACAAAAATTGCTATGAGATGCACACAAAAACCAATCAAACCAGCAGTGAGATTACGATGCGTACAGATAAACAGGAAAAGCCTTTGCCGTAAAATAAAGGAGGAGACCTACCCATTTTGCCTAGCTATAGACTCTAAGCGATCTGTCATGGCAGGCAGAGAAGATACTAGACGGAGAGAGGAAAAAACAAGGCTTGGTGAAATGATTCGACATTTCCCCAGGAATAAGACATCAGCCTTAAAACCGACCTCAACTCGTTGCTCCCTCCCATGTCTGCTCACACCTTCACATGTGCAACTATATACGTTACCTGCACTCAAAATACAGGCAGAACAATTTGCATGGAGAAAAACAAATGTTCTCAGAACTGCAAAGAGAAAACGGATTTTCTTCCGCAAGTGGAATTCAGGTATGGGCAGTTACAAGAAAACTAACAAAGGCGATCCTGCCTGGTACCGACTGGCACCGAGATAAGCGTGCTTATGTAAACGTGAGCACACATGCAGTGGGAACACAGTGAAACGTGCTAGCAACAACCTCGCTCGCTTTTACGATTTGGAGTATTTCCGTAGCATATCGCTGTTAAGCAGTTTGTAAAGCGCGTGCACAGAATGTACCAACCTTTTAATGCCTTCTGCAACGTCTCCAAACAGCTCACCAGATGTTGGTGCCCCCCAGAGTTCATCACAACTCGCTTTTCCTTAGTCAGAAAAAAGAAGAAGAACGTCCTTTTTGTGTATCACTCGGGAAGAGGGAAGTATTGCAACTTTTGATCAGTCAAGTGAGGTTTACTTAGGTAATTAAAAGAAGATTAGATTTCATTCCAAAATTACATCCTCATTTTGATTCCTGTAGGAGAACAGTATCCATTTTGGAAGCAGGTAACAAAGGCAGGCCTGAAATGGATTTATTTTCTTTTAAGCAACCTGCTCATCTCGAAGAACAGACTGTAGCAACTTTTTGACAGGAATAAGCTAAGAGAAATAATGAGACAGGAAACTTTTAACACCACAATACATGCAGAAACCACTGATGTAGCTCTCCCCTGCCTCCTGCTCCTCCTTCCCTCCCACCGAGAGACCAATATTTCAAACTCATGTTTGACTAAGCCAACGCTGAGTCTTGAACATCACCGAACGGGGAGCAAATTGCTTTACGAAACACAGCATCCTGAAACAGCAAGTGGCAGAACGGTTTGGGCTTCTCAGTACTGGCTGAAGCCACAAGTTTGACCCTTTTCCTGGCGCTGAGCTGACAGCTGCCCCGTGTCAATTAGGCTGTAGAGGGGGAGGCTGTTAATTAGGGAAGGCAAAGGCACGCCAGACAGAAAGGGTACGGACATCACTCCCCCCCCTGCACGCTGCGGGGTGTGAGAACTGGCACGCCTCAACCACACTGGCCCGGGAGGAAGCCAAGGCTTGAGCGAAACGTAAAGCACTTTGAAGAGATCTAACAAACCAGCAGCAAAGTTATTGCTAAAGAAACTTCAGAAACCCTCCTGCTCAGATCCCAACAATTCTCACCATGACTTGACGGACTAACTTCATGGTTTCTGTCCACGGTCTGTTTTGGTTGTACTTTGCGTGAAGCCTTTCTAAGAGGGTACTCATCTTATTCAGCTTCTCCGTTTCTGTAAGACAGGGGAATATTCAGAAAAGAGGACGGGACAGTATATGCAGTTTTACAAATAAAACAGTTTGGCAGTTGTAATGAAAATACTTTCCACCTTTAAGCTAAACATGATTTCAAAAAACTTATTTACTGCCAATTTATCGCTGCGACCTAGACCTTAAGGTTAAGTAAATGTTAAGGATACATCACAAGCTATCGAAACTAAAGGACCATAAAATGCCTACGGGCCTGTTGGGAAAGGCCCAGCTCCTATTCTGCACAGACCCTGAGTGACGTGGCCCCATCGGGTTAAGTTCTGGCATGACAGGAACATATTGGGGCGCTGTTTGAAGATACAATGGCATGGCCTAAAGATGAAGCTTCCCCGGGAGAGGAAACGGAAAGCGTAGAAAACATTGTGTTAAAGAAGCGAGGTTAAGCTTCGTTTCCTGGATTCCCCTTCACTGTTCTCCCTTCCAACTCTCCAACTTCTTGCGCAGTAAAGATCTCCGCAGACCCTCCCATCACCGAAAACCTCAACCAAATCGGTCCGATTGCCAGCTGTCACAGATTCTCTGATCAGACACACTCCTACCTCACGCTAGCTTGAAACCCGAGGGCTGGTGTCTCCTCGGTGCTGTTCGAGAGCCAGGGCACGGCTCCGAACACCGTGAGATAATGAAGCGGTGGACGACAGGAGGGGTCACGGATCTCTACCAACCTAGAACATACTCAGCCTTTACAAAACACCCCTCATATCCCACAGACTCCCATCTACTACCTGTGGCTCCACAAGCTCATTTCTGTATGTTTTAGAAAGTCCCACTGTTATGAGTATCTCCCCGATGAGAGAAAAGCGGGGATACAGGATCAGTGACTACGCAAGAAACTAGCGTTGGACAGTTTAGCTAAAAAAGTTCCAAGAGATGAAATGGTTCATTTTTTCCCTACTATCTAGTCGGACACGTGCGCGAAGAGAACGCAGGTTTCAGGAGTACTACAATTTTGTCTTTTTTTGCTAAGAGACAGCTTTTTCTACACTTGCATTTGTCAGAAAATCCCAGCGGACATCACTGCCAAAATAAACCCCGTCACTGGCTCTAGCGGGTCCAAGGCAAACAGATGTCTACGACATTTTAACTGCCACGGCATGCAACCCTGTAAGCCCTGACCTGCAAAATTTCAAGGGTTTGTTTTCGTTATTGAGGCATGTACAGTTCACAGACCCGATGCTGACCCTATCAAATCCGAGCGTAAGAAATGAATAAATGTTGGCTAGGCACTTTCAGACACTTGAGACCTCTCGCTACGTCAGGAATCACACAACGGTTGAGGCTGGAAGGGACCTCTGGAGGTCACCTGGTCCGAGCCCCCTGCCCAAGCATGGCCACCTACAGCAGGCTGTCCAGGGCCGCGTCCGGACGGCTTTTGAACCTCTCCACGGATGGGGACTCCACCACCTCCCTGGGCACCCTGTGCCAGTGCTCGGGGCACCCTCAGAGTGAAAAAGTGTTCCCTGACGCTCAGGCGAGTCCTCCTGCCTTCCAGTTTGTGTCCGCGGCCTCTGGTTCGCACCTGAAACGAGCCGGGCTCCCTCTGCTTTACGCTCTCCCTCCAGGTATTCACGTACATTGATAAGATCCCGTCAGGCCCCGCGACAGGGAGAGTTCTGCCAGACCTCAGCAAAGTTACAGCCTCACGAGAGCGTTCGCCTTTATTTTCTTCAAAAACGGCTGGTTCGCACCTGAAACGAGCCGGGCTCCCTCTGCTTTACGCTCTCCCTCCAGGTATTCACGTACATTGATAAGATCCCGTCAGGCCCCGCGACAGGGAGAGTTCTGCCAGACCTCAGCAAAGTTACAGCCTCACGAGAGCGTTCGCCTTTATTTTCTTCAAAAACGGAACCACCCCGGCAGCCAGCACGAAGACCCAGAGGCCCGGCCGGGGGGAGCGAGTCACGGCACCGCAGAAAGCCCGGCGCGGTGCCACCGCCCGCGG
>NW_008794887.1:16042-45363 GCF_000699145.1 Aptenodytes forsteri | reverse complement strand
TGTTGGCGGCAGGGAGGGCCGAGGCCGGGGTGAATGGTGCGAGGAGCGGGCGCTGAGGAAGTTTGAAGTTTGGGGGTTTTGGAGGATTCCCCCCCTCCCCTCTCTCGAGCACAGTGGAGGAGGAATGCCAAATCCGGAGAGACATGGGGGCAAGAAGGATGGGGGCGGCGGGGGGTCCTCGCAGCACGCGCCTGGCAGCGGGAGTTCGAACAGCAAGGAGAGGCACCGGCTGGCCTCCAGGCACAAGAGGCATAAGTCCAGGCACTCCAAGGAGTCACCGCTGGCGGCCCAGGAGACAGCGGCACCCTTGGGCGCGATGATCAAGCCGCTGGTGGAGTATGACGACATCAGTTCAGACTCGGATACCTTCTCGGATGATGTGGCCCTCAAGCTGGACAGGAGGGAGAACGAGGAAAGGAGGGCGGACAGGAGCGAGAGGATACAGAAGCACCGGCACCACCAGCACAAGCGCATTCGTGAGCTGATGAAGAGCAAACAGGCAGAAAAAGAGAGGAAGTTAGAAAAGAGCCTGGAGGCATCCAGCAGGTCCGGGTCCACCAAGGAGAGAATATCGGGATCCTCCAAGAGACTCCTCGAAAGCGAGGAGCACCCGAAGTCGCTGTCCTCAAAGAGTAGCAACAAGGAGTCTCGGTCAGCCAAAGCGCACAAGGAGAAATCCAGGAAGGATCGGGAGCTCAAGTCCAGCCACAAAGAGCGCGGTAAAAGCCATCGGAAAAGGGATGCTCCAAAAAGTTACAAAACAGTTGACAGTCCGAAGCGGAAATCCAGAAGTCCTCACAGAAAGTGGTCCGACAGCCCTAAATTGGACGACAGCCCCTCAGGAGCCTCCTACATCCAGGAGTACGATCTCAGCCCTCCCCGCTCTCACACATCCAGTAACTACGATCCCTACAGGAAGAGCCCCGGCGGCTCCTCGCGCCGGCAGTCGATCAGCCCACCCTACAAGGAGCCCGTGGCTTACCAGTCGAACACTCGCTCTCCCAGCCCTTACAGCCGGCGGCAGAGGTCCATAAGTCCCTATAACAGGAGGCGCTCCTCGAGCTACGAGAGAGGCAGCGGGTCGTACAGCGGGAGGTCACCCAGCCCTTACGGCCGACGGCGCTCCAGCAGCCCTTTCGCCGCGAAGCGGTCTGTGAGCCGAAGCCCCATCGCCAGGTGCGTGCTCTCTGTGTTGCCTTCCTCGCCCCGGGGAACGGGGGGAGTGTTTTTGGGGGTGGTCGTCGGGGGTGGCTCTGGGCACGGGAGGGGTTAACCCCCTTCCTCATCGTGCCTGATTTGGTCGCAGAGCGATTTGTGTGGAATTGCTTTGGGTGGGTTGATGGCAATCCCCTTTAAAATGGTGTCCATGCTTTGGAAAACACCTCCCTGACTGGCGGTAGGCAGCGTCCATGTTGGCTCTCAGCAGAGAGGCCTAGGGCTGAATGAGCTCCTGGGATTAAATTACACCCACCTCTGGAGGTGGCCCCTGCAGAAGGGCCGAGGCTCCTGGGGAGGGCTGCGCTCCGAGCCTCTGCGGGAGACGGAGCCGTTCAGCTCCCGATGCGGGATCTAGTGCACTCCCCTGGCGAGGAGTTCAGCCAGGGAGAATGTTTTCACCTATTTCTGGAAGCCTTTTTCTGTTTACTACGTGTGGAAACTTGATCACGCTTTTCAGGAGGGTGGCTTGTTTTGAGTGTATTTTGCTCTTTCTGAACTGACTTGTCTCTTCTCTTTCCTTGAATTAGAGATGACCACATGTAAACTCCATCTTTCTGGCCTAAACTTTCTTTTCTCACTGCTAGAGTTGCTTGCTTCCATTCTGAAATCGGGGCATTCTGGAAGGGCAAGTAGGAACCAGCTGTATTTTGGCTTAACTATAACTTTCTCTCTATAACTTTCTCTCTTTTTTTTTTTTTTTTTCTTTAGTCAGTAACCTTGCTACAGAAGGAAACTGTTATTTGAAGGTAGTTCTGTGTGTTTTATTTCAGATGTTCGTTAATCATCCTGTTATATGCACGAATACATAGTCTAATGTTGACTCTTTTTTTTTTTTTTTTTCTTTAGTCAGTAACCTTGCTACAGAAGGAAACTGTTATTTGAAGGTAGTTCTGTGTGTTTTATTTCAGATGTTCGTTAATCATCCTGTTATATGCACGAATACATAGTCTAATGTTGACTCTTTTTTTTTTTTCCTAGCTTCAGCTTATGTTAAGTGAGTTTCCAGTTGTCACCATGGGTGCTGTGAAGCTTTGGTTGTAGCTCCATGGCAATTAAGATGTGACCTGGAATGTAATCGCTATAGAAATGCTCTGCGCTGTGTTAGCTGTGCTGCATCCTCTGGTCCAAACAGGAGCTGCGAGTGAAGAGGCTGCCTCCAGAGCGCATTTATGTGATTAGCAGTTCCCAAAGAACTCGGGGCTCTTGGAATTCGGCCTTCGTTACTAGAGCTCTTCTCTTAACTTCAGGAATACTGTCTTCCACAGTGGGCTTGAAAGGGTGCCTTTGTCCTTGCTGTAAGAGAGGTGTATTGGGTTTAGCACCCTGGAAGCTGTTACGTAAAATCTACTTATTCTGCTGTGATTTTACATAGCGAAAATTTCCTTCAGGCTGTTTCTCCTCTGCCCCGTTTTCTCTGTGCACACCTGAGGGGTGCTGAGGGATGTCTGTCTTCTCCCTCCCCTCAGTTCTTTTTGCCCTGGTGGCACTGCTCTTACGCGGTATTTGCTAATGCTTTTGGAAGAGTAAGAATACAGTAGTAGAAAGCGTGTGTGTACTTCATGATGCAGTTGTGTATCGTGGCACCTGTTAAATGTCCATGTTCAGCCCTAACCAGGGAGAAACCACGTGGAAACTGGACTGGCATACGAAGAGGCGGTTTCTTTCCCCCCAGGTTACTCCACTTCCCAGGCGAACCTGAAGCTTACTCTTTCTGTAAACGGCTGGTTGCTTCTGACTTGAGAAATCAAGCAGTTGTTCTCTTTTCCTGATCTTAATTATGGGAGCAACTTTGAAGCGCTTTGCGCTGCTTCCCTGAACTTGCGTACCCGCGTAAGAAACTTTTTAAGGGCATCTTTGACTCACTGACAAAATGCTGGACCCCAAACCAAAATAGATTCCAAAGGTTACTTACTGTTTACGCTCAGCTTGTACTGGGTTCTTTGAATCTCTGACTTCAATTGATAACCTGCTACTCTTCTCTCTTTGCTGGGCAGATAACTTCCTGACTGTGTGATATATTCTTTTAAAGCAGAACAAAAAATACGGATTATGCCTTCAGAGAACATCCACCTGAAGTGATTCTAGTGAAGGGACAGAGGGAATTTAATGTGTTTCCCATACGTTAGGCGAACTGTAAGTTGTAATTCATTGTTGGTCTGTAGGGTGAGGCGGTTGGTGTACGTTTATGGTCAAACGTCCGCTCCAAAGCCAAAGGTGGGGCTGCCCCTCTGCTGACGGCTGTTCAGGAGCTCCCCCGAAGGAGTGGATGGGCTGAGCCTTCCTTGCCAGCTTCGCTGAAGCCAGCTTTGGTTGATCTGCTGCAGATGAGCGCGTAAATGGAGGCAGCTGACTTTGCACCCGAGTAGCTGGGGAGTGACTGCATGGTCGCTTCTGTTGGCTCCTGCGGAGGGGCAGGAACAGCTTGGGAGAGAAAACGTCTTTAACTGGCACATTCACTTAGGCAGTGAACATCTGACTATGGCTTAAATTCTTCAGAGGAGGTAACGCAGGCTTTTCTGGGACACTGAATTATTTCCACTGACTGACAATACAGGGTATTTTTAGTGCATTCTGTGTTTTCTTTAATCTCCGTGTCCAAAATACAGTGTTAGGAAACTGAATCAATGTGCTGTGCTGATTGGAGAAAATACGGAGTGTTTGCATTTCAAATGGCTGTGCAAAACAACTTGCTTTCAATTTAGGAGGAAATGAGGATGATTTGGTCAGTAGGGAAAACAACAGATGTGGCTTGCCATTCCTTGTAGCAACTGTTGTCGTTGCAGCTAAAACTGGAAGAAGAAATTCCAGGGTCCTTCAGCTTGCTGAAGGTGGGTTGTGCTCTGTACTAAGTATAGCAGCAAAGTGTGAGTGTGTGCACGTGCTGTAGTAGTGGCCACTGTTACGCAGATCCTTGCCGCGGCAAAAGGTTGTCGGGCGTTCATAAATAAGAAATGCTGGCCTTCTGTCTGAGCTTGTTTCCTGAGCGGTTAGAGCACGGGGCGTGCGGTCAGGCTTCCCAGATACTAGTTTGCACTTTACTCTTAACTTCTGTTGTGGCTTGGAGCAGGTAAAATATTTTAATGTCTGTAGGTGTTCCTAGGAGTTTGTATAGTGAATAATATGGAAGGACGTAGATGTGGGGCTTTGTTCTGCCAACCGATTCAGGGTCACCTCTGCTAACGGCTATTAGCCGTGCTCGTTTTCAGCATGAGGAGGTCTGGAGGGTTCTAACATTCCCTCTTCCAAAGACTGTTCTAATCTTCTGATTGTATCAGTTAAATTAATCTAATAACGCTTTTTTTTTTATTTTTTTATTTTTAGATGAGCATTCATCTCTGACTTCTTCATGTTAATTCACAGTCATCATGGTTAGTGTCTTGTATTTCTAGTTTCCCGTGCTAGAGAGGCAACAAGGTGTTTTTTAACCCCAGAGCATTTTTATCCAGGGAAGGAACTTCACATGAGACTGAATTGCCCCCCGCCCACCTCTGATAATCTTAGCAAAGCAAGTAAGCTGTAGAATGTTGCCTTAACACACGTTAAGGGTGAAAGGGGTAAAAGTGCTAACTAACCGGCTGCAGGTAAAGCCGCAGAAAGACCGTTCCAGAGGATGGGAAGAGTATGTTTAAAAAGCAAAATCTGCCTGTGCATCTTCTGTCTTATTGCGTCTTTTTGGAGATATCCAGTGGTGATAAAAGCAAGCGTTGCTGTGGAAGACCACCCCTCAGCAAGCGCAGTAGCGGTGTTGAGGCTGTTGATGGTCTAATGATGTGAGGTAAGATTTGTCGTAGCGTGGTCTGTTGCTGGCTGCGCTGATACAGCTGGGAAAGCAGACAAGCTTCTGGATGCGGTGCCTTTTTCAGGTCTGACAAAGAAGCCGTAAACACCAAGCTGGAAAACAGGCTTAGAAACAACAGCTCTTTGTAGAATAACTATAGGTAATTATCATTAGACAACTGAAGGGAGAAGGCGTGAGGCGCAGAGAAGACTACTGGAAGGGAATTAGTGGATTTAGTCCTGGTGGAACAGGGGAGCATGTATATTTGCTGATGGAAGGTCAGGGAGTCATCCCCAGCCCTCGTCAGGTTGGAAGCGCTGGTTCCGCGGTGCAGCTCCTTCCGCAGCAACCCTTGCGTAAGAGGGTCCTACCCTGAGCCGCGTGCTCCGTCTGCGCGCCCCACCGCTTCCTCCAGCGTTACCTTTCCCTTGCTTGTGTCCATGCGGGTGTGTCTGGTGGCTGCATCTAATGTAGCACTTAAAAATAAGGTAAAATTGCACTTTTAGAGACGTTTATGCCAGATCTGCTGAGTGATCTTGTCGAGAATGTTGCTCTGCAGCCAGTTGAATTGGAATAACTGTTGTGGGGTAATCATGGGGAAGGACGGGAGACGGGGAGCAGGAAACTTGAGTATCGCAGCATCTTAAAACAGTCCATCCTGAAAGAATTGTAATAGGGAATGCTAACCCCCGAATTATTTGTGGTTGCAGTAAACTACATCCTACAGGATTCATTAGGAATGTTTTCCTTAGCCTGCGAATGCCTTTGAGCATAGTGAAAACGTAACGGCTTCTTCAGCTCCTGGCAACTTTGCACTGGGCTGCGGCAGGTGAACTGCTATCCAAGTGGTAAGCTGTGTCCGAGACCGTTAATTCCTTAAGCGGAAACCTTGGAAAAGGAGACGATCCCGAGGCAGCGTTCCCGTTACAGAACAGTGTGTTGAAGAGGAAAATAGTTGAGCGACTTCAGATGACACTTTCTTTCCTCCTTCTGGTTGTGTATTTATTTTGTAAGTCTAAAGGTAAGGACTACCTACAGTCGTAGTGTTCTCTGGCCACTGTTAGCACGAGGTTTGGGGTTGTACTTACTAGTGAGAGGGCAGAGTGCTTGCGCTGGGAGTAGCAAGGGAAGAGGGTTCTGTTAAACTCCACACCGCTGCGCAGCGAGACCCTTCCCCTCCCGTGCAATCGCAACTGTGTCCAGCCTTGAAGGTGCTGGTGGTGCCTGGCGAGGAACTTTGCGTTAGTCTGTCTCAGTTCTCCAGTTTATTTTCCGAATGTTTGTTGTCTCAGGATAATATTGTGTAGCGCTGTAAACAGTTTAGATCTTGTTGTTAATTACGTTCCGAGTATGGTTACAAGCGACCCAGCATCTACTGTGTTTGAACCTGCTTGCTATTAGGTGTTTTTCATAACTACTGTGGAACTGTGTTTTGAGAGAGTTCCGTGTTTTCAAAACTAGGTATGTTCTGAGTAATACATCACAGAATAAAAATAAACTTTGAGCATAGATTCTATTATAGTGTTCATAGGGTCTGATCTCAAAATTTCTCATTCTCCTGTTGGCTCACGCAGCTTCTAAACCCATCGGAGCCTACCACGTGTACAGTTGAAGTATGCTGTCTCACAACCTGCAAAATCCTAGTTCCCCTTGAAGTGGAGGAAACGGTTCTGTCTTGTCGGTAACTTTGACGTGGACACTGGAAGCACCAGTTTCCAGTTCCATTTTATTTTTTTATCTTGTTTCCACATCAGTCTCCGGTCAGCTTGTGGTTACTGCCGTCTTCTGACTAGGTTCACCCCGTGCTCACGGTGCATACCCCGATGGCGTGAGGTGTTTCCTGCCTTGTTGCTTGCATCACAACATAGACTTTCAGTGTGGTTTTCTTATTTCTGCATATATACCTAATTTAGAGCCCATTTATTGTAGAGGAAGACTGAGACCCTCCGGACATACCTCAAACAGAATTAAAATTCCTGGGTTGTTTCTTTCTTCTCCTGAATCACAGTATGCAAATTTGAGTTCTGATGGTAGTAAAAGAACCAGAGGAAAAATTAGCTTGAAGTGAGATGTTTCCTGAGGCGGCATTCCCGTGAGGGCAGTCATATTTTATCCGTTGTTTCCTTTAAAGTTGTACATAATTACTGTGAAAGATTCGTAAAACTGCCAGCTCATCCTCTCGACTGAAGTCTTCTGTTTAGTGCGTGCATCTGTGATCTCGTCTTTACCTTGAGGCTTGTCCAATCTTGATCCTTCATTTCTGTCTTAACGGTATGATTGTGAGGGTAGTCCTGACATCGGAAGGCTGGATGATGACCTGAAACTTGTACTGCTTTAGTCAATAAACTCGTTTCAGTAGCTTTAGTCTCTCCTGACAGGCGTTATGGACTGTCTGAACTTAGTTGACAAATAATGGATTCTAATTGTTTTCAAAGAGAGCTATTGATGTTGGTGTGTAGCGCAGAGGTTGAGAGATGCTTCGTTTGTTTATCTTCTCCCTTTTCTCTCCACAGGAAGTCTGTGAAGTCCCGAAGCCGAAGTCCTGGGTACTCAAGACACTCATCATCTCACAGTAAAAAGCAGAGGTCTGGGTCACGCAGTCGCCATTCCAGTATATCACCGACAAGGCTACCGCTGAACTCCAGTCTGGGGGCAGAACTCAGCAGGAAGAAAAAGGAGCGAGCGGCAGCGGCAGCAGCTGCAGCCAAGGTGGATGGGAAGGAGGCAAAGGGCTCACCTGTTTTCCTGTCTAGGAAGGAGAACAGCTTAGCTGAACTTAAGGAGTCTGGAACAGAGTCTAAAAAGGTCATCAAAACTGTTAAGTCTGAAAAATCATCTTCAGATACAGAATTAGTTAATTTACTGTATACGAATGCAGAGACTAAAGCCCCTGCAGAGACGACAAAAATCAAGGCAGAGGAGAACTCTGAGAGGAAACATCCTGTTCCAGTTAGAGATTCAAAACAGACGGGAACAAAAGACTCGAAGCCTGTAGCAGCGGCAGAGGACCTCCTATCTCCAAAAGAGACAGAGGCAGCAGAGAAGGAGATCCCACCCCCACTACCCTCAATAAAATCGCCTCCTCCACCTCTGCCGACAACCACACCACCACCTCCAACTCCGCCGTTGCCGCCTTTGCCGCCATCACCTGCTGTTCCACCTTTGCCACCATCCCAACTGACTCCCGTTCAGGTCCCTACTTCAGCCCCAACGTCTTTGCCATCTTCTGCCCACCCAAGGACGTCTACTTTATCCTCTCAGGTGAACTCTCAGTCCTCTGTCCAAGTCGCTACAAAAACACAAGTGTCTGTGACGGCTGCTATCCCACACCTGAAAACTTCAACGTTGCCTCCGCTTCCGCTCCCCCCTATTTTAGTTGGGGAAGATGACTTGGATAGGTAAGGTCACACAAGAGCATCCTGTTTGCATTTAAAAGCAAAACGTTGAAATAAACATTCTTTTGGTTAGTTTGACAGTTACTAGCTTATCCTGCAGGGTACGCTGAGGACTATGCCGCTGGTATAAAAGCATTATTGCACGGCCATTCCTGGTTTTGGCCTTGTCAGGTTTACGTGGAGAGTTTTATGATCCTGTGCAGGTAGTTACGTCTTATCTCGGTGAGAAAGAGAGGTTTGGCTGCTGGTTTAATGCTGGTTAGTAAAGGTTTCACATCGCTCTTCGTTCATATTTATCACAGTAATGAAACACGGATCTGGAATTATGCACCCCTTTGTGTTGCAGCCATTTGCACAGGCTTATTTTGAAATTGCTTTTTTGTCTAATTCCTCCAAAACCTGTACTTCAGTAAGAGGAAAGAGCTTAACAATTCCAATACAAGAACACAAACCAGAGCTGTTTCTCTTCCAAATTCGTCGAACGTGCAGGCTATGCCCGCATGTAAAAAATGGCATTGGTTTAACTTAAGTATTGTCTTAACTATTGAATAATTAATACAATCCTTACTGCTTACGAAGTAGGTATTGTTTGTTTGAAAAAAGAGTTTAAAAATGAAAGAGTGAAACTGCACCTACTTCAACTTTCTGTTTCCTGTCATTTCTAATCAAAACATGCCGACTTAATTCTGTCCTGTAATTGTAGCTCTCGCTGCTCTGGGTCTTGGCTGGTGGTGGTCTTGGCTTCTAATATGAACTTGTCTGAAAAGCCTTGCTGTGGGGGGGAAGAGGGGAAGGAACAGAATATCCAAAATGGAGGTGGAGAAGAAGAAAAACAAATCTTTTTTTTTCCCCCCCCTTTTGTAGCTGTTAGTATGTTGTAGTGCTGTTAACGTAAGGTCATCACTGATATTTTTTTTTTTCCTACTTGATCTGCTTAGCCTCTAGTTCCCTAACAACTTTATCTTTCCAGCCATCGCTAAAGATGTACTAGGTATCTCATTGGTTAGTAAAGCATGTTTTTTAATGAATAGTGTGTTACACGATACTTACGACTTGCTATAATTACCCTGTGGTTGAAGTGAACACAGTGTGTTACATACTCGGATTCATTTAATTGATTTTCATGGTTTGTCCTGGTATCGATGTAAATTAGGGTAACGTTGTCACTGCGATCAACGTAAAAGTTAGGCTCGTGCGTGTTTATGGTGCCCCTCCTAAGCTGTGTCATGTTGTTCAGCAAATATCTATTTAGTTTAAATGTATCTGTGATGAGCAGTAGCTTTTAACAGATTGCAGGTTTTTCCCAACTCACGTGCCAGTCTAAGCAAGATTCCGCTGCTGTGTTCCCTTATTTCCAAACACAGAAATTGTCCTGCGAAGACTGTATTTTATTTTTTTAGCCACTCACACCTAGAGCTCTTTTTTACCACCCAGGTGTGGCTTAGTTTTGTAAAAGTGTGTTTTATCTCTGCCATCACTATGAACTTAGGAGTGTGGGCAGTAATACAGCTGGTTGCTAAGCTTAGTAAATGGATTTACAGTCACTTTTTCCCAATAAAAGGACAGGAAATCCCGCTTCGTTTTGCTGAGTCTAGTGACAGTTGCGTATGGCACTGATGGTGTACAGAAGCTCACTCTTAATCAACTGCCTTCGTATCGATGAACAGAACTTTTCTTAGACTTTTGTTTTCATGTGCTGAGACCGGGAGAACGCTCCAGCTCTGAGACCGTGGTAAGCATAGGATTTGGAAACGTGCTTTGAAGTGTCCAAGTACAAAACGCTCCTCGTTCAGTTAGAGACTCCTTAACCTTTCTTGATGCTTGCCGAGCTCTCAAGACTTATCATCTGTCTATAACGCTTTTAGACTTCGCAGCAGCCAAGGTGCACCGTGGGTCGCTTCACCTGGCGGGAGGTGTAGCAGGAGGAGGGGAAAAGCTGTTTAGAAGCAAGTGGTACAAACTTTGTACGTGTCTGATGTTGCACTCGGATTGCACAGCTTGCGTAGGTTCCTGGAAATATCTGTTTGACCGTTCACGGCACTAACATAGTTAAAAATGCAGACCTGGCTGATGGCATTCCTGCTATTTTAGGGGAGGGGAAGAAGGGAGGTAGCTTCTAGGAGTCTTTGTTAGGCAGCTGGCGTTCACACTTTGTCGTTTTTCTGCTTGGGCAGCTCTGAAGGGTCTGTTTAGCTTTCTCACTTTGAAAGAAATGCCTGGTGAAATGTCCAAACGTTCTGGGGGTAATTAAAGTTACAGTAACCATCTAGTAGCGCTAGTGCTGGTATGCAGATAGATTAACTAAGCACAGATAACAGTGTGTCAGCAAGAAAATGGTAACTATTTGGTAAGAGGGAGAGGAAGGACCTCCTGGAAGGCTGGGCACCTGCAGGTTAAACCTACAAGCACACCTTCGCCCTTCCCAAGAAGTCTTGCCAAGAAGTTGGCTTTTGATGTGTGTCTGGAAGAAGGCTGAATCTTTTTGACGGGGTCAAAGGGCCCAAGCTTAGCATATACTATTAGATACTTAAATACTATTGGGAACGAATGAATTGCCAGTTAGAAGTGGATTAAACATGAAGTCAGATAAATGACTGCTTTTTTGTTACTGTGAACGCTCAATCTGTAAGAACCGGGCATTAGATCAGTGCTTCAAATACACATACGAAAGCCGTAAAGAAAGCAAAGCCTAGGTGATCTGCCCTGCTGGAACAAAGTCTTTCACCTCCTACCTGCGGCTGTAGGCCCTGGCTGTCTAGATCCCGCTTTGAAAAACCTCTTCTGAGGCTTAACGTGGATTCTGCCTTGGTGAAGTGACCCGGCTGGGTATCATTCTGCACGTGAAGGATTTGCAGTTAATGGGGGTGAGCTTCAGCCCGTGCAGCGCTCTCACTTCTGGTATTTCTAGGATATGTACCGCTGGTAATAGTGCCCGTCAGTGAACGCTTTCCTCCGGAGGTCTAGGCTGGCGTGACGTGCGATTAGTTCTGCAGCTGCGAGGTGACTTCTTAGCAGTGGGATAAGATTGCTCCCCCATCTTTTACAGAAGATGTCAGAGCTCGGTTCCAGAATAATATCCTTCTTCATCTTGCTTTTTTCTTAACTGTATTTCACAAGAGATTTTTCGTGCAGATTAGGCAGTGTCTAATAAAAAAATTGGGAAGATGACCTACTTCCATCAGTTCATTTATGCAGAGTTCTCTGTGCTGAAGCGTTAGACCTGGTGATGCTGACAAACAGCAAACCTCCTGCTGGCTGCCCTAAAAATGAACCTTGGAAGGTTGTTCGTATCTCTGAATCTTTTTCTTTTCCTGGTGAAGCGGAGATTTGCGTGGAGAAGAATTCCTGACTATTCAGACCTAGGAATTCTCCCTGCTGCATACATGAGAGAGAAATTAGGTTCTGTTTATGAGACTCTTGCCAGTCTAAACCAAGCTTCTGATGCCATTGGTAACTTGATTTTTTTTTTTTAAAAAAACAACTTTTGGTTTCTCAGCGATACTCATAAGTTAGAGCTACATTTCAGTCCTTGCTAAGAAGTTAAGTTACTTATGTAGAGAGATTTAATTCTGAGTTCGTATTTACAGTGGTCCCTAACAAGTCTTGCATTTAATTTCATTATGATAAGTGGACTAAATAGAGGAAGTAAGGGTCGGAACGTGGGTGCTGGCTGATAACCTGAACTGTCTTACAGGAAACTCAGAATAACCACTTATTTGTGCAAACGGAGCAAGTTCTAGTTGCAGAGGGCTGTGTGTTTATTTGAAGACAATGCGTTCAAACCTAACGCTCTTCTCTCCTGATGTATTATCATTGTAAAATTTGCTGGTTTGTTTCATACTTGGCTATGCTAGTTTTGGCACTTAAACTTGGGCTTCTAACCTTACGTTCTCAAAGAGAGAGCTGTGGCCCTACAGTAGACTTTTTTGTTTGTTAATTGGCTGGTAAGTCTGACTTTTGTGTTGTATTAACTTTTCGGAGTTTAGTCCAAAAGAGATTCTTCCTCCAAAACCTGTGAAGAAAGATAGAGAGCAGAGACCACGACACTTACTCACGGACCTCCCGCTCCCTCCAGAGCTCCCTGGAGGGGATCCATCTCCTCCTGACTCCCCGGAACCAAAGGCAGCCACACCACCTCAGCAACCGTTCAAAAAGAGACCAAAGTAAGGCTGGCTTTCTTTTTTTTCAGCTTTTTTCAGTTGTTAGGTTTTCTATTTCTTAACACAGATGTCAGTCTAGGTTTCCAAAGCTTTAAGTTTGAGTGTATACTGCAGCACTCCTAGGAGAGCTGACTGCATGCCCTGTGCTCCGTGTGGAGACGGCGCTGTTGAAAGTGCAGTCGTTTTTGAAATTGAATCTGGCAGCTGCTTTGCCAGCTCTCAGCAGCCTCCCCACCATTTACTGGATGGGGAGAACACTTAACGTGCACTTAGTTATAAATCTTTAGCCAGATTTAGTTCAGTCTTATAAATTCTTTTGTCCCCAGACTCGTTTGAGTACTCTCTTTATTGAGGGAAGTGAAATGTGGAGAAAACGAGTTCACATTTCTGGTTTTTCGTATGGTATATTAACTGTTTCCTGTGGGTTGTTTCATATTTGGGCCACTCGCAGCTGACGGCCACTCGCCCCATCTGTTTGAGAATTAACAGTACAGCAGTTTGGGAAGAAGAGGAGGTTGTGTAAATTGTGCACCAAATGGAGACTACCGTTCAGGCGTCGTACTGAAGCTGTGGCGGGTTCTGTTGTCTTCCCCTTTGACCCTTTCCATGGTAGAAATTGCTGGCGTGTGGCATATTCAATCTCCAGCCACATCTACCCTGCAGGCGCTCTCATCTTTCGATTTAGCCTGTAGCCTGCAGGCCAAAGAAACCTCCTGATGAGTATCCCCGTATAAAGCTCGTGGTGCTTCTAGGAATTGGTTATTCTGAACAGGAGACATACACCTTTTCTTCGTGCACGATTGGAGTAGTAGTCATGTCGCATGGTATATACAACTTCCCCTGCTAACAAAATTTACACAATTGCCAAGGAAGTAAGCTCCCTTGGCGTTTTGTACACACAGTGCTAGCTGCACTTCGTTTTAAATAAAAATCAAATGTCCAGCGTTTCTGTAAAAGATTCCAAACACTGATTTTTGTCCTACTGTAGCATAATTCTTTGGTATTTTTTAGATAAAGATACTGGTTTGGTTCTCCTTCAAGCTACTCTCAGTTAAAAGTATATAATGAGATCTTTGTAGAAATCTGTGTAGCTAACTGTGTGCCCCAGGTAGGCTATAGCGAAATGGTTCTGCTACCTCAAGGTCTGTGGAATTGAGGTGGCGTAATACCTATTTTGCTTGTCTCCCCCACTCTTTGCACTCCTTATTTCCCCAGGAGGGACAATGTATTGCTTGTTAGCGGTATGCAGCTGATAAATGCATAACTGAAGTGAAAAGATCTGGTAGTGAGAGTGTGCTGGTGGGCACGCTTTAGTGTCTGAATGAAATAGGACAGTGTTCCTGTATAGCAGTGCCTGTTACCTAGAGTGGCTGAGATTATATAGCATAATTCATTAAGCTCTACTGAACGCTCAGTTGCTAGGAGTGTAAAGACAGGGTGCCTGACCCTTGCTTTTTGTTTTTAGGGTACAGCCTAAAACAGTCGAATGGGCAGTTGTCTGTGGGATGGCGGTGCGGTGGAGCACTCGGGTGTCTAACAGTCCTCTTCCCTCTTTCAGAATCTGTTGTCCTCGGTATGGGGAAAGGAGACAGACGGAAAGCGACTGGGGGAAGCGTTGCGTGGACAAGTTTGATATCATTGGGATTATTGGAGAAGGGACGTATGGGCAGGTGTACAAAGCCAAGGACAAGGATACAGGTAAGGATGCCAAGTGGCTTCAGATTGACTCCACTTCTTTAAGGCCTTGCGTCCTGATTTAACCCCAGCTGGCAACTAAGCACCGCGCAGCCGCTTGCTCGCTGTGGGATGGGGGAGAGAATCGGAAGAGTAAAAATGAGAAAACTCGTGGGCTGAGATAAAGACAGTTTAATAGGTAAAGCAAAAGCCGCATGCGCAAGCAAAGCAAACCAAGGAATTCATTCACTGCTTCCCATCGGCAGAACGTCCCCCCCTTCCTTCTTCTTCCCCCAGCTTTCTACGCTGAGCGTGACATCATACGGTGTGGGATATCCCTTGGGTCAGTTGGGGTCAGCTGTCCCGGCCGTGTCCCCTCCCAGCTTCTTGTGCCCCCCCAGCCTGCTCGCTGGTGGGGTGAGGAGCAGAAAAGGCCTTGACTGTGTGTAAGCACTGCTCAGCAGTAACTAAAACATCCCTGCGTTATCAGCACTGTCTTCAGCACAAATCCCAAACGTAGCCCCACACTAGCTACTATGAAGAAAACTAACTCTATCCCAGCCAAAACCAGCGCACCTTGTTACTGTGGGTGTGCTTAAAACCCATTCCAGCGTTAGTGGTGTTGCCAGTTAATGACGAATACCTGTAGAACTAGAAATGGCTCCAGCCCTGGAATAAGCGTTTACATCAGATGTTTTCAAAACGGGCGAAAGAAGAGAAGCTCTGAAATCCTGGTAACTGTGAGTTAGTGCCCAGCTGCCCTCTCTGCTTGTGAAATCGTGTGCCCTGTGTGTACAATTTGACACACGGTCAGATGGTCGTGGTAGGTATAGCTATGGCAGCCATAGGTGCCAACGGAACCCCTGCTTTTTAAATGTGCCTTTGTCGGACTTTATTGTAGCAGAGCTTGTGAAAAGGACTAGAGTGGTTTCCAGGGCAAATTTAAGCTCACCTGTGTGACTTTCCCCTGAAGCAGATTAGGAGGAGCGCTGGTGTAGTCTGTCTTGAGTAGTTGTTGTGATAACTTCTGACAGAGCAACGTAACAAAAATTAGTAGGGCGGTAACTAAAGCTGGCTCTGTTTCTTGGTGGATGTTGGCTGTGCTCATAGCTACCTTCAACTTCTCCCTGGAAACCCACAGCGTTGTTAGCAGCGATGTGTGCAGAGGCTTTGACGCTGGCTTGTTCTGGCAGGTGAATTGGTGGCTCTCAAGAAGGTGCGACTGGACAATGAAAAGGAAGGCTTCCCCATCACGGCCATCCGTGAGATCAAAATCCTTCGGCAGCTGATCCACCGCAGTGTTGTTAACATGAAGGAAATTGTCACGGACAAACAAGATGCACTGGATTTCAAGAAGGACAAAGGTAGTATTTGCTGCAGGGTGTGGTTTTGAATTAGCCAAAGAGGTGATGCAACTCCGTTTGTTTATTCTTAGTGTAAAACTAAAAATCTAAACTCTGGTGTAGATTTTCTTTTTTGCATTCCTCCTTGATACATAGTTCCAGCAAGTTTGGCATCTGGATTTGGCCTTACGTCAAAGGATGGATTCCAGTTAAAATGAGTTGTCGCACTGCAGAGCAGAGGTAGACACGGGCTTGAAAGGATGCATTGCATTCGTGTAGAGTCACTAAAGAGCAGTTTTAAAAAAAGAAAAAAAAGCCTGTACAGGGTCACTTTTAACACTGATTAGTGGCAACAAACTTACTGATAGGGTGAAAGGTTTTCTGTCTTCTGTCACTGTGGAAGAAGGGTGTTCTAGCATCCCACTAGCTTTTGTTTGGGGCCTTCCCTTCCATGAGAGAGAGAAGGGAACAACACAAACATCAGTTCAAGCCATGCATAGCAGTGGTCTCTTCAAACTAGCTTGAAAGGAAAAACAAAACAGATAGGTAAACATGACCAGGATTTCGAAGGAATTTATTTTGGGGGCATATTTTGATTTCAGATGTCAGCTTGATGCATTAGAGGGGCTACTTAGTTGTTTTGGTTTTTTCCTCCCCTTGAGGAAAAAATACCTTCTAGGATGCCCAGTAAGCCCTAAATATCACAAGACTGCGTTAAAGAAAACGCCAGCAGAACGCACTCAACAGTGCACAAAAAAAGAATGTGTCAACAATTGAATCTACTTTCGTTCCTCCTTTTTCTTTGTCTCTCCTCTCTTGTCTTAAATCACTTCTCTCTATTATACCAGGTGCCTTTTACCTTGTGTTTGAGTACATGGACCATGACCTAATGGGGCTGCTAGAATCTGGCTTGGTACATTTCTCAGAGGACCATATCAAGTCTTTCATGAAACAGTTAATGGAGGGTCTGGATTATTGTCACAAAAAGAATTTCCTTCATCGAGATATTAAGTGCTCCAACATCTTATTGAACAACAGGTAACCTGGGAGTAGGTACAGTTCTGTCCAAGCTCTTCCCTGCGCTCTCCCTGGGTTCAGCTGAGAGCTCACAGTTGTCTTCGCCTTGAGCATGCTTAGCAACAGGAGGTGTTGATCCACTGTAGGAATACAACCCTGCACGTTTCCGCCAGTGGTGTGACGGATGGTGGTAATTAAGCGGTGGCTTTCCTGGGTGCTGCTGCTGGCTGAGAGCACAGCTCCTGCTGCAAGGGTGAACGACCCTAACAACCTTCTACTTAACTTGCTGTTGGTAGCAGTCTCTCCACGCGAGGCCCTCTGCTCACCGTTTTGCAGCTCCTTACAGTTAACTTTCTTTCACGTTGACTTGAAGTGAATGGGTCTCTGTATGCACTTGGTCTCCATGGTGTTTTGGCAAAAATGCTGTTTATTGGAAGTGCTTGTATGCAGAGAAACCACTGAGGTTTAAGGTAGGAAGTAGCAGTCCTCCATGAATGCTCTCTCTTCTCTAGATAGCAATGTTTGGCAGTAACGTAGTTCATCACAGAATACAGAACAATTACTCGTTTGCTGTTAATTCTCAAGTCTTTATCTGGATACCCATAAGAAAACTTGGAGCCTGTGAGAATAATACTGTGCATAATTGCATCCACATGTCTGGATATCCATCTAAAAAATTTCTCTGGGACATTGGTCTGTTGGGAAGGTTTTGGGATAGAGATGAGTCTGAATTACTGCTTTTTTTTTTTTTCCTGTTTCTTTGAAGCATTAAATAGGGTTTGAAAAATTAAGACTGGCATATCCAAAAGTAATTACTGCAAACATTGCTTTGCTAGGCCTTTCTACTACATGGGGGGGATTTCCTTACCTTTTACTGCTTGCAGCGTGTGAGCCCAGCTGTGATTCAAACCAGTGACTGGTTTTTTTTTGTCTTTCAGTGGGCAAATCAAACTCGCAGATTTTGGACTCGCCCGACTCTACAGCTCGGAGGAGAGGTGAGGCATAGCGGGGTGGAGGAAGGGGGAAATGGTTTACATAAGAAGAAAGGAGCTCATCCCACCTAATGTCCACATAGTCCCTTCGCTTGGAAGTCCTGGCATTGCCTGAGGAATGATTTCCAGTATGGTGTAAGTGCTATAACGCAGCTCCAGCTGTCAGAAAAAATACACTCCTGGCTGGTATTAATAGCCTTTCATTAGACAAACCAGCCGATAAGGAACCAAAACATCTTCTCTGCTTGCCATGGACCTGCCACAGACCACGCTTTGCTCTGAGATCAGTTGAGATCAGTCACTATTCAGTCATGGCAGCCTGCCGCTGCCTGTTGCAGGTCAGGATTTTTCAGTCTTGGGTACCTACAGCTTACTGTCTCCTGCCTGTTGCAGGTCAGGATTTTTCAGTTTACAGCTTACTACAGCTTACTGTCTTGTGCACTCAGGCAGACTTGTAAAATCTGTGATATCTCATCGGCTTTATTTAACTCAGGCAGGTGCTATGGAAGTCTAGACACTTGAAAGCCCACTGCTTCTACTTACGTGCCTAACTCTGCAGTTTGGAAGTAATAATTACAGTTTGTAAGGGTTTTGTGGTTCTTGTCATCAGTTTATATTTGTACCTTGCATTCCAGCCGTCCATACACAAATAAAGTCATTACGTTATGGTATCGACCTCCAGAATTGCTGCTAGGTGAGGAGCGTTACACACCAGCCATAGATGTGTGGAGCTGTGGGTAAGTGCCGGGTTTTGTATCTTTTGTCCCGTTTGGGCTGTGAACATCAGCACGTGAATAGAATAGTTCTAATGGAAGGTAGTCTTTGATTTGTGCTCATTTCTGAAGCTGGACCTGTTCCAGCTAGGCAAAGTGTGTTGTGGTAGTGTAGGAATACTTTCAAAATTCTGTGCTTTGAGGAAATACGTGTGTGTCGCCTAACTAAAGCTATACCATTTAGTAAAAACTCCTAGAATGAGACTTTTCTTGGTATTGACATGTGAGAGCATAAAAGGTATCTATTCTTGCTATTTAAAAACCAAACCAACCAACCTTCAATAATGACGTACCGCTAGGTTCAGAAGGGGTGACAAGCTTACTCTGTGCTGGTCATAGCTTCAGTGTATGGTTTTAATGACCTAATAGAGAGTTTTTCTGTAACCTCTTCAAATTGCTCTGTCACCTAATTTTTTCAGCTAAATCTAGGAAACGTGTTAAAGTAGAGATTTCAGGTTTCTAGTAGTGTAGGGAGCCTCGTGAACAGGAGTCTGGGCAGTTCAGCCACAAAGATGGAACATTTCCCAAGTGATTCAGAACCAGAGACTCGGATTCAGCATTCGGAAGCGGTGCTGGATTTCCCAAAGCGCGTACTTCCCATTGTGATATTCACAGGTAAACTTTCAGCAGAGCTTAGTACACAAACGACAAAGGTTTGTAAAAGTCAGGCCCTGATAAATTACTTCTGGAAACTCCGGCCGTGAGGTCCGGTTGCTGTTCAGTGTCCTGTGCCAAATGTGCGGGGCTAGCCCAGTTCCAGCGGACGGGTGCCTGTATCAGACCACAGCTATATTTGGCACTGGTTGTCATTCCTGTCAGAAGGCTTAAGGGTAGATGTTAAGGACTGAATGAGGCAGAGCTGTCCCCTCCCTCCTTCTCTTCTTTCCCTTCCAGCTCTACAAACGTTGCGTGTACAAGGCGATATCCTGCGCTTGACAATGGCAAACAGTACGCTACTGGCAGCTGGGGATAATTTGGGCCAGGAGATATCCCCCAAATTATGACAGTAAAGTTGAAAAGATAAATGGGCTGAAACTGTCATGCTATTGACACATCCTCCTTTCCCTGCAAGGAGTTAAGGCGTGAAGCCTGTGACATGTTAACCAGCCTACTAGTGAATGTTATTTCCCAGCTGCGTAGAATTGGTGACTCTGTACACATAGGTTAGTTTGTCAGTTTTCAACTACAAGCCCTGATGCAAATAACTCTCCTCAGGCAAACCTGCTTCTGAACAGAAATGCTGCAGTGTTCAAACGATCATCCCAAGGGTTTGCTGTTGTGACCTCTTGCTTTTCCTCTTTCCAGCTGTATCCTCGGGGAACTGTTTACAAAGAAGCCTATTTTTCAAGCCAATCTGGAACTGGCTCAGCTTGAATTAATCAGGTAAAGCATTGCACATGCATGCCTATGAGAGGAGGTACTGCAGAAACTGCTCATGCACACAGTCTCTGTGTTATAAGAGCCCTCTTTCTCTAACCTGCCTGCAAAATAGGACCAGCAAATGACTGTAACCGCAAATGTGAATAGTTAGGCATCTAGGTGTCCGTGCCTACCATCAAGTGGGTGGCTGCTAATGTGTGCACGCTCAGTAAACTTTGCTGTTGTTGGTTGAGTGCAAGAATCATGATCCTAAACTACATCTTACACTGAAAATTCATTGTGTTTGGATGGTTTATAAACTCAAGGTGAGCATTTTTCCTCTTCTGATACCTCCTTTTTAACCTGAGGGTTATCTAATCTTCATTGAAGTGTGCGCAGACCTAGGTTATTGGTACAGTAAGTTGCTTAGAAAGGAGACGTTTTCACTCGGGTTGGTGACTCTTCTCCTCCTAGCTGCATTCCACCTGCTGATTGTACTCTGCTTTTCTGGTTTTCAGCCGGCTCTGTGGGAGCCCCTGTCCAGCGGTGTGGCCAGATGTCATCAAGTTGCCCTACTTCAACACTATGAAACCGAAAAAGCAATACCGAAGGCGCCTGCGTGAGGAGTTCTCCTTGTGAGTTTTGTTAGAAAAGAGGATAAATGGCTGCGTGGGGGTTATGGCCTTCTGTTACGTTGTGCGACTCATTTGCTATCCTTTGGCTCCAGTCTGCCTGGCAGGATAAAGCAGTGCTTCCCCTTCTTGCCTTCTGCCATCGGGCAGCCCTCCCCAGGAGGGCTTCTCCCATCTGGGGAAGTCTGGAATGGGGTCACTGTCCCCTTTCTAAAGATCTGCCACAGGTGCCTGCCGGAGGGGTTCCCTGCCTCTGCACGCTTGTGACACTTCTAGCTAGGGTCTGCACTGGAAAGCACGCTTGACAGTGTGGCATTCTCACAGTGCTGAGGCTGTCTGACTTCAGAGACGTGCTCTCGGGGGGGAGAGTATAATTGTGTGATAATCTTGTGGGATTTGCAGCAGAGTTGCTCTTCATAAATGGCAAAAACTAGACTGAAAATATTGCATATCTGATGCCTGTTCTGTTGATGTCTTTGAGCTGCTGCATCACGTAGTAATAAATTTTGACTGCGTGGATTTCTCCTAGGCCTGAGGTGTCTCTCTGAAAGCAGGCTTCTCCCCCTGTTCAGAACGACCCCGTAACTCAGCCATATTTCCAACTCTTTGCGCAGCATTCCTTCGTCTGCTCTCGACCTGCTGGACCACATGCTGACGCTAGACCCTGGCAAGCGCTGCACAGCAGAACAGGCCCTGCAGAGTGACTTCCTTAAGGATGTTGACCTCAGCAAAATGGCACCTCCAGAGTAAGTTCCAGCTGGCATCCTCCACCGCAGTGGGCTCTCTGCTAATGAGCTTTGGGAAGGAGCCGCTGGCTTGGCCTTGGGGTTTTTTTTTTTAGTCAGAATTAAGTTACGATTTCTGGGTTCTTGACTCTGCCCTTGCACTTTGTCATGTGGCTGAGCAAATAGCTCTTCCTATGCTGTTGGTTTTCTGCCTGACAACAGGCTGGTTTTATAAAGCTCAGCTTAATGCTTGTAAGGTGCTCTAAAACTCTGTTGGAAGATACGCAAGAGCAGCCTGTAGCATATCCCTGTCCTCTGTGCCATGGAGGACTGGCCAGGCCTCGTTTATGCTGCTTGTTAATTGACTAGAAGAGTGGCTGTTGAGCAGTGTCACACTGCAGCTCTTTTCTCCCACTCCAGTCAAGCAGATGATAAAACTCTGCTCTAGCTGCTTTGTGTGCAAGTATGGCAGTAGCTTTTGAGATCCTGTTTCCTTCGGAGTTACTAAAGGCAGCTGCTTTCTTAAAGCCACCAGGCTCTCAAAGCTCGGCGGACTTGGACTCACTGGGGCTTGTGTGCATTGTAGCTAACCCAGTCCATTCAGGGGTGAGATCCCGGTGCAAATGAAATGATTCGCATGCAATTATGCTGCCTTTCCTGGTTCTAGGACTTGCCCCTTCTTGGTTTAATAGTATGGTTGCAGTCAGAGGGGGGGGGGGGGGGGGGGGGGGGGGGGTGCTGCTTGTTAATTGACTAGAAGAGTGGCTGTTGAGCAGTGTCACACTGCAGCTCTTTTCTCCCACTCCAGTCAAGCAGATGATAAAACTCTGCTCTAGCTGCTTTGTGTGCAAGTATGGCAGTAGCTTTTGAGATCCTGTTTCCTTCGGAGTTACTAAAGGCAGCTGCTTTCTTAAAGCCACCAGGCTCTCAAAGCTCGGCGGACTTGGACTCACTGGGGCTTGTGTGCATTGTAGCTAACCCAGTCCATTCAGGGGTGAGATCCCGGTGCAAATGAAATGATTCGCATGCAATTATGCTGCCTTTCCTGGTTCTAGGACTTGCCCCTTCTTGGTTTAATAGTATGGTTGCAGTCAGAGGAACATCTGTGTTTCTCTTATGGCACGAATAACTTTCTGTGGTCTTTGAGGATTAAATGGGTTTTCTTGCCGTGTTTCTTAACTGCTAAGTGTTGTTTTCTTGCAGCCTTCCCCACTGGCAGGATTGCCACGAGCTGTGGAGCAAGAAACGCCGACGGCAGCGGCAAAGCGGGATTGCAGTGGAGGAGCCACCATTATCAAAAGTTTCTCGGAAAGAAACTACCTCTGTTACAAGCACAGACACTGTCAAAAACAACAGCAGTCCTGTGCACCCACAGCCTGCCCAGCTCAAAACAGAGTCTGGTGCTGGAGATGCAGTAGGTCAGTGCCCAGTCTGGTCCGTAAAAGGCTCCTCCCGATACGTTACCTCTCCGGTCGGGATGTGGGAGGCTTATGTCTATTTTCAAGCCAGAATGGTTCTTTTACCTCTGTTTCTACAGAAAGGGCATTCCAGACTCTTCCTATCCCGATTTTTTTTTTTTTTTTTTCCTCCTTTTTTTTCCTCTGCTGTGAAAACTATTGGCTGCAGAGCATTCTGGCTGGTCTTCAGAAGTCACTCACTGATGAGCTGACTATGAATTTGTTCTATGAGTTACATTATTGGTTCTGAAACATGCTTTCACAGAGAAGAATGAAAGGAGTCATTGAGTCACTTAAGCCAGCGAAGTAACAGATAATAGGCTGGAAGGTACAGCCATGTAAAGGGTGTGCAAATGAGCTGAAGTTTGATCTCGTCGATCAAATTATATAAAGATTAGGCATGGGATGTAACAGGCTAGTGGCTGGTGGGCAAAAGTGTACATTATTGCACTTTGCTTGTTGCAGAAAAGATCACTTGGTCATAAAGACTTGCAGGACCAGGACTTGTGCGCTGTTTCCAAAACTGTGACCAACCTTCCTGCGTCTAGAAAATAGTCGGAGGGGAGGTATTTTGATTCCTGGGAATGTAGAGATATACAAAGCTGCCCAGACCATGCTGATTGTTCTGTAGAAGCCTTATAAAAACCCAGATATGGGCTAAAGCTTCCTTTGTGTCAAATGGTGTACTGACAAGTAACAAGGAAGACAGTTCTTGCTCCAGGGAATGCACAATCCATGTGTTCAACGAAACATGGCAGATGGACAAAAGGTGGTGGTTGGATTAGCAAACAGCTGAGAAAAGTGAGTGTCGTGTTCTTAGTTGCCTACCAGCAAGAGGAGCTTAATTTTAAGCTTCTAAAACCAAACCTTCGCACCCTTCTTCCCAAAAAGTTTGACTTACAAAGTCAGTGTCAGCGTGAAGGGACACCCTCGTCACTTGTCACTCAGGAGGCTCTGCTCCAGCATGGTGCAAAGTGAGGTGATGCCACTCAAGGGTTGTATTTTAGACTAACCTGGATACTTGCAGGTCAGGACAGAGTCCTCTGTGATCCCAGGCCAGCTTTCAGCAAGGAATTGCCTTCTGCTTGACCTAATTTCGTTTGCTGCGTCAGTGGAACACACCCTTCCTCCGTTCCAAACAGCAGCTTAGCTCCGTCCCGGGAAACCTGCTTTCCAGTGCAGGAGGGAGTGCTTTCGATCCGCGGAGTGCTGCGGAGACCTTGGGAGGGGCTGAGCTGCTGTCAGACTTGCTGCTCTGATTACCACTGAAGTGGGCTAAGGGTTTCCAGTCTTCATCACGCGTCCTCGGACTTGCTGCCATAACTGGTGGTGTACTTGGTCACCAGTCTGATTCCTGGGATGCCCTCGGTTAGCTAACCGAGGAACGGGGAGGTTTGGCTCAACTCAGCCGATTTTAAGCAGCAGCCACGTGTGCAGTTATGTTTGAGGGGGCAGTGAAGAAGCTTCCCTCCATGGCTAACAGAGCAGTTCCCAGCTGTAGCCTTGGGTGAGTGCAGTGTGTGCGCAGTACCACGGGGTGCTGCTGCAGTGCTGTTCAGAGCTGATCGCAGTCTGGAGGGGGCAAGCTGGTGGTAGAAATCGGAGCAAACTATCCTGGAATCCTCCTCCTGGAGCCTCGGTGCGTTCCCCTGGCCCGGGAACACGGAGAAGAGGTGTTCATTGGTATGTGCAGTGGCACGATTACAAACCAATGTGATGTAGCTTTGCCTAACCTTCCTGTGATGCTGCTTGTGTTTCCTGCAGGCCTTGGAGAAATCACCCAGCAGCTGAATCAGAGCGAGCTAGCTGTTTTACTGAACTTGCTGCAGAGCCAGACTGATCTGAGTGTCCCACAGATGGCCCAGCTGTTGAACGTACACTCTAACCCAGAGATGCAGCAACAGCTGGAGGCTCTCAACCAGTCCATCAACGCTCTGACAGAAGCCACAACTCAGCAGCACGAGTCTCAGACAGCAGCAGCAGAGGAAGCCATAGAAGAGCCACCCGCGGAGGCCCAGCTACCGGAGGAGCAGGCGACTCCAGAAGCAGCCAGCGCTCAGGGAGATATGCAGAACGTGCTGGCCGTTCTGCTGAGTCAGCTGATGAAGAGCCAGGAGCCTGTTATAACCCTGGAGGAGAGCAACGGGGAGAAGAGCAGTGAGCAACGGGGGCCAAGGAAAACCCCTACAATGCACCCGGAGGAAAGTACAGGTAAATAATCATGACCGTTGCTTGTGCATCTTGGATACCGTGCACTTGTTTGAACAATTAAAGTATGCCATATGAGTGCCTCTAGTTCAACTGCGGCCAGGAGGAACCGAGACGTCTGAGTGTTGTGCCAGAGGGCGGCAGGGGGTGTGGATGGGAGGAGGAAAGGTGCTGGGTGCTAGAATGTGGTCGAGTCTCAGATTTCAAGACCGAGAAAGACACTGACCCACTCCCTGCGGTAAGTGCTGGACTGCTCAGGAGGTTTTAACAACTGCAGAAAGCCAAAACATGAAAATACTACTCTGCTTCACATCTCCAAAGCATGTAAAATCCATTAGTGCTCCAGTGTGAATGGGTCAGTGAAGATTAAAGGTTTTGGTTTTTTCCCAAAAAAATGAAAGGGAAACTTGGAGGGTCAGTTCTTCCTTTAATACCCCTAGTAATCAGTTTACACATTCAGGTAGTTTTTTTTCACGGGACATTGGAGCTCAGCAGATTTTCCCATCTTATTGTTTGTCCCAACTCTCTTTTTCACCATTCCCTTCCAGCCCTCTCAAAAAAAAAAAAAAGGGAGGGGAAAAAAAAAGGGGGGGGGGGGGGAGGAACCAAACATGCAGAGATGATTTTAAAGAACGTGAGAACTGAAATACTGGCGAGTGCTGGAAGGGAGGGACAGCGGTGGTTGTGTACATAAGAAACTTGTGCATCCAGCTTCGGTGTGCCTGGTTATACGTAGAGTTGACTTTTAGGAGTCCTGAAATTCGGTGACTTCTGAAGTTGAGCCAAATGGCTGGTTCTTGTAGAGCAAGTTAAGAGGCATGTTTAAAAGACCTGATTGTATCAGTGAACTCTTGGATTTCCTTTTCAAAGGTGAGTGTAAATGTCTCCATGTCTTTTGTTTCTGTTGATTTTTTGAATTATTAGCAACATCCTGTGACGACCTCACCAAATTCTAGAAGCGCCTCCTGAGTATGTCTCAGACTCTCCAGGGAGCCTCTTTTGGCCCGATACACAACTCCTCTGCAATGTAGCTGAACGTGCTGTGTTCTCGTGCCTTCAACACACCTGCCCACCACAAGCCAGTTGTGATCGTGCTTTTTGCTTTTTTTTTTTTTCTTTTTTGCCCTAGTACTGGAAGATAACTAGGTTATTGTAGAGCAGATTCAATCAAATAACGTTGTTCTCTGTTTATAATTATTTTCAATGATATGCTGTCCCCAAATCAGCTTGGCTTTAAAATTACCTGAAGATTGTTTTCTGGATTTAAATACAACCTAGTTTTAAAGTGGACTGACTGATATGGGTGGAGGGGTGGTCCTGGAAGACTACTGGTTTTCACAATAAAGTTTGACCTTTTTAATTTTTTTTGAATTATTAGCAACATTGACGACCTCACCAAATTCTAGAAGCGCCTCCTGAGTATGTCTCAGACTCTCCAGGGAGCCTCTTTTGGCCCGATACACAACTCCTCTGCAATGTAGCTGAACGTGCTGTGTTCTCGTGCCTTCAACACACCTGCCCACCACAAGCCAGTTGTGATCGTGCTTTTTGCTTTTTTTTTTTTTCTTTTTTGCCCTAGTACTGGAAGATAACTAGGTTATTGTAGAGCAGATTCAATCAAATAACGTTGTTCTCTGTTTATAATTATTTTCAATGATATGCTGTCCCCAAATCAGCTTGGCTTTAAAATTACCTGAAGATTGTTTTCTGGATTTAAATACAACCTAGTTTTAAAGTGGACTGACTGATATGGGTGGAGGGGTGGTCCTGGAAGACTACTGGTTTTCACAATAAAGTTTGACCTTTTTAATAACCAGTTTTGCAAATGATTTGAGGATCTGATTCAAACAAGGTGTTCGTGGCCTCTTACGTCATCGCCAGTAATAACTTTAATCACCGTGTAGCCGATCCTTTTGTCGATGAAGGAGATCGAGTCAGTTCAGTTGTGTTGCCCTGCAGGAGTCAGGACTGGTTTTGTGAGCGAAGCCGGCACGCGAGGCACCGGGAGCAGATCGTGTCCGGCGGGAAGCTGCGTCCTCCCCTCTGCGGTGTCACTTCTAGCCGTGGCACTGCCCTAGCAGGGGGAGGGCCGGAGCTCTGCTCTCGCCTTTCCCACCGCCTGACCAGGCTGCTTTGTTCTTCCTGCTGCCTCAAAAGCCAGTAACACGAATTAGTAAGAGCGTGGCGGTGGCGGGGGTGTGCGAAGGGTGCTTTTGTTCTTGCTAGGAGGGGTCCTTCAGAAACAGCAATCCTTGTGACTTCAGGTCTGATGTGGGGGGGGGGGGGGGGGGGGGGGGGGGGGAGGAGTAGCGGGGGCGAAGGGGACGAAGGGAGGGGGCAAAATTATTTCCTCGTGCTCCAGGACGGTCTGTACGTTGCATGCAAATACGTGTGGGTTGAGATTGTTTTGGACTGTGTGCTGGAAACGTACTTCGTAGAAAGGTCATAAACCAGGCGAAGCAGGGCCGGCTCTGGTAAGAAGCAAAGAGGGGACACGAGAGGGCGTACCCACTCCCTTCAGGCTGTCGTGGGTGCAGTCAGGATCTGGTACGTGTGGGTTTGGGGTTGGGTTTTGGTTTCGCCTTTTTTTTCTAAACCAATACATCAGGGCCACGCTCCATCAGTACGCGGCCGCCCGGCTGCCGGCGAGCCCGGTACCGGCGCGGTAAGGCACGGCGTCCCTGTGCGGCGGGAGACCCCGCTTTTGGGGAACACGTGCTGTCGTGTGGCTCCACATCTGTCTCCTGCTCGGCGTTAGCCTTTGATCCGAGAGCAGGAATTCCCTCCACGGGCGCCCGTGTGTTAGGACAGCTGTTGCCGACTGGTTGGGGGCGTGGGGGACGGGGCAAGTACGGGGAAAACGTTAATGAACGTGTGCACTGATCTTGCAACAAATACCAGCTTTTAAAACTCTCCGCCTCTTTGCCAGTGCATCCCAGAGAGCGGACTGTCTCGGTAGGCTGTTTGGGTTTTTTTTTCATATAAATGTATTTATATCTGTTCGCGGTGACGTTTTAAGATGGTGTTTAAAAGAAGTAACCCTTCCACAGCATGTCCTCCTCGCATTCTCCCACCAGAGAAGAGACCCCCCGAGCCCCCCGGACCGCCGCCGCCACCACCTCTCTCCGAAGGCGATCTCTCCAGCGCAGCCCAAGAGTTGAACCCGGCCGTGACGGCTGCGCTGCTGCAGCTCTTTTCCCAGCAAGAAGCGGAGTCGCTCGGCCACACGACGCACGAACACCAAGCCTCGAGAGCCGCGGACTACGGCAGGTCCCACTCCTCCAGGACTTACAGCGCTGAGGGCTCAGAGGGGGGATTTGGTGCCGAGGAGCTGAATTCGGGCCAGACGCTACTAGAACCCTCTGCCCAGCCTCTGGGGAAAAGCAGGACCTTCTTGGGCTCCGTGAGCCACCATGGGGAGACGAGCAATTACCAGGGCACAGGATCTGTCCAGTTTCCAGGGGACCAGGACCTCCGCTTCGCCAGAGTCCCCGTCGCCATACACTCGGTTGGGCAATCTTTTACGAAAGCCGAGGGGAGCAACAACACGCTGGTACATCCAGAGGCCAAAATTCAAAATTACGGCGAGCTGGGACCGGGGAGCGCCGGTTCCAGCGGGGCAGGAACAGGTCACAGCTGGGGCGCCCCGACCCAGGCGACTTCTTCTTACGGGAAGGCGTACCGTGGGCCTGGCAGAGTGCCTCCGCGGGGGGGACGGGGGAGAGGGGTTCCTTACTGAGAGATGCGCCTTTCGCGCCGGTCCTCCCCTCCCTCGCCTCTCCACCTTTAGCGACATGACTTTTTTTTTGCCAGAGCAAGGTCTTGTCCGCATTTCAGCTGCTGCAGAGCTCCCTGTTGTATTCCTTGCTAGGCTGCCGGCGGGCGCCCCGTGACTCGCTGTAGGGTCCCCACTTGGGTCCCCCGCTGGCCAAAACCTCTCGCGCTTGGTTAGTGACAAAAAAAAACAAAAACAAAAAACAAAAAAACAAAACCCACCGCAAACGGCGGTGAGCTTTCTGCCCTGAGCCAGCAGAGGGGGGGGAGTTGTTTAAAAATAGGAGGAATGAGACAAACCCAACCACGTGGGAAGAAGGAAATTAAAAAAAAAAAAAAAAAAAGAAAAAAAGGTTTCCCAAGGTGGGCACCGGTGCTCCTCGGTGGGGGAAGCGCAGGGCAGCGTTCAGGTAGGGCCGGGGGAGAGTCTGGTTCCCAAAGCAATTTCTTTGGGTTGTTTGTTTTTTTTTTTTCCCCACACAATCCCCTTTAAAAAAAAAAAAAAAGGGAAAAAAAAAAAAAAAGAAAAAAGAAAGGAATGGGAATATATTGATGCGGAGGCGCCTGGATGGGTTGTCCTGGCTGTGGAGGAGACCCAGGGTGCGGCACTGGCTTGTACTCAATTTATCCGACATTCGCTTTCGTTCCATAAAGCGTCCGGCCGTCCCTCTCCTCCGGCTCCGGGCCCTGCCTGGGCGGCTCCGGGCCTCTTGACGGTACCCTTAGTAAATTGGCTTTTGTGAAGGGTCTCTTTGGGTTTTGTAGCTCTCCTGCCATAACTTCGCAGTGGGAATCGTCTTTTTTTTTTTTTTTTTT
>NW_008794887.1:14824-16013 GCF_000699145.1 Aptenodytes forsteri | reverse complement strand
TTGTTTGTGGGTTTTTTTTTTTTTTAAGAGCCGAAGAGAACACCTCACTTAAAAATACGTATTTCTTTGTAATTCATAATTTCCAAAACGCTTTAAGAATTAAAGGAAAAAAAAAAAAAAGGAAAACCAACTTGTGGTGGGGAAGCGCCACCGGGCAGGAGTGTCTCCTGCACCCGGCATCCTTCTGGGCTGCTGTTGCGTGTCCTGACGGGGGTCGGTCGGGCTCCCCCAGCAGCGTCTCAGTACTTTGAGGCTTACCAGGTGTTAATGTATCATTTCTATAAGCATATATATTTTTGTTGTTGTCAAGGAAGTATTTACGATGAATTTTCTCCTCCCGCAGAACGTTGCGATGTTGTCCATTTCAATGAGACTTAAACAAAAGAGACGAATAAAACAAAGGTACATATTTATGAGCTTTTTTTCTGAGTAGGCCTTTCCTATGGAAAACATACGGTTCTTCTTTTCATTTTAGAGACGACAGCGTTCTGGAGTGTTAGACGGGTGGGGGTCCAGGGGGCCGAGAGACCTTCTTGCTACTAACAGGATTTGATTTCGTTTCTTTTTATACAGAGAGATAAACTTAAAAAAAAAAAAAATAAATAAAAATAAATGCACCTGAACAGGTGGTGCTTCTCTAACCGGGGAAAACCTGCCTTACCCAGCCAGGCCCGAGCGGCGGCTCTCATAGGGTTGAGTCAGCACCGAGGAGCGACACCGTTTGCAAAATTCCAAGTGTAAATTTGTTGGGTTTTGGTTTGTTGGGGTGGTTTTTTTTTTGGTTTTGTTTTGTTTTTGTTTTTTTAAATTGCCAGTTCATGCCTGATGTGCAGAAAAAAAAGAGAAGTTCTGTAAGATGCAGAGTGCACTAAATAAACCAGTCACCTCTTGAGGGGTTTTTTTAATTTCTGGATTTTTTCTGTCCACCATGCGGCTGCCAGCTCTGGTCCGTGGTGGAGCTTTTGTTGTTGTTGTTGTTGTTGTTGTTGTTCTGGCTTTTCTTCCTGAGCCCATCCAATTTGGAAGGAAAAGTCGTGTTCCAGTGCTGAGTCCTCTTAGGAAGCCGATGCCTATTTATTGTCTTTCCAAATTGGCAAATCCCCGGAAAAGCCTGCCGAGGAGCGAGCGCTCCGCAAACCAGCACCGCAGGCCTGACCCCCTCCCAGGCTCTGCGCACTCCTCGGTGCCG
>NW_008794887.1:14536-14751 GCF_000699145.1 Aptenodytes forsteri | reverse complement strand
TCTCCCCAGAGCAGCCAGCCCCGTGGGGACGCTCCTCCGGCACCGCTTCGTTTTGCAGCGGGGGGGCTGAAAATGTGCCGAGGACCTCGGAGGTAACGGTGACCCCAGCGAGGGTGGGCTCCTGTCCCTCTGTCCCACCTCCAGCAAAGGACAGACGGACATCCCAGACTTCTGTCCCTTGCTCTGGGGCTCGGGGGGGCCCATGGCATCCGCCG
>NW_008794887.1:11552-14182 GCF_000699145.1 Aptenodytes forsteri | reverse complement strand
TTGTTTTTTTTTTTTTTTTAAAGGGTCTCTGTACAAAGAAGACAAAAGGATTTACTGGGGGGGGGGAAATGTATGCGTTTAAAAGGATTTAAAATGTGGTGCAGGTTACAGACAAGTCATTAGATGGCAATTCGCCCCTCCTTTCTTCCTCCACACGCATCGTTTTTGGGTTTAATGCCAATGTCGAACACGCTGTAGCCAGTTACCCAGCAGAGAAGCGTCTGGTAAGACTCTTACTGTACCTCTCCTGAGTTTCGTTTTGAGACTGAGCGCGCCTTTTTTTGGTTGTACCTTTGTCTCTGTACAGATATTTTGTAATATATTAAATTTTTTCTTTTCAGTTTATAAAAATGGAAAGTGGAGATTGGAAAATTAAATATTTCCTGTTACTGTATTGCCTTTTGCTCCATTGCACTGAATTATTGCACTGCTTGCTGTAGCCTTTGCAAATTACATGGTAACTGTGTTTTCCTTTAAAAGCCTTTTTTCCCCTCGTCCTGCCCTCCCCCGTGCCGGGGCTTGGTGCCCGGTGGTGCCGGTAAGTGAGCTCGGCGCCGGTGCCGGGCCGGCGAGGGTGGCCGGGACTTGGCATCGCCAGCCCCTCTGCCCTGCGAGGCTGCAACCGTCTGTACGCCCCCAAATTCATCTCTGCTGACTGAGAGCAGGGCCAAGCCCTCGTTAGCCCCTCGGGGTGTCACCCAGCTCACTGGGGCCGCAGCTCTGATGGGTGTTGGTGTCCGGCTGGGTGGGCGATGCCAGAGCTGGAGCACGGGGGCTGCTTCGGTTACGGTGGGAGTAGGAAGGACGAAGGCTGGAGCTGAAGCGAAGCCAGGAGAGGAGACGGTGCCGTGGGGGGTCAGAAAGGGAAGAGATGCGGTTAAGGTTCGTCTCCAAACCTTCCCCCAGCTCCTGGCAGCCCCTTGGGCTCTGGAGAGGCCCCCGGGGTGCCTTGGGGGACAGATTCTTCGCCCGGAGCCGTGAGGGCACGGGGAGGGAGCCGTGGCCGTGGCGGAGGGTCTGTGTCCATCCATCTCCCTTCCGCCGGTGTTTCTCCACGCCGGTCCCAGCTCCAGCCTGGCTCCTAGGAGGGCTTTGCCCCAGCCCTCCTGCACGGGAAGGGGCAGGGTCCGGGGCTGGGGCAGACGTGGAGGGTGCAGGCGGTGGCCGGTCCTGCTCCAGGGCCTCTGTTTGCTCCCCAGCATCAGCTGCTTTCTGCTCGGTGGAGGCTCGGCTCGGTGGAGGCTTGGACAGCGCTCGCTTCTTTTAGCGACCCTGCCGGAGGCAGTCGGGCAGGGCTGGGGGCGGGGAGCTACAGAGCCCCAGGCTCCCCCGTGCCGGCGGTGGGAGAGCAGAGAGAGCACGGAGCAAGGGGTGATGAGGGGCTGCTGGCGGGGGGGCTGCGGTTCTCAGTCCGGGGGTCCCCACGTGATGGGGGTCCCCACGTGATGGGGGTCCCCACACCGTGGCCATGCCTCCCCCTCGGCAGAGCCCGGCCCTCGTCTCCCGTTCCAGCCCCGGCTTTCTTGCTCTCCTTTCGCCTGGTTTAGCATCCCTGCTGCTGACACGTCTTAAAATATATCCCTGTGCAGATGGTGGGGGGGGCGGAGGCGGCCTCGGCGCTGGGTGCTTTACTCTGCCTTTGAAAGCAGGAGCGAGCCTGCGAGCAGCCGAACCTGGCCGCCCGGCCGCCCTCCTCCTGATTTATTAGCGGGCCAGCTGGGAGCCGTGCAGTCGGCTGGGTAGCTAATCCATCCTCCTGGTCCCTGCCCGGGGCGGGAGGCGGCCGGGCTGTTCCGCTCAGCTCCGGGGCATCGCCCTGGCACGGCAGAAGGGACCCAGCCCAGGCACGATGTCGGCCCGGGCTCCGCCACGTCCCACCTTCCCGCCGCGGGCAGACAAAGCCCCTGGGTGGCAGCGGCCGTCCCCGTGCGGCCCCCGCTCCTGCGGCATCCTGCTCGCCGCCTCCACCCCGTCCCAAGGTGACCAGGGCGTTTTATTCTATTTAATTTATTTTTCCATTGAACTTCCCCGGCAGCAGCTGCCGTGCCAAATGGCCGGGGGGCTGCGTGGCACTCGCGGAGCCGGTGCTGTAAATCTCCGGCGCTCGCCTCTTCCCCGTTGGGTTACACTCGGTGGAGCCGCAGCTCCCCCGGCTGCTCGGTCCCGCCATTCCTGGCTCCTCGTGGTGCCGTCGCCTGGCCCGAGCCGTGGGATCCGGCACAGCCCTCCTTGCTCCCGCAATCCTCGTGCGGGCAGCTCTCCTGCTCATCCCGGCGCGGGGGTCGTGGCGGTGGCGTGGTCGGGCTCCACACGTGCCCGTGGGCATCGGCTGCCGGCGCATCCTGGCACCCCGGACATCGCCCTCGGCAGCGCGGTGAGCCCGGCGCGTGCTCGGTGCCTTTCCAGGTGTGGTGGCGGAGATGGACTGGCAAGGGCTCACAGAGGAGGAGGAGGAGGAGGAGCGGGGGGCCTTCCCACGAAGGCTGCAGGAGCTCGGCGCTGCCCATCGCCGTGGGGCAGCCGGATCCCGCCGCGGTGCTGCCCACGCAGGCAGCTGCCTTCTCCCGCTGGGCTCTCCACCCGGGGCAGGCGCAGCCGGGGCACCGGCCCGGTGCTCCACGGATCCAGGG
>NW_008794887.1:9464-10042 GCF_000699145.1 Aptenodytes forsteri | reverse complement strand
CGCAGCTCGCAGCTGAGCCAAGGCGAGGCCGGGGGAGGGCCTGCGCCTGCACGCTTTCACCTGCCATTTAATTGGCTGTTTTTTAATTATGCCTCTGGGACCAACATGAGACAACATGATCTCTGAATAGGGGCAGGGGAGGAATTGGGGAAGGTGGGAGGATTGGGCCGCGGGGTGCGCTTACCCGCCAAACGCTGCCATCAATCACCCCCTACTTTTCGGCTCTGGACTTTTGGCTGGGGCTCAGGGCGGGCGCTGGGGCCGCGGCCACCCCCTGGTGCCGCCTGGCACACGTGTGATGAGCGGCACGTCCTCAGCTGCGGTTGGCGGCGGCGGTGGGGGCGTTTTGCTGGGGGTGGCAGTGCCAGGGGGAGTGTGCCAGCGGGCAGAGCTGCTCTTGCCGTGGCCTTCGCCGGTAAACCCCACTCCAAATCGGCTGCCCGGTTGCTCTTGCTGGGACCCCCAGGTCAGGGTGGGGGCCTGGGGGGGCTCCTGGACCCCCAGGGCAGCTCCCAGCCCTGTCCCGTGGCAGGCCCGTGGCAGCAGCCCCTCTGCCCCTGGCCTCCCCCACCACGGGG
>NW_008794887.1:7372-7736 GCF_000699145.1 Aptenodytes forsteri | reverse complement strand
AGCCCCTGCCAAAACCACCAGCCAGGGGGACAGGGGTGTCCCCACCTTGTCCCAGGGTGTGATTAGGTGGGCAGAGGGGCCACGGCTGGGGGAGATGCCGGGCGCTGAGGGGCTGCTGGGGCTCTGCCCACGGGGGGCCGGGTGGGATGGGGCGGGGGTCTCACCCCAGGTGCCACGTGTCCCCCTCCTTTCTTCTGCCATTGCGTGGTGCGGCACGGCATGGCACAGCTCAGCATGGCACCGTATGGCACAGCACAGCATGGAATGGCACAGCATGGCACTGCTCAGCATGGCACAGCACAGCTCGGCACAGCTCTGCACAGCATGGCACGGCTCAGCATGGCACGGCTCAGCACGGCACAGC
>NW_008794887.1:6897-7147 GCF_000699145.1 Aptenodytes forsteri | reverse complement strand
TGATCAGCATGGCACAGCCTGGCACGGCACAGCATGGCATGGCACAGCTCAGCACGACTCTGCACAGCGTGGCACGGCTCAGCATGGCACAGCATGGCACAGCACAGCATGGAATGGCACAGATTGGCATGGCTCGGCACAGCACACAGGGGTGTCAGCACCACCGAGTGCAGGAACCAGCCGGTTGTGACCACCTGCCCCTGCGTGACCCTCGCCGTGGCCAGTCCCTCCGTGCCCCCTCCCGCCGAGC
>NW_008794887.1:2674-3145 GCF_000699145.1 Aptenodytes forsteri | reverse complement strand
TGGATGGTGGATGGATGGATGGTGGATGGATGGACAGATGGATGGATAGATGGTGGATGGACAGATGGACAGAGGGACAAGCAGGCGGGTGGATGGATGGGTGGCTGGACAGACAGACAGACAGATGCGTGGGTGGGTGGATGCAGAGACAGACCCACGGCTGGGCGGATGGATGGACAGGCGACATGCAGGAAGGTGGACAGGCAGAAGGATGGCTGAGTGGGCAAGTGGGTGGTTGGCTACAGACACACAGGTGGGTGGGCGGACAGACGGACGTGTGGGCGGGGACGGCTTTCCTCGGCCAGGAGCCACCAGAAGGGGCCAGTGGGGGGACTCTGTCCCCAAGTCCTCTGCTCTGGGGGGGGGACGGGACACCCAGGCCCCGCTGTGGCCCCTCTGTGGGCACCCACCGGCCCCAGTGCTGCTGGGGACCCTCTGGGGGACACGGGGCCGTGACCCCCGGCCGTGGCC
>NW_008794887.1:0-917 GCF_000699145.1 Aptenodytes forsteri | reverse complement strand
ACAGGACAGGGTTATGGGAAGGGCGGGGGGCTGGTGGCCGAGGGCAGGGACCCCCCAGCAGGAGCCCAGCCCTGAGGGACCCCCCAGAGCCCCCCCAGGCCAGAGCAGTCCCAGGGCTGCTGCCAGCCCCAGCACCGCTGTCGGCAGGGGACGAGCTGGAGGGCAGAGATGGGCCGTGGCCGCCCACCCCCGCCCCACCTTTCGCCGCCGGATCGCTGGATTTTAGGCACCAAATGGGGTTGAATTAGGATTATTATCACAGCTGCTCTAAATGTAATTAGTTTTGCTCAGAACTTGTTTGCTTTGCTGGGATTACGGCACAATCCAGCCGATCCGCCCGGCGCTAACTTGAAAAAGGCTTTAATTACTCTAATAAAGCGGATGCCGGGTTAATGTGATGATTCCAAAGGTGTGTTTTTCAATTACATTTAACAAAAAAGATTTATAGTCGGGTAAAATTTAATTAGGAGCGTGCAGGAGGGCCGGGCCAGCCGGGACGCTGCTCACCGCCGGCAGCTGCCGGGCCGGGACCCCGGTTCTGGCCCCAGCGCTGCCACCGTGCCCCATGCACCGACGGGGTCTGTCCGGGCACGGCGGTTGTCTGTCCTGCTGGGTGGATGGATGGATCCCATCGGGCCCATTCCAGGGCGGAGGTGGATGGAGGGGGGGTCCTGGCTGTGCTGCGGTGATGCGAAGCCACCCGCACGCTGTCCCTATCCCCTGCCCGTGTCCCCTCCAGCCCTGCATCCCCGGGCGGGCGTTTTGGGGGCGTTGGGTCTCCCCAGTCCCGCCACCACACACGGGAGGCATCGCCCTGCGCTGCCGTCTCAGGGCCGTCAGGATCCGCTCGAAGCAGATGGGATCCAGCTGCAAGCAGCAGCACGAGGACCAGGCTGCTGGGGGGAGCGGGGCCGGGG
>NW_008794886.1:726827-727038 GCF_000699145.1 Aptenodytes forsteri | reverse complement strand
CGGGGATGGGGACATGGGGGTGTCATGGGGGCACGGGGACAGGGACGCACAGGCAGCTGCGGGCATGGGGCTGCCCCGCTGCAGGAGTCATCCGTAGGAGAGACTGGTCCTGGGGGCATGGGGGTCCCACATGAGCCATGGGGGTCCCATGGGGGCCATAGGGATCCTAGAGGAGCCACCGGGGTTCCACAAGAGCCGTGGGGGATCCCCC
>NW_008794886.1:725357-725663 GCF_000699145.1 Aptenodytes forsteri | reverse complement strand
TTCTCCCTAAGGCCGTGGGGGACCCTGGGGGATCACAGGAGTCCCACACGGGCCATGGGATCTCTCTGGGAGTACAGGAGCCCCACTGGGGTGATGGGGGTCTCCCAGAGGCCGTGGGGGTCCCGTGGGGGCTATGGGGGTTCCATGGGGTGTGCTGCAGGGCTTGGTCCGCCAGCCCTGGCTGTTCCTCTGGCAGAAGTTCTCCCTGCCCCGGCTAGCCTGGACACTGTCCCTGTCCCTGTCCCTGTCTCCGTCCCCGTCCCCATCCCCGTCCCCGTCCCCGTCCCCGCACCCCACAGTGGCTGG
>NW_008794886.1:724499-725316 GCF_000699145.1 Aptenodytes forsteri | reverse complement strand
GAAAGAAAGAGGCCGTGAGCCCCCCCCCCCCGGGGACCCCCACGGCCCCCGCGGAACCCCCCCGGGGACCCCCACGGCCCCTGCGGCACAGCCCCCCTGCAGCCCTGCTGCCAGGAGCGCAGCCCGGGGCGCACACCGCGCGCGTGTGCGTGTCCCCGGGGACCCCCACGGCCCCTGCGGCACAGCCCCCCTGCAGCCCTGCTGCCAGGAGCGCAGCCCGGGGCACGCACACCGCGCGTGTGCGTGTGCGTGCCCACGTGCAGAGTGCGTGCATGTGCGAGGGATGTCTGTGTGTGCACATGGCGCGTACACGTGCATGTGTCTGTGTGTGCATTGTGCGTGCGTGTGTGCGCAGCACGCGTGCGCCGCGCATGTGTGCACGAGGCGTGCGCGCACACGCGTGTGTATGCACTGTGTATGTGCGTGCACAGCGCGTGTCCATACATGTGCACAGGGTGCATGTGTGTATGTGTGTGCTCCTGCACAGCATGCGTGCGCCTGTGCAGGTGTACGTGTGTGTCTGTGTGTGTGTGTGCACGTGTCCGTGTGTGTGTGTACCCCCAGGCCGGGCCCTGCCCCATCGGAAAGGTGGAAGCCGCCGTGGGGGTCAGCCTGTGCTGTGGGTGGTCAGGGACGCTGGTGGCCGGGGACGCTGGTGGCCAGGAAAGCTGGTGGCCGGGTCCCCGGTGCCACCGGTGGGGCCATGCTCGCTGGGGCCGTGCTCACCGGTGGCGTCCTGCAGCGCGACGCAGGCTCTCCTCCTGGGGCCGGGCTGCCGGTGCCAGGAGCCGTAGTCCATGTCCGAGCTGTCTGACCA
>NW_008794886.1:724176-724464 GCF_000699145.1 Aptenodytes forsteri | reverse complement strand
GCTGTGACCCCCAGCTGGTGCCACCGGCCCCACTTGGGGCTGCCGGGAGCGGGTCTCGGGGGTCTCGGGGGGGGTCCCGGCTCTGCCCCGGGGCTGCACTCACCCCCAGGGGACGGTGGAGGCCGATCCAGATGCCGTCGTCTCCGCACTCCTCCTCGCTGTCCCCACCACAGCGGGCGGAGGAGAGCAGGGCGGCGATGGCCCGGTGCTCCTCCGCACTGTGCACCGAGGCCAGGTGGGTGCCTGCGCCGAAGCGCTGGCAAAAGGCCTGCGGCGGGGACGGGAGGG
>NW_008794886.1:717515-719938 GCF_000699145.1 Aptenodytes forsteri | reverse complement strand
GCCCGGTGCAGCCGGGCTGCGGGGGGGCTCCACCTCCTGCCCAGGGGGCTCAGCACCCAGCCAGGGGGTTCGGCACCCAGCTGCGGGGCTCAGCAAGCTGTGGTGTTCGTCACCCGGCTATTGGGCTCAGCACCCAGCTGCGGGGCTCAGCACCCAGCTATGGTGTTCATCACGGACCATGGGGCTTGGCACTCATCTACGAGGTTCAGCACCCAGCCGTGGGGTTTGACACCCAGCTGCAGGGCTCAGCACCCAGCCAGGGGGCTCGGCACCCAGCTGTGGGGCTCAGCACCCACCTGTGGGGTTCAGCACCCAGCCAGCTGCAGGGCTCAGCACCCAGCTGTGGTGTTCATCACCTGGCCATGGGGCTCAGCACCCAGCTGTGGTGTTCATCACCTGGCCATGGGGCTCAGCACCCAGCTGTGGTGTTCATCACCTGGCCATGGGGCTCAGCACCCAGCTATGGTGTTCATCACAGACCATGGGGCTTGGCACTCATCTACGGGATTCAGCACCCAGCCGTGGGGTTTGACACCCAGCTGCAGGGCTCAGCACCCAGCTGTGGTGTTCATCACCTGGCCATGGGGCTCAGCACCCAGCTGTGGTGTTCATCACCTGGCCATGGGGCTCAGCACCCAGCTGCGGGGCTCAGCACCCAGCTGCAGGGCTCAGCACCCAGCTATGGTGTTCATCACAGACCATGGGGCTTGGCACTCATCTACGGGATTCAGCACCCAGCCGTGGGGTTTGACACCCAGCTGCGGGGCTCAGCACCCAGCTATGGTGTTCATCACAGACCATGGGGCTTGGCACTCATCTACGGGATTCAGCACCCAGCCGTGGGGTTTGACACCCAGCTGCAGGGCTCAGCACCCAGCTGTGGTGTTCATCACCTGGCCATGGGGCTCAGCACCCAGCTGCAGGGCTCAGCACCCAGCTATGGTGTTCATCACAGACCATGGGGCTTGGCACTCATCTACGGGATTCAGCACCCAGCCGTGGGGTTTGACACCCAGCTGCAGGGCTCAGCACCCAGCTGCAGGGCTCAGCACCCAGCTGTGGTGTTCATCACCTGGCCATGGGGCTCAGCACCCAGCTATGGTGTTCATCACAGACCATGGGGCTTGGCACTCATCTACGGGATTCAGCACCCAGCCGTGGGGTTTGACACCCAGCTGCAGGGCTCAGCACCCAGCTGCAGGGCTCAGCACCCAGCTGCAGGGCTCGGCATCCAGCCCTGGGTTTTGGCACCCAGCTGCGGGGCTCAGCACCCAGCTATGGTGTTCATCACAGACCATGGGGCTTGGCACTCATCTACGGGATTCAGCACCCAGCCGTGGGGTTTGACACCCAGCTGCGGGGCTCAGCACCCAGCTGTGGTGTTCATCACCTGGCCATGGGGCTCAGCACCCAGCTGTGGTGTTCATCACCTGGCCATGGGGCTCAGCACCCAGCTGCAGGGCTCAGCACCCAGCTGTGGTGTTCATCACCTGGCCATGGGGCTCAGCACCCAGCTGTGGTGTTCATCACCTGGCCATGGGGCTCAGCACCCAGCTATGGTGTTCATCACAGACCATGGGGCTTGGCACTCATCTACGGGATTCAGCACCCAGCCGTGGGGTTTGACACCCAGCTGCGGGGCTCGGCAGCCTGCTGTGGGGTTCGGCACCCAGCTGCGGGGCTCAGCACCCAGCTGTGGTGTTCATCACCTGGCCATGGGGCTCAGCACCCAGCTGCGGGGCTCAGCACCCAGCTGTGGTGTTCATCACCTGGCCATGGGGCTCAGCACCCAGCTGCAGGGCTCAGCACCCAGCTATGGTGTTCATCACAGACCATGGGGCTTGGCACTCATCTACGGGATTCAGCACCCAGCCGTGGGGTTTGACACCCAGCTGCAGGGCTCAGCACCCAGCTATGGTGTTCATCACAGACCATGGGGCTTGGCACTCATCTACGGGATTCAGCACCCAGCCGTGGGGTTTGACACCCAGCTGCAGGGCTCAGCACCCAGCTGTGGTGTTCATCACCTGGCCATGGGGCTCAGCACCCAGCTATGGTGTTCATCACAGACCATGGGGCTTGGCACTCATCTACGGGATTCAGCACCCAGCCGTGGGGTTTGACACCCAGCTGCAGGGCTCGGCATCCAGCCCTGGGTTTTGGCACCCAGCTGCGGGGCTCGGCAGCCTGCTGTGGGGTTCGGCACCCAGCTGTGGGGTTTGGCACCCAGCCTTTGGCACTGCTGGAGCAGCCTAAGGGCGACCCGGTTGTAATGGAAACATACTGGCAGGGAAGGATCTGCACTTAGCTGGGAGCCCGCGGCATCCTTGATAAGGGCAGCAGAAAGAAATGGTGATAACAAACGGCCCTTCCAGGAAAGCCGAAGTCGGTAACGGCCGTGCCAGCAGCCAGTGACCCTTCCT
>NW_008794886.1:716624-716950 GCF_000699145.1 Aptenodytes forsteri | reverse complement strand
CAGGCTCCTACACAGAATATACGAGCCCCCACACAGTGTATATGGGCTCCTACACAACATACACGGGCTCCTACACAACACATACATCCTACACCGCAGTATATACGAGCCCCCACACAGTGTATATGGGCTCCTACACAACATACACGGGCTCCTACACAACACATACAGGCTCCTACACAGTATATACGAGCCCCCACACAGCATATACAGGCGCCTACACAACACATACGGGCTCCTACACGACATACACGGGCCCCTACAGAGCATATACGGGAGCCTACACAACACATACGGGCTCCTACACGACATACACGGGCCCCCAC
>NW_008794886.1:714370-716476 GCF_000699145.1 Aptenodytes forsteri | reverse complement strand
ATATCCGAGCCCCCCCCCAGCATATACGGGCTCCTACACAACATATACAGGTTCCTACACAACATACACGGGCTCTTACACAACATATACGAGCCCCCACACAGTGTATATGGGCTCCTACACAACATACACGGGCTCCTACACAACACATACAGGCTCCTACACAGTATGTACGAGCCCCCACACAGCATATACAGGCGCCTACACAACACATACGGGCTCCTACACGACATACACGGGCCCCTACAGAGCATATACGGGAGCCTACACAACACATACGGGCTCCTACACGACATACACGGGCCCCTACAGAGCATATACGGGAGCCTACACAACACATACGGGCTCCTACACGACATACACGGGCCCCTACACAGCATATACGGCTCCCGCGCGGTGCGGGCTGGGGCTGCGCCGTGGCTCCCGTGCTGGAAGGGGAAGGGTGGGACGGCCAAGGCAGGTGCACCACGACCGCCTCGTCCCCCAGCGCGGGGACCCCCCCGTTATCCCGCGTCCAGAGGGAACGAAGCGGGTGTTTTGTGCTTCCCTCCAGGTTACCCCTCCCGCAGCAGCCGCAGCCGGAGCCCAGGGGCTTCCCCGGCTCCTCGGTCCCACCTTGCTCATCACGAGGTCGGACAACGTCATGGGCAGCCGGGAGCACCAGAGCTAAGAAGGGTTTTGGGGGAAAACTCCTTTAATTGCCTTTCCCTCTCGTAATTATTACTTTATATATGGGTCATGTATAATGACTGCAGTGATGCTCGCTCCCCATTGCCCAGGCACGGCGCCGACTTACACGTGAGCCCCGAGCACCAGCCTGCACTGATGCTGACCCGGACACTCATGGACCCCTGTAACTGGGGACCTCCCCAATTACAAGCCATGATAGTTTTGACAGACTGGAGCTCTGGCCTCTGCCGCAGGGTGTGGGCAACACGAATCGCCAAAGGTGCCGCAATTTCACTGGTCCTAACTCTACACACCGTAGTTTGCGGCGTAATGGCTGGCCGAGCGCTAACGATAATTGGGACCCGCGCGGCAACGTGCCTGACGGTGCAGATCACAGCCCCTTTCAGTCAACCCCATTAAGTGATCAATGCAATTCAGCTGCTCTTCCAACCCGCGGCGCTCACTTGGCCGACACGGTGATGACCCCAGGCAGAGCTGCTGTCCCACCGGCTGCAGGCCCGGCCGGCGCTGGCTCGGCGGCACAGCGCCTGCAAGAGCCACCCCAGCGTCGGGCAGCTGCCTGTACCCTGGCACGTCTTGCTCCCTCTGCATCTCAACCTGGACATTTAACATTTAATTTCTTACGTGACCGTCGACCTGTGTGTGATGAGCACGGGGCGTCCAACCCCCAGCAGAAGGACCAGCCAGGTCCCACCAGCGTGTCCCTGTGATGCCCCCAGCCTCGGGCATCGCTGCGTGTGAGCCAGCTGCTGTTGGCGTTTCGGCGGCATGGGAATGACTCAAACTGCTCCTCCAGGTCCTCTGAAGGACCCACAGGCTGAAACCTGTTCCCTCTCAGAGCCAGCTCGCCTGTGTCGCTGCCCTTGGACTGTCTTTACGCTCACAAGGGGTGTTTGTGTTAATACACGCTGCCTGCTGGTTTCACGCTAACGGATCTCACCAAACGCAATAGGATGCACGTGCCAGCCAGCAGCAGGTCCGTGCCACTCACCAAACGGCCCGGGGCAGTCCCTGCCTGGGGCCCGGCGGCTGCCTGGCCGTGGCCATGGTCGTGGCTGCCAGACCTGGGCGCACGGGCGCGGCGCGGTTCGGCGGGGTGAGCGCCCGCTTGAGCTGCGGGATGGTGCCTTGCGGTGTTACAGCTCGTACTGAACCGCTGCCTGTAGCGCTTTTGTCTAAGTGGGTGCTGCATCCTCGTGGGTCGACTGGTGGGACCTCGGGGGAGTCACAGCAGCGGCACTGGGCTTGGCGTGGGTACAGGTCTCCACCTCCCACAGGCAGACACCCCAGGGGTGCTGTGGTCTCGCTGCCGGTGCCCCCAGGGATGCCGGTGCCCCACAGGTGTCCACAGGCCGAGGGGGGTGGTGTGGGAGCAGCCAGGAGGCCGAGGTCCTGTCGCCCAGCCGTGGGGTCCAG
>NW_008794886.1:710320-712499 GCF_000699145.1 Aptenodytes forsteri | reverse complement strand
CCCCCCCCCCAGGTCCTTGCAGAGCCCTTGATGTGGGACGGGGACGCCTGCACCCCTGTCCCTGCGAGCCCGCTCCCCTGGGACCACAGGGCTGCCGGGGTCACATCAAATCTGCTCCGTCCCTGTTCCCGGGAAGGCTGCACCCTAGACCCAGACTGGTTGGGGTTGAAGGGACCTTCAGAGACCACCCAGCCCACCCCCTGCCATGGGCAGGGACATCTCCCACTAGATCAGGTTGCCCAAAGCCCCGTCCAGCCTGACCTTGAACCCTTCCAGTGATGGAGCATCCAGAGCTCCTCTGGGCAGCCTGTTCCCGTGTCTCACCACCCTCAGCCTAAAACCTTTCCTCCCTCTGGCCAGCGTAAACCTGCCCTCCGGAGTGGGTCACGGCGGGACCCCAGGGTGCCTTCACGTGTGCACGGGCAGCAGCGTCACCTCGAGCACGTCCCCCGACACGTCCCCGCTTCCAGGGAACTGGAGCCGCCGCTGCCCTCCCTGCTGGTGGCTGTAAAGCCGGAGAGTGACATTTGCCCTCTGGGCTCCTGAGCGACCATCAGCCACCCTTGGAGGAACCCGTAACCTGGCTGTAACCTGTCCCAAGGGCAGCCACCGCTGCACGGTCCCCAAAGGCCATCCCCGACCTTCCCGCCTGCCTGCCCAGTGCCACGCTCTGGTGAGTCCCTTCCCCGGCCTGGCCCTCCCTCACCCTGATGGGTGCAGGGTCCTGCTGTACCCGGCTCCGCTCCTCAGGGTGCTGAGCCGGGCATCCCCTGCCCTCCGTCCCGGGATGGAGCTGAGCATCCCCTGCCCTCCGTTCTGGGATGGAGCTGAGCATCCCCTGCCCTCCGTCCCAGGATGGAGCTGAGCATCCCCTGCCCTCTATCCCAGGATGAAGCCGAGCATCCCCTGCCCTCCGTCCCGGGATGGAGCTGGGCATCCCCTGCCCTCCGTCCCGGGGGGATACATGGTGCGAGGGAGCCCGACGAGCCCTGTTGCCCAGCTGGGCAGGGACCCCCCCGAGCAGCCCTGGCAGCCCGAGCTCCGGGTGCTTCTCCCCATCCTGGCCCCCCCCGCTCACGGCCCTTCCTCTGCTCCCTCTGCAGCAGAAGAGACGAGTGCGGGGCCCAAGCTCCCCCCCGCCTGCTCGGCTGCCTGCTCCTCGCAGCCTTCCTGAGACGTGATTCCCTGCCCGGGCCATGGGCCCTCGTGGGACGCGGGTGCAATTCCCTGCCCCAGGCGGCAGTGCCCAATCCAGCACACCCTGATCCCCTGATCCCCGATCCCTGATCCCTGCTCCTGGATCCCTGATCCCTGATCTCTGATCCTTGATCCCTGTTCCCTGATCCCCAATCCCCGATCCCCAATCCCTCTGATCCCCGATCCCTGATCCCTGCTCCTGGATCCCTGATCCCTGATCTCTGATCCTTGATCCCTGTTCCCTGATCCCCAATCCCCGATCCCCAATCCCTGATCCCTGATCCTGGATCCCTGATACCTGATCTCTGATCCTTGATCCTTGATCCCTGTTCCCTGATCCCCAATCCCCGATCCCTGATCCCAGATCCCAGATCCCTGATACCTGATCTCTGATCCTTGATCCTTGATCCCTGTTCCCTGATCCCCAATCCCCGATCCCTGATCCCAGATCCCAGATCCCTGATACCTGATCTCTGATCCTTGATCCTTGATCCCTGTTCCCTGATCCCCAATCCCCGATCCCTGATCCCAGATCCCAGATCCCTGATACCTGATCTCTGATCCTTGATCCTTGATCCCTGTTCCCTGATCCGCAATCCCCGATCCCTGATCCCCGATCCCTGCTCCTGGATCCCTGATACCTGATCTCTGATCCTTGATCCTTGATCCCTGTTCCCTGATCCGCAATCCCCGATCCCTGATCCCCGATCCCTGCTCCTGGATCCCTGATACCTGATCTCTGATCCTTGATCCCCGCTCCCTGATCCCCGCTCCCTGATCCCCAATCCCCGCTCCCCATCCCCATCCCGTGGCAGCCCCTGGTGCCCAGCCCTGTCTGTGGGACCCCTCCCCGCACCCTGCCCCGGGCGCCCCAAGTGCCAGCTGCGCCGTAGAGCCTGGGGGGTGCCCCTGGGTGGGGGTGTGCTGGGTGGGGGTTTTGCCAGGTGGGGGTGTCGCTGGGTGGGGGCGGTGCCAGATGGGG
>NW_008794886.1:708735-709410 GCF_000699145.1 Aptenodytes forsteri | reverse complement strand
ACATTCGGTCATCCCCCCCCCCCCAGGTTTCGAGTTCTGGCACGACTACCCCTGTGACTGCAAGTTCCCTTTCCTGTGCCGGCACCAGCTCTGAGGGGCAGCTGGACACCCTGGCACCGGGGTCTGGGGCTGCACCCATGGCCCCCTCCCTGCCGCCCCTGCGCCCCTCCCTGCCTGCCGCCCCGCTGGGGCCACCCCAGCCGGGCCCCCCGCACGCCTGGCAGGCAATAAACCTTGGCTTGAGCACTCAGCACCCACCTGCGCCTGTCGTCCTCCCCCCGCACGCGTGGGCACGAGCAGTGCCACCACCAAAGCCACTCGTGCCCCATGTGGCTGGTGCCCAGCCCCACGGCCGGGGACACCCCCTGCCCTGGGGACACCTCCTGCCCTGGGGTCACATCCTGCCTTGAGTACATGCACTCAGCACCCACCTGCGCCTGTCGTCCTCCCCCCGCACGCGTGGGCACGAGCAGTGCCACCACCAAAGCCACTCGTGCCCCATGTGGCTGGTGCCCAGCCCCACGGCCGGGGACACCCCCTGCCCTGGGGACACCTCCTGCCCTGGGGTCACATCCTGCCTTGAGTACATCTCCTGACCTCCTGCCCTGGGGACATGTGCTGCTGGGGACACCTCCTGCCCTGGGACAACAGCCTGCCTGGGGGGCAGCTCCTGCC
>NW_008794886.1:705783-706045 GCF_000699145.1 Aptenodytes forsteri | reverse complement strand
CGCGGCGCGGCGGGCGTGGCCCAAGGCGGGGCGGGGAGGGGGGGGTGGGGGCGGGGGGGGGCGCTGGCAGCGCTGCCTGTGCAGCGGGGGGCCGAGGGCACCCCCCACCCAGCACCTACCTCTGCCTTCCTCCAGGAGAGCTCCCGGCTGAAGTACCCGTAGCAGTCTCCCCTGAAGTCCAGCCAGCCCCGGGGGCACTTGTTGGCCTGCACCTCTGCTCGGGCAGGGTGTTGTGTTAGGGCCTTCACCCCGACACCCCCCC
>NW_008794886.1:702649-705054 GCF_000699145.1 Aptenodytes forsteri | reverse complement strand
GGTCCCCGTCAGTGCCAGCAGCCAGTGCCACCCAGGACCCCAGCAAGCCCACAGCAGAGCCCCTCGTCCCAGGGCCACCCCCAGCAGCGAGTGCCGCCAGCACCAGCCGCGGGCAATGCTCCCAAACACACCGGGAGCCCCGAGTCCCCGTGCCCAGCTGAGCCCCATGGTCCCAGCCCCACTGCCCCAAGCCCCCAGGCACCCTGGGATGCTGCCCTCACTCTCTGCACCCTGGGTGCCGGGGCAGGGCACCCCCTGGGGAGGCAATGCCGACCGACCCGGCATGGGGGAGCTGGGCTGTGCTGGGGTGCAGCGCTGGTCCAGCAGCACGACCGGCCCCGGCCCCGCTCACAGGGTCACGGGGACTGTCCCGGCAGAGCCCTGCCCGTGTTGGTGCTTCTCGGGCAGCTTCTGGTGTTCACCTCAACGAAGGTGCCCGGCCCTGGGCTGCACCTCGCTGGGCTGTCTCTCCTGTGCTGGGCAGTGCCCAGACCCAGCCCCGGCCTGCTGTGGCACGCACCACACCAGTGTGAGCATGCACCACAGCAGTGTGAGCACCCACCGCGCCGGTGTGGCACACACGGGTCCAGCATGAGCACCCACCTCACCAACGTGAGCACCCACCGCACCGGCGTGGCACACATGGGTTCAGCGTGAGCACCCACCTCACCAGCAGGAGCACCCACCGCACCGGCGTGGCACACATGGGTTCAGCGTGAGCACCCACCTCACCAGCAGGAGCACCCACCGCACCGGCGTGGCACACATGGGTTCAGCGTGAGCACCCACCTCACTGGTGTGAGCACCCACCACACTGGTGTGAGGACCCACCACTTTGGCGTGAGCACACACGGCTCCAGCATGAGAACTGGCCAGTGTGGGGGCCGGGTCGCTGCCCCACGGGTGGGTGTGGCAGCAGCTGAGACCCCCAGGCAGCGCCGCACCTCAGCACGACACGACACAAGAGCCAAGCGACGCCAAGCGATGCCGGGTGATGGGCACGGACCCGCGGGGAGGAGCAGGGTGATGGGGAGGGACCCGTGGGGGAACAAGGGGTGCTGGGAGGGAGCACCCTGTCACAGGGGTGCCGTCCCCCTGGGCACGCAGCCCCCCTGAGCAGGGCCAGGCTGGGGGGCGGGGGGGTTAAGGTGCTGCAGCGCTGGGGAGAGGACCAGGGCCAGGGCTGGGCGTGCTGCCCACAGCTGAGGATCAGATAAGGAAGGGACCAGCAGCTCCCGGTGTGGCTCCAGCCGTGGCTCCAGACACTCGTCGTGGCTCCAGACACGCACCAGCAGCTCCTGCTCACCCCCAGGGACGCAGCACAGCTGCCTGGCAGAGGCACCTGCCTGTGGCCTCTGGGGTCCCCACTGCACTCGGGGGGCTCCAGGTCCGAACCAGGGGATCCCTGGCCGTGGGGCTGGGCCATGGGGCCCAGGTGCAGGATGCGGCCCCAATGCAGCATCAGGGTGCAGGATGCGGCCCTAGTGCGGGGTCAGGGTGCAGGATGCAGCCCAGCACCGGGCCCGGGGCAGGGGCTGGCAGATGCTCACACAAGGGGACTGGCACTGGCATGGGCAGACGGCAGCTCCCACCTGGTGTCCCCACGCCCCGTTGATGCTCCGGGCCCTCCTCGGCTGAATTGGGGTGCACGGCTGGAGGTTGCACCCCCACCCCCCCTTGGGGATGCGGGTGACAGTGGCCCCTGCACCCAGCTGCAGGAGGGACCCCGGCTCGGCAGCCCACGGTGGTCGCAGCATCCGTGCCTGCTCCGGGGATGTCACTGCACTGCCACCTCCCCGTCACCCCCTCACTGTGTCCCTCTGCGCGGGGACATCGGGCGGTTCTGGCAGCGCAGGAGGGGAAGCAGGCAGGGGCACAGAAAGGGGGGGTAAGGCAGGGTGTGAAGGCAGGAGCTTGGGTACAGGGTGTGCAGGCAGGGTGTGGGTGCCAGGTGGACTCAGCCTGTGTCCCAGAGCCGGAGCATCCCGGGACAAAGTGCCCGTGGGGGGGGGGCTCCGAGCCCTGTGCCGGGCCTGCCTGGCCCCTCGCCCACCAAGCAGCTCTGGGCTGGCTGGACCCCCCGTGCCCCCAGCAGACACCCTGCGGGTGCTGGCCGGGCTGCGTCGAAGCTCTGCAAGCTCGATGGGTGCGGGCAGCTGGCGGGAGGAGGGTGCTGGCCGCCTCCAACTGTCGGGTGCTGCACGGGGCAAGGCGTCCCGCAGTGCCAGACACGGCCGAGGGGCTCTGTGCAGTGCACATCTCTGCCGCCGTGCCCCGCTGCACACTCCCCGTCACCGCTACGTAGGCGGCTGGCGGGCACGGCTCACCGGTCACCGCCCCACGGCACCTTTCATCCGCTGCCCCAGGAGCTGCTGACGCACCCGCTGCCTGCACCCACTGGCCGG
>NW_008794886.1:698480-701074 GCF_000699145.1 Aptenodytes forsteri | reverse complement strand
AGCCACCACCGGTGGAGACGAGGTCAGGGTGCTTGCTCAGGTCGCACAGCTTCAGCTGCTGCTGCGGCGTCTGGCTGGTGGAGAGGCGCCAGGGCTCCGACAGCACCTGCCCGGAGCAGGCGTCGGTGCCTCCGGCCAAGCACCCCACTGTGCCCCAATGCACCCTGCTACGCCCCGCTGCACCCCATTGCGCCCCGCTGCAACCTGCTGCAGCCCGCTGCCCACAGGCGCACAGGGCCTGGCAGGTACGTGTGTGCTGGTGTCACCGTGTGGGGCGCGGGCGCTGCACACCCGCGTGGCACAGGCAACCGCATCCCCGCGCACAGCCCGGCTGCAGCGCCCGGCTGGCTGTGCCACGCGCAGGGTGATACGCACAGGGTGCTGTCGCTGTGGCATGCGGCGACACGCCAGCGATGGCAGCTGGACGCATGCGCCCGAGCCACATGCAGTGTGTGCTGCCCTTGCACACGCGTGTGCTGGTGACACACGTAAGGGGGGGGTGGCTTTCCCTCCGCATGCCCATGCAGCCCCCTGCATGCCACGTGTGTCACCATCACGGCGCGGTGCTGCGCGGTGCTGTGCAGTGCCGTGTGCCCCCGCGCCCACCTGGGCTCACCTGGGCCAGGAAGGGGGACTGCACCCCCAGGTAGCGGGACACCACGTAGAGGCAGAAGAGGTGCCGATCGATGCCGGCCCCGGTCATGGCCATGCGGTACATGTGCTGATGCTTCTCAGCCGCCAGCTTGAAGAGCTGCTGGCGCTCGGCTCGCTGCGGGGAGAGCTGGGCTCAGGGGCAAGGCAGGCTGGGGTCCCATCACCCCTAACCCGGCCACACCGGGTCCTCTGTGTGGGGTGAGTCCTCCCTGGTCCTGCCCGGGGGAGGCAACAGCTGCGCAGCTCTGGAGGAGACGGTTCCGAGGGATGGGGCTTCTCAGCCGCCAGCTTGAAGAGCTGCTGGCGCTCGGCTCGCTGCGGGGAGAGCTGGGCTCAGGGGCAAGGCAGGCTGGGGTCCCATCACCCCTAACCCGGCCACACCGGGTCCTCTGTGTGGGGTGAGTCCTCCCTGGTCCTGCCCGGGGGAGGCAACAGCTGCGCAGCTCTGGAGGAGACGGTTCCGAGGGATGGGGACCTCTCCCAGGGACAGGGATGTCCCCAAGGGATGGGCACCTCTCCCAGGGACAGGGATGTCCCCAAGGGATGGGGACCTCCACAGGGACAGGGACTCCCTCCAGAGATGGGCACTTTCTCTAGGGATGGGGACATCCCCAAGGACTACGCCAGAGATGGGGCCCTCCCTGAGAGATCTTCATGAGCGATGGGGACCTCCGTGAGGGACGGGGACCTCCGTGAGGGATGGGGACCTCCTCCGGAGATTGGCACTTTCTCCAGGGACAGGGTCATTCCCAAGGAATAGGAACATCTGCCAGAGATGGGGACCTCCCCAAGGGATGAGGACCGCTGTGAGGCACGGGGACCTCCCCTAGTGACAGGGACCTCTATGGGGGATGGGGACCTCCCCAGGGACCACCAGGGAGAGGGGAGGTGCTGGCTGAGCCAGGCCGTGCATAGACAGCCCCGACCCAGCTGGGGACAGCAGAACGGAGCCAAGGGCTCGGAGGGGAGGTCCGGGGAGGAGGGGTTGGGGGCTGGAGACCCAGACCCTGGCGCATTGCTCACGGTCTGCCGGGCATCCCCCATGCTGCGCACGAAGGCGGTGGACTCGGCGGTGCAGGACCTTACTGTCTCCGTCCGGCCCTCACGGAAGAGCCGTGTCATGGAGGCCTCGTAGGTGAGGCAGAAGCAGCCCTTGTCCTGCGGAGAGGCCAAGTCAGACCGGGGCGTGCCCGGAGAATGCTGTCCCCTCCCCATCCCCGTCGCCGTCGCCGTCCCCATCCCCGTCCCTGTCCCCATCCCCATCCCCGTCCCGTCCAGGGCAGCTCACGCGGAAGTGGGCGAGCTGCAGGGAGATCTGGATGAAGGCGTCGGGGCTGGTCCGGCACTTCTTGATCAGCCCCTTCCCAAAGTCGGAGAACTGGAAGCAGCAGAAGTCCACGTCGTCGGCCAGCGCCTTGGCCAGGTGGTACGAGCCCTCGATGGTGGCACGGCACTGCGGAGAGGCGCAGCCGTGGCGGACAGGGTGCGCGGCACCAGCCTCCAGCCCCCCCATCACCCGGGGTGGAGGGACGCTGACGGCTCAGCCCCAGCCCTGGGCACAGCCCAGGGACACTGGAGGGCCAATGGGTCCCCGGTGCACTGATGCCCCAGCGCCTTGGCCAGGTGGTACGAGCCCTCGATGGTGGCACGGCACTGCGGAGAGGCGCAGCCGTGGCGGACAGGGTGCGCGGCACCAGCCTCCAGCCCCCCCATCACCCGGGGTGGAGGGACGCTGACGGCTCAGCCCCAGCCCTGGGCACAGCCCAGGGACACTGGAGGGCCAATGGGTCCCCGGTGCACTGATGCCGTGGGGCGCAGGGGGTGGCCGGGGTGCAGAGAGCCCACCCCGAAGCTGTGGGGTGCAGGGGTCTGACTGGGGTGCAGAGAGGCCATCCTGAAGCTGTGGGGCGCAGGGGGTAGCCGGGGTGCAGAGAGCCCAC
>NW_008794886.1:697953-698159 GCF_000699145.1 Aptenodytes forsteri | reverse complement strand
TGGGGGCACTCGTGGGTTGGACCCACCTCCTGGGGGATGTCCCACTGGAGACGCTGGGGTGGGGCGAGCAGGGTGTCGGGCTCGCCCAGGCAGTGCCCCCTCTCCGTGTAGCCCAGCTCGAATTTGTCTGTCGCCAGCGCGAACTGGGGAGAGAGGTGCCCCTGAGCGTGGGGCACTGGCCCCATGGCCCCCCGAGCCCCCCCAGC
>NW_008794886.1:696920-697815 GCF_000699145.1 Aptenodytes forsteri | reverse complement strand
ACTGGCCGTGCAGCAGGGACTTGGCGTAGGCGTCCATGCAGCCCTCCTGGCCCGGGCTGTAGCCGTGCTCCTCCTCGTCCAGCGTCAGGAAGAAGGCTGCCCGCTCGATGGCATCCAGCGACGCCTTGTTCTTCCCGTGGCTGAAGAACCGGGCTCGAGCCTCGGCCCAGGGCACCCTGCCGGCACCGCCAGCGTGAGGGCGCGGGGGGGCTGGTGATGCCCAGATCCACCACCATCTGCCAAGCCCCCCTGAGCCCACCTCCCTGATCCACACCGTAGCCCCCCACCCATGGGTGGCACCAGGGTCCGGCACCGGGAGTGTGAGAGCGTGGGACTGGCGATGCCCACTGTCCTGCGAAGATCCCCGAGCCCACCACCTCCACCCCCCAGCTCCCACCCATGGGTGGTCCCAGGGTCCAGCACCGGGAGCGTGAGGGCGCAGGGCTGGTGATGCCCACCGTCCTGCAAAGCCCCCCCGAGCCCACCATCCCAACCCACACCACAGCCCCCACCCATGGGTGGTCCCAGGGTCCGGCACCAGGAGCGTGAGGGTGTGGGGCTACTGATGCCCACCATCCCACCAAGCGCCCCGAGCCCACTGCCCCCATGTCCCGACCCATGCTGCAGTCCCCCCACCCATGGGTGGCCCCTGGGTCTGGCACCAGGAGCCATGAGGTTGCGGGGCTGGTGATGCCCACGGTCCCGCTGAGGCTACTGATGCCCACCATCCCACCAAGCGCCCCGAGCCCGCTGCCCCCATGTCCCGACCCATGCTGCAGTCCCCCCACCCATGGGTGGCCCCTGGGTCTGGCACCAGGAGCCATGAGGTTGCGGGGCTGGTGATGCCCACGGTCCCGCTGAGGCCCCCGAGCCCACTGCCCCCATACCCTGACCC
>NW_008794886.1:692273-695410 GCF_000699145.1 Aptenodytes forsteri | reverse complement strand
GTCCCAGCCCTGCACACCCCTCTGTCCCAGCCCTGCACACTGCACCTGCACCGCAGCTGGGTCCCAGCCCTGCACGCTCACCTTGTCCCAGCCCTGCATGCTCACCCTGAACCACAGCCGCATCCCAGCCCTGCACGCTACCCCTGTCCCAGCCCTCCACACCCCTCTGTCCCAGCCCGGCATGCTCCTCCCCCTCCCAGTCCTGCGCCGCAGCTGGGTCCCAGCCCTGCATGCTGCCCTGCACCACAGCCGGGTCCCAGCCCTGCCCGCTGCCCCTGACATCCTGGCCTGGGCAGCTGCTCCTGCCTGTGCCCACCCGGGCAGAGCTGCACGGAGCAGCTCCCAGCCTCGCTGCTTGGTTCCTGCGGCTCCCCTGGGCCTTCGGCACCCACCGTCTCCGTGCCACGGAGCAGGCTCAGCTCGTCCCCACCATCAGCAGCTTCGCAGCCCCCGCCAGCACCCCGGCACCCACCGTGCTGTACATGCACACACGCACACACACGTGCACACGCACACACATGTGCGCACGCACACATGCACACATGCATGCAGACGCAGACACTCTGCACCCCGCGCCGCAGCATCCTCCTGCACCCACGCCAGCAGCACCCTGGCTTGGCACCGCTTGCCCTGCCCTGCTGGGCCGGTGCCAGTGCTGGGTGCCGGTGCCGGCTGCAGGCGCCGCTCACCACCCAGATCCTGGTGCTGCGGCTCATCTTGCCGTGGGGCTCGAACATCCAGCCGTGGTAGGAGAGGAGCAGCTTCAGCGCCTGCCGGAAGAGCAGGACGGCAGAGAGCCAGACGCCAGTGGAGAAGAGCGCGGCGCTCACCATCGTCCGGCTCTCGTAGCTCAGGAGGCGGCTGCAAGGGCAGAGGGGGTGAGGGGGGGGACGTGACGGGCTGGGGGACGTCCCCATGCAGGGCCATGCCCATGGTGTTGAGGGACATGTAGTGGGACACCCCCCCCCCCCGGGGGAGGTCTCCAAGTGGGGCTGTGCCCATGGGGTAGAGATGTGTGGGGTGGGACCCCCTGGGGGATGCTGCAGGCCCCCATGGCCATGCCGGTGGGGTTGGGGACATGCAGGGTGGGTGCCCCTGGGAGACAGGGCAAGGTGGGGCTGTGCCCATGGAGTTGGGGGATGCGTGGGGTGGTCTCCACCAAGGGGCATGGCAGGTGGGACCATGCCCATGAGTTGGGACATGGCAGGTGGTCCCCACCGAGGGATGTGGCTGGTGGGGCCGTGCCCCCCATGGGGTGTGTGGGGGTGGTCCCCCTGGCCGAGCTGCCTGCGCTCACCTCTCAGGCAGGCAGTGGCGGATGCGGGCAATCATCCCCAGGGAGGGGTCGACCTGGCAGTAGAAGGAGCCGGCGGTGGCCATCACGACCACCATCCAGCTGGAGGGGGAGGCGGGGTAGACGCCGGTCAGGAAGCTGTTCTGTGGGCACAGGGGGGTCAGGGTGGCAGGGACGGCAGGGACGGGAGGGTCCGACCGTCCAGCTAACCCTGGCTGAGCCCACCTTGGCACGGACCAAGCGCTTCTTCCAGGAGGAGATGCCGGCGAGGTAGAGCTGTTTGACCGCCTCGCGGCTGAGGTGGAAGTCCAAGCCCTCGGGGGTGACAGTGAACTGGAAGGCCACGGCCTGGTGAGCCTCCGCCATCCTGGGGGTCTGCCAGCACCTGCAGGGGGGGCACAGGGATGGTCACCCCCGGGACACGCTGCCCGGGATGGAGGGGGGACCCCTGCCTGGCCCCAGCGCCCCAGCTCGGTGGGCAAAGCCATGGAGGGGGGGCGGTGCGTGCCCTTGCCCGAGGGGGGGCCGTCTGCCATGGCGCTGCCCCGGCCAGCACGGTGCATGGGCACCGGAGTGGCCTCGGAAGTGGCGTGTCCGCCACAGTGCCAGGACGGCTGCGTCCCATGGGAGCCTGCCAGCTCAGTGCGCCCGCTGCCTGCTGCGGCCCCGTCCCAGTCACGCGGCGCTGGCCGGGTGCCCACTGAGGGAAGGGTCAGTGCCGCCACCGGCCCTGGCACCGTCCCCAGCGCTCAGGGAGAGGGGACGGTGGCGTGGACACACCCCCGCTCGCGGGCAGCTGCCCGGCCCCTGCCCACAGCAAAACCCTCGGAGGACGAGGCAGCACCTGCACCTGTGCCAGTACGCGGCACACGCCGTCCCTGTGCAGGCAGCCGCGGCTGCGCTGGGAACGCCGCTGGCCGAGGCAGCAGCAGGAGCTGCAGGGCGAGCAGGGACCCCTCTGCGGGCACAGCCGGGCTCCCATGGGGTCCCTGGGGACCCTCCGGTGTCAGCGCAGCCGGTGCCAGCCCGGGGCTCAGCCCGAGGGCTGCTGGGCCTGCGGTTTCTGCTGGAGCCCAGGCCTCGGGGTGGGGGGGGCCTCAGGGTGGGGGGAGCCCCCGGTGCGGGTGTGCTAAGGGCGCCCTTTCACAAGGGCGTCCTTGGGCTGAAGGTAAACAGCAGCAGCTCGGCAAGAGCCAGGTCACGCCACTACCGCTACCACTGCACCGCACTGCACTGCACGGCTACACTGCACTGCGTCACTCTGCGCTGTGCTGCACCACACAGCTACACTGCGCTGCACTGGGGTGCATTGCACTGCACTGCACTGCATCGCTCTGCACTGTGCTGCACCACACTGCGTTACACTGCCCCGCACGGCACGGCACTGCCCTGTGCTGCGCTGCCCCGCACGGCACTGCATTAAACTGCGTCACCCTGCACTAAAGTGCACTGCAGCGCGTGGCACTGCCCGGCTGCAGGCTGCACTGCACCACACCCCGCTGCAGGCAATCACCCTGAACTGCACGGCATGGCACGGCACTGCATGGCACTGCACAGCACTGCACGGCATGGCACAGCACAACACGGCTGCAGGCTGCACTGCACCGTTGCATGGAATCACCCTGCACTGCACTGCACTGCACGGCACAGTACGGCATGGCACTGCACTGCACGGCGCGGCACAGCATGGCCCGGCACTGCGCTGCACGGCACTGCATGTCACGGCACGGCAGTGTCACCGCAGGCTCCCGGGGACCCCGCAGGGCCCATGTCCGCGGGTGGGACGAGGCCCCCGTGGGGCCGGGCCCCCCCCGCCCCGCAGCGAGCGCCGCAAGGTCACCGG
>NW_008794886.1:690372-691558 GCF_000699145.1 Aptenodytes forsteri | reverse complement strand
CCCGGGGAGGGACCGGCACCCCGGGCAGGGACCCGCACCCGGGAAGGGACCTGCATCCCCGGGCAGGGACCGTCTTCCCCAAGAAGGGACCCGCACCCTGGGAAGGGACCTGCATCCCTGGGAACAGACCGGCACCCTGGCCCTGCACCCCAAGGAGAGACCGGCTCCCCCAGGCAGGTCCCTGCGCCACTGCAAGCCGGTTCCCCCATCCCGGCTCTGCTGTGGGCAGCGTGGCCATGGGCCGTGGGGCTGTCCCGGGGGTCCGTGCATGGGGCAGGGCTGTGCAGGGCCTGTCCCGCTCCCTGGACCATACGGGGCCATGGGGACGGATCCTGCCGTGCCACGGCAGCAGAGCAGGGCAGGCAGAAGAGAGGCCACTGCCCACCGTGCTCGGGAGGCCCTGGCCTTCTCCTCCCCGCTCGCTCTGGAGCAGACCGGAGGCAGCTGCCCGTGCTGCCCGGCCGCAGCTGGAAGGGCATCTGGAGGAGACTCCAGCGCAGCAGCAGCACTGCCCGCTGGCCACGGCCCCCCCAGACCCCATCCTGGGGGAAGGGCTGCCTCCCCAGCAATGGTGGGGGTGCATGCGGGGCGCACACACGTGCACGCTGCTGCAGCTGCATGTGTGCTCGGGTGTGTGCGCAGTGCCTGCCATGGCCAGGGCTCAGCCCCTGCGCGGCCCCGGGGCAAGACCCCCAGGCCTCTGCTCCGCTCCTGGCTGGGGGCCAGGCGGCCGGCAGGGAAGGAGCCCCCAGCCCATGCCCTGCTGAGCTGCCTGCCGGCCATGGGGCTATAAATAGCCGGTATGTGGGTGAAAGAGGAGCTGGGCGAGCGCTGAGGGGGAGCGCTGGGCCCCGACCCCCCATGCTCGGCTCCACCGTGTGCCAGTGGGCAGCTCCTGGCCGGGGCAGCCTGGGCCAGGCAGAAGGCAGTGCAGCGCAGCCCCGGCCGGGGGGTGCAGGGGAAGGTGGCCAAGGGGAAGGCGGCCAAGGGGAAGGCGAAGCCACGAGCCCCCGCCGCTCCGGGAGCTGGCGATGGGGAAGGTGTCGTTGAAGAGCTGCGCCATGCCGAAGCTCCACTCATTGCCGTGGATGGACAGAGCCGTGACCCGCTGCCAGGCCCGGCTAGGAGCAGGCAGAGCCCTGCAGGGGCCGTGTGCCAGGGCTGGGGGGGCCCAGGCTCTCCTTGC
>NW_008794886.1:689474-689753 GCF_000699145.1 Aptenodytes forsteri | reverse complement strand
GGGAGGGCCCCGGGGTGGCCTGGAGCAGGGGGTGGACACAAGCCAACCAACACCCCGGCTCTGGGGGAAACAGAGACCATCGGGCAGGGGAGGGGGCGAGCAGTGAACCCATGCCTGCCTGCTCCCCCAAGCACCCACAGAGCATTGCCCCTTCCTGGTGGGGCTGCAGCGGGGGTCAGGATAGCACCAGACATCACCCAGAGATGCAGACAGAATAACCGAAGGCCTGGAGCAGCGCAGGCGGGAGGAGATGGGGCAGCATCTCCTCCGCCATGGTGC
>NW_008794886.1:688921-689447 GCF_000699145.1 Aptenodytes forsteri | reverse complement strand
CTGGCTGCGGGGGCGGGGTGGGGGGCAGCACCCGCCCCAGGGTGTGGGGTGGGCACTGGGAGCATACCTCCAGGGCGAGGGATGGGGCACGGCCCCGGGCTCCTGCGTCTCCATCGCAGCCTGTGCCCCCTGCCATCCCCTCCAGCCCGGCCCCGGGCAGGCATAAGCTGCGGCACCCGCTGCCCATCCCAAGTCACAGCCCCCGCCGACCACCCCAGCGCTGGCTGGAGGCTCTGGGGAGGGGGGTGGCACATGCTGCTGTGGGGCAGCCCCCCCCCTGCTGCAACAGCCCAGCAGTAGGAGGCAGGACAGCCTGGGACAGCCCGGGGCTGCGGTCGAGCAGGGAGGAGGTGGTGGCTGCGGGGACATGGACAGCAAGCAGGCGCCGTGCACGACCGCAGCGTTTATTGGTCTGAGGACAGTTTACATTCTGCTGTCGGGAGGGGAGGGAAGGAGCAGCCGCCGGCCCCGGCCCCGGCCCGGCCGAGCAGCGAGGCCGCACGGCCAAGAGCCGCAGGGGACGCAG
>NW_008794886.1:688161-688878 GCF_000699145.1 Aptenodytes forsteri | reverse complement strand
GCCTCGGCCCCAGAGGTCTGGGAAGGGGTGTGGGGGGGAATGAGACGCAAGGGTAGGTCCCCCACACCCCTCTGCCCCCAGCAGCACCCTGGGACCTCTCAGCATCCCTGCCTGGACCCCTCTCGACAGGCAGGACCACAGCTCCAGGCAGGACCGTGCAAGGGGCAGCCAGGACAGCCGAGCCACCCGTTCCCCGCCCTGGTCCAGGCTGCACCAGCCTCCCCCTTGCTGGCCGGGGCAGGGGGCTCCCACCAGCTGGGACCCGCAGCTCAAGCCCCGCTCAGTGCCAGCAGCACAGAGGCAAGGGACACGCCGCCACGGGGGGGACGTGCCAGAGGCAGCGAGGGGCAGCCGCAGGCAGCACCACAGGGGCAGGCAGGGACAGGGCACTGCCAGGCAGGGCTGGGGCAACTGCCTCCCCCCTCTGCCGGGGGCCGTCTCTGCAGGAGTGATGGCAAAGACGCGGCCCCACGGCCGACGCGCCACCTCTCCAAGTAGGACGTCCCCTTTTCCAGGGGGCACGCGCCTGGGCAGACCCACCCCTCTCCCTGCATCGCTGCGCAGCCCTGGGGAGCAGAGACAGACACCAGCCCCACAACCAGCAGCCCAGGCTGGGGGGCAGCCACCCTTGCAGCATGGGAGGAAGCCCACCCGGGAGGGGACATCGCGTCCCTGGCCTGCCCAGCGGCACGGGCGCTGGCGGGGCGGGCAGGGGGA
>NW_008794886.1:685930-686761 GCF_000699145.1 Aptenodytes forsteri | reverse complement strand
GCAGGGGCCACCGCTGCCGCTGCACGTGGGCGGACAGAGCTACGGACAGAGCTGGGATCCAGAGCGCGAGGAGCCTGGCCGGGACCCTGCCCCGGGGACGCAGGGACCCCTCCGAGAGCCGTCCCCCAGGGCCTGCGCGGGGCCCTCGGGTGGAGGGCCCCGAGGACACGGGACAGAGGAGACCAGTTTCCAGAGAAGCTGCGTCACCCCCGGCTCCCCACGGGGAGGCTGGCAACGAAACAGGGTCAGCCCCCGCCCTGTGCCATGCCAGTGGGCAGGTCAGGTTCACCTGAGGCTCTTCATCTCTTCCTGCAGGTTATAAGTCTTGAGGTGGTTGAACTTCTTCAGCTGCCCTTCCTCAGGGAAGGTGAGCTCCGAAATCTGCTTCAGGTACCTGGAGCGCAGGAGACAGCACTGCGGCGGGACGAACGCCCCTGGGCGCTGCCACCCCACCACATCACCTCCCTCCCCAGCCCAGCGCAGAGCCGGGGCCGCCGAGGAGCTGCCGCGGAGCTGTTCTGCGCCCTGTTCCCGTGGGTCCCGCCGGCAGCCAGCCGGGACACCTCCCCGTGCTCCGGACCCCGCGGGATTTCAGGGGCTGAGGTGATCTGGGAGCCCGCGCAGGACAGCGGCTGCCCTCACCACTCCATGGTCCCAAACAGCCACTTGGGCTCCTTGTTGAAGGGCATCACCATGCCGTGGAACCGGGACATCTTCACCGCGATCTCCTTGGAGATGTCGGGGTCCCGCAGGTCCTCGGTTCGCAGGCGCCGGCTCTGGGGGGGACACAGCAGCGATGTGAGCGGCCTGCCCGCTGCGGGGAGCCGGCTC
>NW_008794886.1:683845-684493 GCF_000699145.1 Aptenodytes forsteri | reverse complement strand
GGCGGAACGTGGAGGTGAAGGCGCGGCTCAGGGCGCCGGCGGCGGGGCGGGGCCAAGTTCAGGGCCAGGGGCCAAGCCCGGGGCCGCCTCAAGCTGCGTCGCACCCCAGTGAGTGCGGGGGACCGGGATGGGGGACCGGGGGGGGGTGTCCCCGGGCAGCAGCTGGGGTGCTTGGGCCTTGGGGAGGGGCGGCCTGTGGGCCCGGCCTGGCCTGCCTGACCCTGACCCTGACCTGGCCTGCCTGACCCTGATTCTGCCTGACCCTGACCCTCACCCTGACCCTGCCTGACCCTCACCCTGCCTGACCCTGACCCTGTCTGACCCTGACCTTGACCTGGCCTGCCTGACCCTGACCCTGCCTGACCCTGATCTTGACCTGGGGGGAGGGGCGGCCTGTGGGCCCGGCCTGGCCTGCCTGACCCTGACCCTGACCTGGCCTGCCTGACCCTGATTCTGCCTGACCCTGACCCTCACCCTGACCCTGCCTGACCCTCACCCTGCCTGACCCTGACCCTGTCTGACCCTGACCTTGACCTGGCCTGCCTGACCCTGACCCTGCCTGACCCTGATCTTGACCTGGCCTGCCTGACCCTGACCCGTCGCCTTCCCAGGACGGGCGGGGGGAGCTGATCTTCTACGAGCGCCCCG
>NW_008794886.1:682887-683288 GCF_000699145.1 Aptenodytes forsteri | reverse complement strand
CCCCCCGTGCCCGCAGGTGGTGCTGACGGAGGAGCAGACGGTGGAGGACGGCGAGCGCGTGGCCCGCCAGCTGATGAAGGAGCTGGGGATTGAGGAGGAGGACCTGATCTCCGGGGCCTACCTGGATCTTCTCCTGGCCAAGGGGGAGTCGGGCTCGTGAGGGCTCGCTGGTGTCCCCGCGCCAGGGGCAGAGCCCCCTCACTGCCACCCCTCACCCGGGCTGTGACAGCACGCCTGAGTGCAGCAGGGACAGGGCCAGCCCACCCCACGGGCGGCTGCTGCCCCGTGCCCTTTGCTGCACAATAAAAGCTGGGGACAGATGGCGTCTGTGCCTGGGACCGGCCGCTCCGGTGGGCGCTGGGGCCTCGGTGCCGAGGTCAGGGCACCCACGGGTGACACTA
>NW_008794886.1:681924-682216 GCF_000699145.1 Aptenodytes forsteri | reverse complement strand
GGCTGCCGGTGCTGCTCCTCTGCCCCCCCCCAACCCCCCCGAGGCTGGGAACTGCGAGCTCGGCAGAGACAGGGCTCCGGGGCCCTGCCCAGCCCCATGCACCCGGCAGCAGCCGCTCGTGCCGAGTCTATCCACCTGTGCTGTAGCCCCTGCCTGCGGTGCCAGAGCCCCACGGCAAGGGACGCCGGGAGAGAAAAGGCCTGTGGGGAGCCGTGGGCAGGAGCAGGCAGCGAGGCTGTGCCTGGCGACCGGTGGAAGGGGAAGCCGCAGCCCCCCTGCTCCGCCCCGGGGT
>NW_008794886.1:680181-681522 GCF_000699145.1 Aptenodytes forsteri | reverse complement strand
CCGCAGCCCCTGCTCCGCCCGGGAGTCTCTGTGCTCCTGTCCCCAAACCCACCCCATTAACGGGGCGCTGCTGAGCCCCTCGTTTGCCGGCTGCGTTTCCCAGGGGAGCGTGTGAGCTTCACGGGGGAGGGCGTCTCCTCTGACAGCCTCCTCCCCGGGAGCCCACATCTTGGCCATGCCGTGGGGTCAGCCTTTCCCCAGCCGCTGCGCCCAGGGCCCTTCGCAGCCCGCACTGCGCCCGCCTGCCGTCTCCAGCCAGAGACCACGTGCGACTCCCGGGAGGTAACAGCCCTGTCCCGGGAAAGCGTCTCCCCTTCCCGCCTGTCTGCCCCAGGGAAGCCACAGGCGGGGAGCAGGGTCGGTGGGGGCTCACTGCAACCGTTCTGGGGGCACAGCCCAACCAGCACTGTCTGGTGCTCCCTGAGCCCCGTGGAGCTGGGAAGGGGTGCCCACCCCTGACCAGGGACCCGGTGCAGAGCACGGGTGTCTGTCTGCGCCGTGGAAGGCCGGTGGGACGGGAGCTGGTGCAGGCATTGCCTGCTGGTGGTGGAAGGATAGGTGGTGACTGCCCGGCATCCCGCTGCTGCCCTGGTGTTGTCCCGCAGGATGGGCAGCGCCCTGCGGGCAGCTGCTGCCTGCAGCATCAAAAAAACCCCTTGGGTTCAGCCAGCTGCCCTCACGGGAGCCGTTCCCCGAGTGGGTCTGCTCTGCCTGCGAGCTGGGGGGGGGTTACCTGCACGGATACCTGGGGGAGCTGTTTCTCCTGCATCCCCGAGCATCCCCTGGGATGGGCTGAGCGGGTGGAGAGGCAGGGCCAGCACCCCTCCAAAGGCTGAGGTCTCAGGGTGCCCCCCGGAGAGCTGTCCCCCTGCGCGCGCTCTGCAGTGGCACAAAGCTGGCCTTGGTCTCGCCTGGGGCTTCTCCGTCAGTCGGGAGGTGTGGGTGGCTGGGATGTGACGGGGCAGAGGGGGCTGTGAGGAGCTGCAGGACCCCACCGGGCTCAGCGCCTTTTTTGGGCCGGCACAGGCCCTGCAGTGCAGTTCTGCAGGGGGTCGTGGGGGGTGATGGGGGGCACTCAGGGACCCACCGACCCCTGGGGCAGCACGGGGGTGGGCAGAGGGCAGCCGCACTGGTCCCAGCCCTCTGTCCGGGGGGCCCTGGGGCTGCCCGGGGCTGCAGGGAGTGGTTGGAGAAGGGGAACCCTACGATGGGTCCCCAGGGCCCAGCACAGGGCCATGGCACGGCCGGCCGGGGGGAGCACGGCCCAGCCCTGCCGTGAGCCAGTCCCCAGTAGAGGCCAAGGAGCCATGGAGAGAGGCTGGGGCACCAGCCCCCCCCTTT
>NW_008794886.1:679790-680099 GCF_000699145.1 Aptenodytes forsteri | reverse complement strand
TCCTGCCTCTCTGCCCCCCCCGCCTCCAGTGCCCCCAGCAGCTCCTGCCCCCCCTGCATCCTGTCGCCCACTGCATGGCCCCCCCAAACAGACTGACTCGTGGGACCTACTGTCCCCTACAGCCTTCTGTGCCCCACCTCCTCTGGGCCCTCCCCCTTGCGCAGACCTCCCCTGCCTCCGTGTCTCCCTCTCTCTGTGCCCCCACCATTTTCCAGCCCCCCCGGTGCAAATTGTCCTCACTGCCCCCTCGCCCCCCTCGCTGTATCCTCCTGCTCCCCAATGCAAGGACACCCCCCCCCACCCCCACGC
>NW_008794886.1:675151-676590 GCF_000699145.1 Aptenodytes forsteri | reverse complement strand
GGTCCCCAGTCCCCAGGTGAGCGGTGGGGGCCGTGGGGCTTGGCGTACGGGGCTGGACAGGAGCTGGGTGCGGGATGGGCTGGCTCGGTGCGGGGCTATGGGACCCCGGCAGTGGGATGGGGAAGGGTGGGAGATGGCGGCGGGGGGCATCCGGGGAGCCCTGGGAGCGCGGAAGCTGCGGACCGAGGGAGTCTAGTGAGGATGCGGGATGTGCCCTTGGTTGGTTCTGGCCTGCGCTGGGCAGGTCTCACGGCTGCTCCCCAGGCTGTCCCCTTGCCCGGCCACGTGGCACAGCGGGACCCCAGGGTGTCCCCGCTTGCAGTGGTGTAGGGAGGACAGGACATGGCCTCTGCTGTGGCTGCTCGGCTCCTTCCTGCCTCTCGCCTGGGATCTGGGCCCCGGGCAATTCTCTGGGGGTCTCAGCTGTGTCCTCCTCGCAGTGCTCCCCGTTCAGCCCCCGAGCCCTGCCGTGTGGGGTCAGAGCTGGCCCCAGCAGGTCCCTGCCCTTCGCGGCATTTGAGGCCTGGGCTGGGGCCATGAGGGGCAGGCGAGGCCAGAGCCCCCCCAGCTGGACCCAGACCCACTCCTCTCCCCCCAGGGAGTTCAATCCCCCTGGGACTGAACTCACTGCTCCTCCACGTCTCCCTCTGCCCTTGCGTTCTGTGAGGGAGGGATGGCGGCAGCCTGGCCCCTGTGCTGGCCACGTCTGCTCCCCCCACCCACGGACCGTCCATCGCCCCTCCAGCTCCTGTGGGAGCACTCGGTCTCTGAGGTCCCCAATGCCGTGGGCAGCACAAAGCCCCTTTGCTAGTCCCAAAGGGCTGGAGCCGTGACCATGAACCCCAGCCCGCGCCGCTCCCCACCGAGGGGAGGAGACAGCCTGGGGAGCGGGCACTGCACCCCTGCAACCAGCCCGGAGAACCGGGTCAAACCCCTGAGGACGCCGTGGTGGCGAGAGCACCCAGGTCTCGCTGAGCACCCGTGAGTCCCCGGAGCCTGACAGGGCCTGGTGAGGGAAGGGCTGGAGCCGTGACCATGAACCCCAGCCCGCGCCGCTCCCCACCGAGGGGAGGAGACAGCCTGGGGAGCGGGCACTGCACCCCTGCAACCAGCCCGGAGAACCGGGTCAAACCCCTGAGGACGCCGTGGTGGCGAGAGCACCCAGGTCTCGCTGAGCACCCGTGAGTCCCCGGAGCCTGACAGGGCCTGGTGAGGGAGGGTGATGCCCTGGCTATCGGCAGCAAGGGGGGCAGCGCCCCCGTGTGCCCTGGCCCCGTAGCACCGGGCAGTGGGTTCGGCCTGTGCCGGTTCAGCCGGGCCCTGTAAAGGCCGAATCCGGATTGTGCCCTTTCCAAGGAGGTCCCTGGGAAGGTCGTGCCCAGCCCGGGGCTCGGTGGGGCTGGTGGAGTGGGATCCCCTGATGGGAGGGGAAGGAGAAG
>NW_008794886.1:669518-674611 GCF_000699145.1 Aptenodytes forsteri | reverse complement strand
GTGATGCCCTGGCTGTCGGCAGCACCAGGGGCGCAGCCCCCGTGTGCCCTGGCCCCGTAGCACCGGGCAGTGGGTTCGGCCTGTGCCGGTTCAGCCGGGCCCTGTAAAGGCCGAATCCGGATTGTGCCCTTTCCAAGGAGGTCCCTGGGAAGGTCGTGCCCAGCCCGGGGCTCGGTGGGGCTGGTGGAGTGGGATCCCCTGATGGGAGGGGAAGGAGAAGCCAGTAAAGGTGACGTGTCAGGGAGGAATCGGCGTGGAAAGGCTGTGGTGCACACGCGGCGGGGCCTCGGCAGGGCTCCTGCGGGATGGCTCTTGCCTTCCGGTCCGGGGCACGAGGCCCAGTGAGGGCGGCCACAGATCGGGCCATGGTAGCCCCGGCTGCCGGTCACAGGTTTGGGGTGGGGGACGCCGGCTGGGGCCAGACCCCCGAGGGTCAGCACCGACCTCCCTGCGGCCTCTTCCCTGCCCTGGGAGCAGCTGGGGGCTGGCGGGCGCGGAAGGGGGTGGGGGCACATCTGCTGTCCCGGTCCCTGGCCCATCCCTGTGGGAGAAGCCATTGCAGGAGAACCACTGCCAGGGCAAACTGTCCAGGGAGCTGGTCTGAAAATAATGAGGAAATTCAATCTTCCCGTGGCCTGCTTGGTCGTCACTCCCTCCTCGGGAAGCCCGGCCCCCGGCAGCCCCTGTGCAAACACTGGTGTGTGTGCCTGTGTGCACCCTGCTCCCCATCCCTGCACGGCCCCGCTCCCTGCGCCCCAGGGGTGGGTGATGTTGGGCTCCCTTTGGGGTCTGGCTCCTGGCCCTCACCTCGTGCTGCTCCAGCCCCCTCACTCCCCTCCTCCAGCCCAGGACATGCCAAAGCAGGGGCGGCAAGGTTGGCCCGGGGTGTGTGGTGGGGTGCTGGGTCCCTGCACACCCCACGGTGGGGTGTCCCGCTGCCTCCTGCCCTTCTCGACCCCCCCCTCCATGTGCGGGGCTGGGGCGAGCTCCCCCCTCCCTGAACCGCTGCCTCAGCTCCATTTCAGTTCCGGACCCTCACTCGGGTGCTCCCCCACCCGCACCTCTGCCCCGGCTGGCCGTGGTGTCCTGTGCAGCCATCGCAGGGACGGATGCCGTCCTTCCCGCCTGCTGCTCATCACCCGTGTGTCCAAAGCGCTTGTTGCTGTATCCCTGCAGCTGCAGCGATGGTGCTGCCTCTTCTCCGGCTGCAGTAGGGCCATGGCCAGGGTCCCCTCGGGGAGGCTGCGGGGCCGGGCCGGCTCTCACTGGTGGCCCCATCCCACCGTGCCGGCCCCATCCCGCCGTGCCCGCCCCAGCTCAGGAGTGCTGTGACCTAGAAATTTCAGCCGTGGTTTGTCGCGGCGGTCGCTCCCCGCTGAGGGGGGATAGCCTCCCCTGGGCAGCTGGAGCCCGGACACGGGTGGGCAGGGGCCCCAGCCCTGCTCGTGCAGGGCAGCCGTGCCGTGCCATGCTGTGCCATGCCACGCCACGCTGTGCCGTGCTGGCCTGTCGTGCGTGTCCCCTCAGCCAGGACAAGGGCTGGTGGAGGAGTTGGTCCCCTGGGTGAGGAGGGTCCAGGGGTGTGGGAGCGGAGCCCGGCTGGGGTTTTTCAGGACCATGGCAGGTCTCCATCCCAGGAGAACTCATGGCTGTGCTGTCCCTGCCCTCCCGGGTGGCCGAGGGACCCCTGCGGCCCCTGCTCACCCCCGGGGAGCGTAGCTGTTGGTCTGGCAGTGGGAGGGTTCTGCCCCCCACCCCGCTGCCTGCAGGAGAGCAGCCACTGATGTCCCCTGGGGCTGGGGAGACGGGCTCTGCTCCCCGCTGCCCCTGGGGCTCCCCCACCCCTGGCCAGGGTCTGGGCTCTGGGGTCCAGGGTCCAGCTCAGCCCTGCACCCCGCTGCAGGCCGAGGCCGTGGTCCCACCGCCGGCTCTGATGCTTTTGCCACAGATCTGTGAATATTTGATGCTGTCTCAGTGGCCTACTTCTGGGAATTAGGTGATTTGGGGAAATCTTTCTCCCTGTGAAATGGGAGTAAGTGCCTGGCCTCTGTGCTGGGATGAAGGGCTGGAAAAGGGGAGTTCGGGGCAAAAGCAGGGAGCAAAGCGGGGGAGACGGCTCAGGAAGCAGCCGCAGCTGTGGGGGCTGTGACCGCCCACTGCATGGGGGTCTGCTCCCGCTGCCAGCCGGGTCCCAGGACCGAGACCCCAGTGAGGTCCCAGCGAGGCTGCAGACCCGTCCCTGCCGGAGGAGCCCCATGTGCCCTGGTTTCTACCCGGGAGCTGCCGTGCTCCCTCGGGGCCAGGCTGTGGGGGGCCCTGGGTGTCCCCAGACCTCGGCGGGGTAGGGGTGGGCAGAGGGTCTCTGCTGGCACCTGGGCACTGCCACACCTCCCACCCTACAGAGCCGCCAGAAACGTTTCATTTCCGTTTTCTGACACCAAATCCTGCCAAGAGTTGTCATCTTTTTTCTTTTTTTTTTTTTTTTTTTTGCTTTCCCTGCAGAAACCGCTGGTTTCCATGACACCCCCGTTCCTGACGGGAACGGCTCGGCTTGGTTTCTCTGACTGCCCTTACCTTGGGCAGGGGCAGCCCAAGGAAAGCAGCCCTGCGGCACAGGTCACCCCGAAGCCAGCAGCGGCAGCAGCCGTCCCCTCCCCGCCTTGGCTCCGGCACGTGCCTTGAGTTTGGCTCAAGGGATTTTGCTGGGCTGGGAGTTTGGGAGACGCGCTGCCCACTATGGCGGTGGCCTTGGCACCTCTGCCCGGTCCGGGGCAACCCACGGCTGCCTGGCCCTGAGCTGCGCTGGGCTCCCACTGCGCTGGGCTCTCACCGCCCTGGCACGAGGCCGGCGGTGAATCTGGGCAGTTTGTGGTGAGCCGGGCGGGAGGGAGCGCGCTGCTGAGAGCGGCTGCCCTGTGCACCTTTGCGGCCATCGCCCTCCCCGTCACCTCCGGCCTTGCCAGGCTCCCAGCACGGGGCCAACTCCCAGCAGCGTGCCATGTCGGCTCGGCCGGTGCTCCCGTGCCGGTGCCCTGGGGTGACGGCGTTATACCAGCACGTCCCTGCAGTGTTGCCTGGCTGGTGCTCCCATGCTGGCACCCTGGGGTGATGGCGGAACAATGCCAGCATGTGCCTGCAGTGCCGCTGGGCTCTCCGGGCCCTCATGGTGCTGTGGGGGGAGCGGGAGGCATTTCCCTGAGGTTTGTTGGCATGTCGCCCCTGGCCTGACGTTCCCCAGCCCTGACGTCCCTGGCCCCTCTCCCCAGGCCCCCCCAGGACATCAGCCTGGAGGAGTTCGATGACGAGGACCTGTCGGAGATCACGGACGACTGTGGCATCGGGCTGAACTACGACTCAGACCACTATGAGAAGGTGCAGGAGCTGAGCATGCCGAATCCCCCTGGGGATGCGGTGCGGTGGCTGCATGGGGCTGTGCTGGGGGCCGGGGGGCCGTCAGCCTGGCAAAGCCCCTCCTGGAGTGAAGGGTGCAGGGCCCTCTGTGCCAGGGCGCCAAGGGGATGCACCGTAGTGTGCAGGTGGGGTTCAGAGCCCAGGGAACCCCCCCGGCATGGCTGGGCACCCCAGGGCCCCCCACCACCTCTGGCTGAGCCCCATGAGGTGGCTGCAGGGAACACGGGTGGCTCGGCAGCCAGCCCCACGCTGGCCCCGCTGGCCGGGCGCCTGCCTGTGGATCCCGCTTACGCAGCTCGTCCCCAGCTCTGCCCGGCACTGGGGGGGGACAGTGCTGGGAAAACGGGCAGGGGCCGGGCAGGCATGTGGGTGGGATGAAGCGCTGGGTGTTGGGGCCAGGACAGGCAGGGAGCTGGCAGAGCCGGAGGGATCCCTGGTGTCTGGTGCAAAGCAAGACCCCCATCCCATTGGGGCAGGAGCAGAGGGGAGCGGAGGCGCTGCCAGCCTGGTGCTGGCAGAGCCGCTGGGGAGGGTCGTGCTGCATCAGCCCTGCCGTCCTGGGGAGCAGGGCCGTGGCTGGGGTGAGCATGAGCACCGTGGCCGCTAACCCAGTGCCGCATCCCCAGGACTGCTTGGTGCTGGAGCGCGGCGAGCAGCCGCACCCCATCTGCACCTTCCAGGACGACTTCCAGGAGTTTGAGATGATCGACGACAACGAGGAGGAGGAGGAGGAAGAGGAGGAGGAGGAGGGCAATGAGCTGGAAGCTCCACCATCCCCTTTGGCCTCACCCATCCCCTCACCTGCCCTGGAGGAGACGCAGAAGCACCGGCCCACCACCCTCAACCTGACAGCCCCGGGCACCCAGGTGAGGGTGGGGGCGGCTGGGAGGGGTCTCTGCCCCCCGCACCCCAGGGCTGGTGGAGGAGGAAGAGCGGGGACTCTGTGGGGTGCGGCGTGGGAAGGGGCCCCACAGGGCTCTGCCTGCGGGGGTGGGCTGAGGGCCATGCCCGCCCTGGGGGTGGTGGGCACCAGGAGGGCAGAGAAGGGCAGAGATGGTGCTGGCTCCAGCTCCACAGTGGCCGGGCCGAGCTGGGGACGTTGGGGACGGGTCTGTGTGATGCCCACCGGGGCCCCTGCATGCTCCCGGCCAGGCCCTGGCCCGGGGTGTTTGGGAGGTCCAGCGGGCCCCATCCCCACGTGCAGGGTGCTGGGGCGAGCAGGGGTCCAGGACGTCTCTGTGTGGCAGAGGGCTGTGAGGTGCTGCGGGCGGTTGATGGCTGCGGGCACAGCGGGTGCTGTGTGCTGGCCCCGTGCATTGCACGCCCGTGTGCACGGCTGCGTGTGCATGGGTGCTCGTGCACACCACGTCCCTCCTTTTCCATCCCCAGAGCTGGGCTCAGGGGCTCCCCCAGGGTGGTGGTGGGGGGGGTGTCCCTGTAAGCGTGGCGCTGCAGGGGTATCCCTGTGTCCCCATGTCCCCACGCGCACGCGTGTGCAGTGCCGGCCCTGAGCTGCCGCGCCGCCGCAGTGTGTGGGAAGCTGCGTGCGGTGCTGCCTGCATCTGGCTGTGTTGCCATGGTGCCGGGGGGTTTTTGGGATTCTGGCCTCCTTCCCAGGAGGGCACTGCACGCCGCTGGGGCTGGGGGGCTGTCAGGGGCTGGGGGTCCTGGCCCCGCCGGGG
>NW_008794886.1:668168-669025 GCF_000699145.1 Aptenodytes forsteri | reverse complement strand
CGGGGCGGCGGTGCCCCTGCCGGCTCCTGCCTGTACTGCGGGGCTGGCGGCTCTTTGGGGGAGGCAGCGGGGTCCCGCTTGCTGGGGTTGGGTTCCGCTCTCGGGAGGGGACAGGGCGCAGCAGGGCCTCATGCCGGGGGTCCTGTGGGGACAGCCCAGGTGCTGGCGCGTCCCCTGTGGGGTGTTGTCCCTGGGGCGGTGCGGGACGGGCAGCTCTGCAGCAGGCGCTGCCCAGGCGTGCGTCTGGCTGGGCAGGGGAGCTGGGGACGTCGCGTCCCTAATCTGGATAAGCTCCTGGGCACGTGGCCCAGGTGCTGCCAAGCCGGCGGGGAGCACCGAGCCATGCCGAGGAGCATCCCTGGACTGGCCTGTCTGCGTTTGGTGCCCCCATGTCCCTGCGCAGCCCCTGCTGGGTGCCCCGGCTTCCCCCCTCTTGCTGGGTCCCCGAACACCCCTTGGGCTCCCCGTCCCTGGGCTTGGCCGCCCCACATCCCCCCCCCCCGGGGCTTGCCCCCCCACCCACTCCGGCTCTGCTCTTCTCCCAGGACTCCCTGAACAACAATGGCAGCTTCCCACCGCCCGCTCACCGCACCACCTGGCAGGATGCCCTTCTCCACTCCTCCTCCTCCTCTTCCTCACACATTGGTGAGCGCGGGATGGGGATGGGGTCCTGGTCTGGAGTGGGGCCGTGGGGCAGGGGCTGGCGCTGGGGCGGGCTCCTGCCCAAGGGTTCCCGCAGCTGTCCCCCTTTGGTTAAAGCCCGGTGGGATTTTCGCCCTGGCACGTGGGGCGGACGGCTGACGTGGGGCTCTGCCTTCCCTTGCAGGACACTCCTCTCCCCACGCCTGAATCCAAGA
>NW_008794886.1:664723-667709 GCF_000699145.1 Aptenodytes forsteri | reverse complement strand
TGGCTGGGGGCGTCGCCGAGCAGCGCGATGGGCAGGGGGCCTGGCTGCTGGGCGCCTACGCGTGCCCCGCGGGGCCAAAAGAGCCGCTCAGCTCTGACGGGGAGGGCCGCCAGCCCGGCCGGGCGGCCAGCATGCACGGGCACCCCTCAGGTTCCTCGGAGACCACCTCGCCCTCCTCGGACCCCGGCATCGAGGCCGACCTCACCAGCAGGACCGCCAAGCCCTTCCTGCCCGGCAGCCGGCACAGCGAAGACCTCAGCTCGCCCGGCTCTGACTCAGACGTGGAGGGGGAGATTGAGGCGGCCTTTGCCGGCGGGCGCCTGGTCAGCAACATGATCTCCTCCATCTCGGAGACAGAGCTGGACCTGAGCAGTGACAGCAGCAGCGGCAGGTCCTCCCACCTCACCAACTCCATCGAGGAGGCCAGCTCACCCACCTCGGAGGCTGAGCTGGAGACGGAGCTGGAGGCGCCCGGCCTGATGGGCATCAAGGACTCCCTGCTGCTGGACAAAGGCAAGGAGGAGGAGGAGGAGACCCTGGAGAGGGAGCTCCCGGAGCGCGGTGTGGTGAGGCGGGAGAGCCTGGCAGAGCTGAAGATGGAGGTCTGCTACGACAGCCTGAACCCGGCGGACTCCTCCGCACCTGCGGGCCAGACAGACATCTCTGCCTCCAGCCCCCTGGACCTGAAGATCGACCCGGACCACAGCCTGGAGAGCATCCGGCGCTCCTTCTACCTGCCCGTGGGGCCCAAGCTGATGCCCGAGGCAGACGAGGAGGACAACAGCGAGTATGACTCCGACTCGGAGTCGGAGCCTGACCTGAGCGAGGACTCGGACTCACCCTGGCTGCTCAGCAACCTCGTCAACAAGATGATCTCGGAGGGCTCCTACCCCATCAAGTGTCCGGACGAGTGCTTCCAGCAGACCCACTCGCTCTGTGACACCATCTCCCCAGCCTCTGACCTGGAGCCCGAGATCCTGAGTGAGGCACTGGATGGGGAGCCCGGCTCGCGGGACTCCCCGGTGGGTGCGGGGGAACCAGCCGCCCTGCCCCGCTGCCAGCGCGCCATCGAGCTGGTGGACATGGAGACGCTGCGCAGCTCTCTCCAGCGTGCTGAGGACGAGCGGGCCCTGGGTGCTGGGACGGAGCCGGTGCCGGAGCCGCCCGCTGACGATCCGGGCCCCTTCCTCTTCCTGAGCAACCCCACCAACGACACCATCGCGCCCGTCTTCCCGGGGCGCCCCGTCGCCCTCGACAGGCTGGGCGCCTCCGAGGTCCTGGCCACCTTCGGCTGCTGCCCCGGGCCGCCCCGCACACCCCCGCGCACCTCCCCCGGGACCGAGGCTGCCAGAGGGGAGCCCTGCCACACTGCGGCGCCGCTGGCCGCTGGCCCAGAGGACTGGGCCGTCGACAGGGACCTGGACTCGGGCATCCTGGAGGCCGACAACATGATCGACGATGTCCGGTTAGCGCCCCAGGGGCAGGGCCCCGACGCCAGCCCGCCTGCCCTGGACGTCTCCACCGCCAAGACCAACCGTGGCTTCACCATGGCCTACTCCACGGACGAGGATGAGGCGCCCTACCTGAAGGGCTCCCCCTTCCCCGAGGACCCGCTGCGGGGAAGCTTTGGGGGGGAGCTGCCGCCCGCCCCCGGGGCGCTGGAGCCGCGGGCGCTGGACGAGTCCCTGGCCTACGACTCAGTGAAGTACACGCTGGTGGTGGACGAGCACACGCAGCTGGAGCTGGTGAGCCTGCGGCGCTGCACCTCGGTGCTGAGTGACGACAGCGACCTGCTCCGTGCCTGCGACCGCTGCGACCTGGAGGACGAGGCAGCCTTTGGGGATGGGCTGGCGGCCCCTGACGCCCACAGCTCCTCGGAGGACTTGTCCCCTGAGGCCGACCTGCAGTTCTCAAAGAAGTTCCTCAACGTCTTTGTCAACAGCACCTCCCGCTCCTCCAGTAAGTGACCCGTGCCGTGCCATGCCGTCCCAGGCTGCTCTGTGTGCTGTCGGCAGGCTGGCTGCCCTCCGCCGTCCTGCCTCCAGCTATCCTGGCCATGGCATCATCCCTGTGTGGCATGGCACGGGAGGTGGTGCAGGGGCAGGGTGGCTTCAGGGGGTGTGGGGCTGGACCCGAAAGCTGTGGGCTCTCCCCTGCGGGGCTGCGAGGTTTCGCTGGGCGGCCGATGCCCAACATGCCTTCGCACCAGCGCCCTGTGGGGTCCTCAGCCCTGGGCTGCTGGGTGGGGGATGCAGGGCCAGGGGCTCAGGTGGGACCCCCCAAGGAGGGGCCTGAGCCCATGGGTGATGGCCATCTGCTCCCTGCTCCCCTCTCCCTGAGGGTCCCGCAGCCCCCTGGAGTGGGCAGAGGCGGGAGATGCCCCCCGCACGGTGGGGTGGGAGCTGCCCCCCAGCCCCACTGCAGCCTCCTCCTCCGCAGGCACAGAGTCCTTCGGGCTGTTCTCCTGCATGGTGAACGGGGAGGAGCGGGAGCAAACCCACCGGGCCGTCTTCAGGTGAGCAGCGAGCCTGGTTGTGCCGTGCTGGCCATGACCGTGGCCATGGGTGCCTCGGGGGGTCTTGCAGGACCCCTGCTCCCATGGCTCTGCCCATCCCTGCCCGCATCCTCCTTCTGGCCATCCCTCCCAGGTTCATCCCCCGCCATGAGGACGAGCTGGAGCTGGATGTGGACGACCCCATCCTGGTGGAGCTGGAGGAGGATGACTACTGGTACCGGGGCTACAACATGCGGACGGGGGAGAGGGGCATCTTCCCCGCCTTCTACGCTCACGAGGTTGTTGGCCAAGCCAGGGATGCCATCGGTAGGAGTCTGCGGGGGCCCTGGGGCTGTGTGGGGACCGTGGGGCGCGGGGGGGCATGGGGGGCTTGGGGCGCCTTCTCCTTGTCCCCTCTCTCCGCGCAGGCCTGAAGAGGAACCCGTGCTGGGTGGAGCGGTTCAACGTGCAGTTCCTGGGCTCGGTGGAGGT
>NW_008794886.1:664238-664704 GCF_000699145.1 Aptenodytes forsteri | reverse complement strand
CCCCCCCCAGATTGCCACCACCAGGAAGCTGACGGTGCACCTGCGCCCACCGGCCAGCTGCGACCTGGAGATCACGCTGCAGGGCATCAAACTCATCCTGACTGTCACCGAGTACAGCCGGGACGAGGAGGTGAGGGGTGCGAGTGGGTGGGGGGGCCGGGCACTTGCCCTGCTGCGAGCCAGGTGCCCACACCTCAGCCGACTGCTCTCTTCCAGTTTGAGCGCTGCAGCCACTTCTTCCAGATGAAGAACATCTCCTTCTGTGGGTGCCACCCCCGGAACAGCTGGTGACACCCCCCTCTTCCCGTGTCCCAGGTTGCAAGGGGCTGCCTCCCCCTGGGTGCTCCTGGCCCCCCGCAGCTCCCCCAGCCCCAAGGGACCCCCGTCCATCCCCTGGGAACCCGCACTCCTCTGGTGCCATGCCAGGTCCCCCTGCTCAGTCCCCGTCCTGGCACGGCTGTCCCCG
>NW_008794886.1:663541-663804 GCF_000699145.1 Aptenodytes forsteri | reverse complement strand
GGGCTGGGGGTGCAGGGGGTTGCTGTGCTGGGGTCCAGGCCCCAGCCCAGCCCTGAGCTGCCCTGTTATGCCCCCCCCTTGCAGACGAGCATTTCAGGAATATTACCAGGAGCACCTGGAGTATGCCTGCCCCACAGAGGACATTTACTTGGAGTAAGGGGGCAGTCACTGTGTCTCCTGCTTCCGCACCCCCCTCCAGCCCCACAGACGGCCAGAGACTCTGTCTGACCCCACAACCAGCCGGCTTGGGCCCCGCCGCACAT
>NW_008794886.1:659181-662828 GCF_000699145.1 Aptenodytes forsteri | reverse complement strand
GGCCCGCGCCGCGGGCCGGGGGGCTCCCCGCAGGGTGGGGGGTGATGCTGCCGGCCCCATGGGACCCCCCCCCGGCCTGAATGTATTTGCCCTGTGAGAGGAAAACCCCTGGCTGGGGCCGCTGCCGGGGTCCGGCCCAAGCGTGGCACCGGGCAGGCGGCCACCCCCGTTCCTCACTGCTGTGCCTGGTGATTTATTTTGCTTGCCGGCCCCGTATATCCGACCAGTGCTAGTTTAGTGACTATAACTCCACTCTGCTCTATGTACCAATATTTATCTTGTAACTCAAACAACAAGAGGAGTCCTGAGCAACTGACACTTGTACAAACCCTGGTTAAAGGTTCTCTCCTCACTGCCTTGTCATCCACTTGGTCTTTCAATAAAATATATGCTTGGTGTGACTGCGAGGCTGGGGACCCTCTGTTGGTGCCGCAGGGGCAGCCGGGCTTCCCCAGGGCTGGGGGGGCAGGGCAGAGGGGGTGGGCCTGTGTGGGGTGGGGGCACTGCACCCAGGAGAGTAGGGTGCACGGGTGTGCGCAGGGAAGGCATGTTGCAGTCAGGAGAGTGGGGTACGCGAGTGTGCATGCAGGCTGCAGCAGGGGGTGTGGAGGGTGCATGTGCAGGAGGAGCAGGGGGTGTGTGGGGCATGGCTGGGTGTGCAGGGTGCAATGGGGCTTGCATTCATCCCCCCCGATGAATGGGGGTGTGTATGCAAGAGGCGCAGGGTGCACGGTTGTGTATGCAGGAGGTGCGGGGTGCTGTGGGGTGCACAGCTGATGTGGCACAGCCCCTCCCGCCACCCCCCCTTGCCTGTTCCCTGTCGCTTCTTGCAGCCTGTTTCTGCTTGAGCATCACTGCCACGCCACGGTGCCCCAAGGTTTGGGGTGCAGCTTCCCAGCCTTTGGGGGGGGTGGCACAGCAGTCTGGGGCAGCAAGCCATTACCCCAGAGCAGGAGGACCCAGCCCTTGTCTGTCAGCCTGTGGCGCCCCATGGCAGAGAAGCCACACAGGCACGCGCTGGGTCCATCAGTGTCACCGAGATGGGCGGTGCTGATGTGGCACAGAGCCAGGAGCATCAGCCGTGGGGATAGCTGGGCTCGCGGATGGAGTGGCACAGAGGCCATCAGGCTCAGGAGGGATGGCTGTGGGGACGGCCGGGTACCGGGACCTCGGGGTGTGGGCACGATGTGGCTGGGCTGGCAGCAAGGCTGTGGGGGATACGGGGCTGGTGTGGTGGATAAGGTGGCAGCGGGAATAGCTGCTGGGGGCTGCTGTGAGGCACTGACCCCCCCCTCGGCCCCGAAGCCCCGCCCTTGGTGCCCAGCTCCATGGGCAGAGGGCTCTTTCGGTGGGGGCGCGGGGGGTGTGACCCCAGCCCAGGCTGTGCTCGGCTCAGGGCCATGGGATGTAGGAGCAGCAGCGAGGCGGGGGCGGGAGCCGCGCTGGGCTCTGCAAACGTATCCCCAAGGAGCGGGATGGGCCCTAGAGAAGGTGCCTGGGTACGAGGCCAGCGAGCTCCTGGCACCGTCCTGGACCCTGGGGTCAGGAGCGGAGCCGCACGGCCCTGGGGCTCAGCAGCATGCTCCGTCCCCCCCCCCCCTGTGCCGCCAATTGGGGCTTGTGCTGGAGGCCCAGCCCTGGCACGTGCCTGGAGGCTGCTGTGGCAGCGCCTTGGCCAGGTGGCCGTGCTCTTGCCCTCATGGTGTGGCCCCAACCGTGGCGGCCACAACTGTCCCCAGTGCCTGGATCACCCCCTTCTTTGCCCCCTCGCCTGCTGCCCCCAGTGGGAGCTGGCAGGTAATGGGTGAATAACGGTCACTTTATTGCCCAAAGAATCTCTCCAGGTAGCAGATGTGCACCAGGTGCAGCAGCCGATCGTTATGCAGCATTTGCATCTATTTAAGCATATTCCAATCAGTGCCAATAACGCCACCAAACCCAGACCACTGCTGAGCAGCTCGAGCATGCGCCAGTGTGGGGGGTAATGCTCCTGGGGAAAACCAGGGGGTCATTGGGGTGACCATAATGCCTCCTGTGCTGGAGAGGCTGCCTGGGGCAGGGGTGCTCAGCTGGGGGTCCCCCCTGGATGCTGTGCACCTCCCCAGCCCTTTACCCCCCTTTCTTTCTCCCTCGGCTGCTGTTTTTCCCCCAAGGCAACCACAATGTCCAGGTTCGCCAGCAGCTGCAGATACCGAATGAGGCCTCGTGTGTGTCCGCCCCCTTCAGCTCTTGGCACCCCGCACCCGGGAACCCTGGTGCCCCGTTGCCGGGAAGCGGGAGCTGCTGTAACTGCCCCATGCCTCTGCCCCCACTGCCGGCCTGCCAGCCCCGCTGGGCCCCACTCCACCTGCGGACGGTGGCACCGTGCCCCAGCCTGGGGAGAGGCATCACTTGGCACTGGTGGTTCTGCCGGGGCCCCGGTGGGGCTGCAGGCAGGCGGATGTGTCTGTCTGGCACAGGTGGCCCTGGAGCAGTCCCCGGCACCTTGCCCGGAGGCTGGCAGGAGCAGGGGCCATCCCCAAACACAGCCGCTGCCCATGGGGCAGGCAGCCAGACACAGGGCAGCATGGGCAGAGATGGGCACCGGCAGCGGCTCCGTGGGGTCCTGGCTTGTCCCGCCTGCGGCTCCAGTGCTGCTGCAGCAGGAGCTGCAAGAGACAGTGCTGGGGACGAGACAGGAATGAGTGTCCCCAAGGACACCCAATGCTTGGCACGAGGTGCTGTGGGGCCTGCACTGGCGTCACTGCTCCCAAGAGCTGGCGTGGCCCCAGCCCTGCAGCAGCACAGCTCGGGGCGACTCTTTTGCCTGGGTAAGTAAGTCCCACAGCAGCCTTGGGGATGGCGAGTGCTCCCAGCCCCTCAAGCAGCCCATCCATCCTGGGAACGGGGGCCTGGCCATGGCTCGGCAGGGCACCTTGGGGCAGGGCATGGCAGAGGCCTTGGTGCTGGGGAGGGACATGGGCAGAGGTGTCGGGGTGTGGTGGCTGCAGTCCCCAGGGGTGGTGGGGCCCTGTGAGCAGGGCGGGATGGGCGGGAGCCTGCGGGGCTGTAGCCGCTGGCACACTCCCCTGCAGACCACCACGGCTGGCTTCATGGTGTTGCTTGCCAGCCCTGCGGCTGTGGGTTCTCTGCACTGCAGCTAGACCCTGCCCTGAGCACATCTGTCCCTCCGGGGCTCCCGCTTGGCCCTGGTCCTGTGGGGTGAGCCCCAGATGTCAGGCGTGGGACAGTGCAAGGGACAGGCCAGCATGGGACGGGATGTTGGTTGTGCAGGTCACTGCAGGGCTGGGAGCGCAAGGGTGCCCACAGCACTGCACCAGCTCCAGGGCCACCCCCTCCTGCAAAGCCAAGCCCAGCACGGCGGCCCCGGGGAGAGCCCAGCTTCCTGCAGCAGGGCACCAGCCCCGGGAAGCTGCCCCCCGGCCAGCCAGGGAGTCCTGGGGCACCAGGGTGATGGGTGCAGGTCCATCCCACACCACCCTGCGCAGACGAGCAGCCCTGGGGAGCAGCGAGGGGCCGGGGCCCCCCCCCCCCCCCCGCCCCGGTTCAGCATTTAGCAAGGTTAATCCCGGGTTAATCTACCGATTACCTCCGCGGGCTTCCCCCAAGACCGGACCCGAGCCGGGCGGGTGGCGAACCCGCCCGCC
>NW_008794886.1:656816-659078 GCF_000699145.1 Aptenodytes forsteri | reverse complement strand
CTTTCTTATAAATTTATTACATAATAATAATAATTAATAATAATAATAATAATATAATATAAGAAACATAGATCTCTGTGGGGTATGTGTATCACAACGTCAAGGGCGGGAGGCGAATGGCCACACCTCCATGACTCTGGAGAAGGAGAAATCTCCTCCAAAAATCCATACAAAATAAGGGTGAAGTCAAACTGACCCTGTAAAATTAAAAACAGAACAAAAACCCACAGGTGAGTCCGTCTGGGTAAGAAACAAGAGTGTGGTTGTTCGAGCCGTGTGCGTGCGCATGTGGTCGCACGCGTGTGTGCGAGGGCGGGAGCCAGTATATGCACATGCAGTGGGTGTGAGCGCGCGCCCGGGGGCGTGCGGGGGTGTCTCCGCGGGTGACACATGCATGCGGCAGTGAGGGCTGCCCACGGGCGGACAGAAAGAAAACCGCGCCGCACTTTGTCGCTGTTTGGAAATGGTTTTGGCTGGCGAAGCTCTTCACCACTAGGAACAAAGTGCTTTGGGTTTTGTTTTCTCTTCTTTTACAGTCAGAATTACAGACAGGAGCTGATGGAGAACAGGGATTGATGACGTTAGTCTGGACAAAGGAAAAATACCAACAACTTTTAAAAAAAAACCCCTTCAAAGCAAAAAAAAGTGTATCCCTTTTTACAGAAGATAACCCAAGTCATTGAGAAGCCATGAGAATCACAGTAACCGCCACGCACGGCCGGTCCCGGCGCCACCGGGACGGCGCGGCCGAGGGGTGCGGCGCTTGCTGCCAGCCGCACCGCAGGCTCGTGGGGTCGGTTTCTCGCCCGCTACCGCTCTGCCTTCTTCTGGATGGCTTTTCAAAATGAAATGTCTCACTGGGTCTGGAGATGTTTGGAGCGGAGATGCCAATGCAGCCAGAATAGATACAGAGTCAGGAAAGCGCTATCTACACCTGGGGAAAATCCTCTTTGCTTCAGCTGAGAAAATAAAAGTAAAGTAGCAGCAGCTGCGTTAGCAGGGGGGTTATGGTTCTGCTGGGGGGGCTGGAGATGGCCATGGGACAAGACCTCGGCCCTCGGGCAACCTGGCTGCCCCGGTGAAGGCACCGCTGGGCACCACGCCGCTGGGGCGAGTGACCTGACCCTGGTTGGGCGCTGCGGGTGCAGGGGATGTGGCCGCCCCGGGAGCTGGCGGGACCATGAAGCACAGGCTGCGCAGCCAGCAGGGCGCGTGGGATGTGGCCACCCAGTGCCCTTGCTGCCACCCCAGCTGGATGGGCTTGAGGGGTGCAGACAGGCACAGGGTAGGAGTGGGCTGTCTACAGCTGGGGAGGGACAAGCAAGTCAGTTGAAGGGGCCTCGGCACCAGCCCGCGGCTGCTCCTGGCACAAAACCACCTGCGGTGCCCCAGGCACCACCCCAAAGCAAAGCACGTTCTCCCGGTGGCCCTGGTGCTGCCCGGGGATGGTGCTGTCTCCAAAGCCCTGAGCCCACGCTCGTCTGGCTCTGCCATGTGCGTGTGTCCATGGCGGGTGTGGGGAGACAGGGAGTGTGCAGCTCTTGGGGGGAGGGAGATGAGGAGGATGAAGCTGTCACTGCTGGGGCAGGGGAGCAGGTTTGCGGCAGACCCGGGCAGCCCCTGGGATGGGGGCAATGGCGCGGCAGCGTGGTTGGAAGTTGCCTTCTTTCGTGTTACGCCTGACTGGGACGAGCCGTGGTGTCCCTGGGAGCGACGGCCGCGGCCGCTGTCCTGCAGGAGGGATCACGCAGTGTTTGCCAACACAGGTACGGCTGCAGCTGCTTCGTGGTGGAAGCTGGGATGCACAGCAGGGCGGCGTGGCCGCCGGCTCCACCAGGGCAGAGCGGTGCATCCACCATTTCCAGCCCTTGCAAGAGGATTGAGGGCAGTGGGGGGAATTGCGGGTGGAGGAGGAGGGCTCCTCAGAAATGGCAAGAAGGCGTCCAGCTTTCCTGGTCCCAGACCGAACTTTCTGCAGAAAAGTTGCGCTCTGCAGACTTCTGGCCTCTTGCGGCAAGAGGCGGGTGCAGGCGGGTCTCTCTCGGTCGCCCCGGAAACAGCTGCAGAAGGGGCAGAGACCCTGGGTTCACCCGGCGTGAACCCGCCGAGCAGCCTGCACTCAGGCTAACACACTGTCACACTTCCACCAGCAGCGCCCGCTGGCTGCCCTGAGGGGCTCGCGCGGGGCTGGAGGGAGGGTCGCGCCAAGGGGCTGCAGCGGCTCCTTGGGAGCAGCGCTCAGCAGAGCCGCCCACCACCCCG
>NW_008794886.1:655515-656670 GCF_000699145.1 Aptenodytes forsteri | reverse complement strand
CAGGGGAAGAGGTGAAAGGGGCAGCGGTGGAACAAGCTGGCCGGGCGGGCAGGGCTGGCAGGCAGGGCTGGGCAGGGCTGGGGCGTGCAGAGGGGCTGCGGGGCGCTGGGAGCACCAAGCCGGGCGCGGGGCTGCGCAGCCGGGGACGAGCCATCAGTGGTGCAGAGGCTCGGCCAAGCCATGGTGTGTGGACACCCAGCGTGCGCTGGTGGGTGCTGCTCTGCGGGGCCACCAGTGCCTGCCATGCCCATGCAGCAGGAGCCGGCCCCAGGGGACCCAGGGGATGGAGCCTGAGTGGGGACAGCCGGGGGCTGTGCAAAGCATGCGGCAGCAGGGGCCAAAGCCAGCCAGACAACAGGCACAGGTCCCCTGTGGCACACTGTGAGCTGCGAACAAGCATTTCCACATCAGCAGGAGGCTCCAGAGCAGCCTCACAAAAGCAGCACGAGGAACAAACAGCCAAATGAATTCCTAGGAAATCGTGATGCTCTACAGTTTGGGAAAGAGGCTGCACGACAGCCTGGGACGTGCCCAGGCCCACGTGTGCAGTGGGGCCTCCTCAGGGGGCTGCGCGGTGGCAGGCCCGGCATGCGGCGTCCCTGCAGGGGTGCAGAGGAGCTGGGTGCTCACTGGCATCCCGGGACGTGCCGGTGCTGCTTTGCCAGGCACGGAGCTGAAGAAGCAGCATCAGCCTGGAGAACTAAGGTCCGGTCGCAGGGGTGAGACAAGCTCTGGTTGCAGGGGACAAGTGGCGAGTTCGGTTCATGGCCGTGTGTCTGTGAGCACTGTGGGTACGGGCACTGCAAAGCGTGCGGGAGGTGGTGGAGGGATGAGGCGAGCGGACGGCCGGAGCTGGGGGGCCTCTGAAGGGCGGAGGCCAGGCAGCATCAGCCTGGAGAACTAAGGTCCGGTCGCAGGGGTGAGACAAGCTCTGGTTGCAGGGGACAAGTGGCGAGTTCGGTTCATGGCCGTGTGTCTGTGAGCACTGTGGGTACGGGCACTGCAAAGCGTGCGGGAGGTGGTGGAGGGATGAGGCGAGCGGACGGCCGGAGCTGGGGGGCCTCTGAAGGGCGGAGGCCAGGGGATGCGAGAGCAGCAGCAGCAGTCGCCGTGGGGGGGGGGTGGGGTGGAGGGATGAGGCGAGCGCCGGAGCTG
>NW_008794886.1:653982-655466 GCF_000699145.1 Aptenodytes forsteri | reverse complement strand
AGGGGCGGAGGGCAGGGGATGCGAGAGCAGCAGCAGCAGTGGCTGTGCTGGCAGGAGCGGCGCAACCGCACTGGTGGCACAGGACGTCTCTGGTGCAGGACATCCCCATCTGTGCCGAAGCGTGCCAGCAAGCCCTTGCGACTGGAGGGTGCCAAGTAACGCCAGCATGGGTGAATGAGCTGGAGCCTGGGCAATGGAGGGTGAGGGGGGTGGAGGGGTGCTGAGCTGGGGTGCAGGGTGATAGGTGGGTGCGTGCGGCTGCACATGCTGCTGGCCGCAGGTGAGGTGTGCAGGGGCTGGTGGGGCAGATTCGAGGCATGAAGGTGGGAGGTATGCAGGAGGGGTTAAGGCAGGAGGTGCACAGGAGGGGTGAAGGTGCCAGGTACATGGAAGGGCGCATGGTGGGGGGCCCAGCGGGGCAAATGGAGAGGGGTGGGGTACGTGGCGGCAGAGGGTGATGGGCTCAGCTGCGACCACGGGGCAGGGAGGCAGAAGGGGCAGGACCTGGTCTGCGGCATCCCGCACCAGGTCATGCAGGACAGTGGCAGCGTTGGCACAGACGGGGCTGGGTGATGCCTGATGGGGTGCAATGGCACACCTGGTAAAGCAGGCGGTGGATTCAGGCAGACGCAATGGCTGCTATCGCGATTTGGATGCCTCTTGGCTCACCAGGTTATGGGGCGTGAGGCCCGGGGTACCCTGGGGTGTGGAGCACAGGCTGTTTGCTCACAGATCCAGCTCAAAGCCCCTCGCTCCATCCCCGGGCGCCTGCCCTGGCTGGGAGCGGCGGGATGGTGCCCGGGGAGGGGGAAAGGCTGCAAACCCCCAGGGCCCAGTGGCTTCCAGAGAGCTCTGGATGGAGCCGCTTGGGCACGTGCCCAGCAAGAGCTCAGGGAAAAGGAGACGGCGCCACAGCGCGTCAGGATCCATCCCGGGGAGGGCCTGGTGTGCCAGCACAGGTCAGGATCCATCCCGGGGAGGGCCTGGTGTGCCAGCACAGGTCAGGATCCATCCCGGGGAGGGCCTGGTGTGCCAGCACAGGTCAGGATCCATCCCGGGGAGGGCCTGGTGTGCCAGCACAGGTCAGGATCCATCCCAGGGAGGGCCTGGTGCACAGAAGGGGCTGCCGCCCCTGCCCTGGGCCTGGGCCTTTTCCCTGGCTGAAGGTTGTAAAGGTTTGGAGATGTGTGAGGGTCAGAAGGAACCTCCTTGTCCTTCCCTCTAGCACCAGAAGAGTTAATGCCTTCGTAGGGGATTCAGCTTTTTGGGAACACCGGTCACCAAGCCATCCCCTCCCGAGCTGGCCAAGCCCTGGCCACCCCTGTGCCAGGGCAGGGCGAGGTCGGGGGACGGTGCGGCGAGGAAGGGGCACGTGGGGCACCGGGCACCACGCTGGGGGATAGGGACGCCACCTCCTCCAGCGCCGGGGCTGGCCTGTGTCACTCCGGCTCCCCTGAAGCCGTTGGGTGACGGAGTGGCTCCTG
>NW_008794886.1:652780-653957 GCF_000699145.1 Aptenodytes forsteri | reverse complement strand
CCACGACACCGCCAGCCCCTGGGCTCCCCAGCGGCGCGGTGGGAGCCAGCCCGGCTGCTGGACCCACATGCCGGCCTTCTCCCGCTCCCGATGGCCGCTCCAGAGGAGCAGCCCCACTGGGACCCTTGTGGCTGGGCCAAGACCTGGTGCCTGCGCAGGGCTGTGCCGGTGGCAGCGCGGTGCGAGCGCTGGGCGTGATGGTGGCGATTGCTCCCTGGGAGCAGAGGCGGGAGGGGGACCTGATGCCATGGGCCCTGTGCCTGCCAGAGGCGCCAGGTTCTGGGGGGTGGTGGAAGCGCCAGCTCCGTGCGTCTCTGCCTGGCGGAGGTGGAAGACTCGGTGTGTCCCAAAAACCAAGTTTTGTTTTGTGTTTCTAAATCTTTAAAATCCAGAGTGTCTGAAAGGAACTGTTGGGTTTTTTTGTGTTTTTTTTTTTAAAAAAGACTTTAACATTCATTCAGTCAGTCGCTAAAAACTCCCATGAGCCATGGGCGTCCCAGGGGAGGGGTGCAGGCACCACCTCGCCAGCATCTCAGCAAGTCTAGAGATATATAGATTTAGTAAAATCATAACAAAATCAGGTGGCTATAGATATAGATATAGATATATAGATATTTGTTCTCTCTTTTCAAATATATAGCTGATTAAAAAGATGCAAAATAAGGATGACTAGGACGGAGTGGGAATCCTGTAGTTCAATATCATCTCTTGTAGATCATCAGCTGCTCTCTATATAAATGCACGGAGATTATATATTATCCATCAACGTGTCCCCCTTGGAAACAAGAATTCAGTCAGTCGCTAAAAACTCCCATGAGCCATGGGCGTCCCAGGGGAGGGGTGCAGGCACCACCTCGCCAGCATCTCAGCAAGTCTAGAGATATATAGATTTAGTAAAATCATAACAAAATCAGGTGGCTATAGATATAGATATAGATATATAGATATTTGTTCTCTCTTTTCAAATATATAGCTGATTAAAAAGATGCAAAATAAGGATGACTAGGACGGAGTGGGAATCCTGTAGTTCAATATCATCTCTTGTAGATCATCAGTCTATATCTATATAAATGCACGGAGATTATATATTATCCATCAACGCCTTGGAAACAAGACCTCAAACCAAGAGGAAATAAAACATCTCCCCCTCCCCCCCCCCCCCCCCCAGCTCTCAGCA
>NW_008794886.1:636179-652545 GCF_000699145.1 Aptenodytes forsteri | reverse complement strand
CGGAACGTTGGCAAAGCATTTTCTGCTGGATTCCCCACCAGCCTCCCTCTGACATCCCCAAACATGCTTCTATCCATGCGGTTTCAGTCCCTCTCTCACCAGGGCAACCAAGGGTGACGGGCAGAGCAGCAGCACAGAGTCCAGGGCTAGTCTCTCACGCGGGAATTGCTCTTCTGGCTTTTACGGCAAGGCTGGCTGCTCCCTGGGGCGACTCTGCGCAGGAGGGAGCAGGTCTGGGCGTCACCGCAGGCATCCACCCAGCCACCGTGCTGGGACTGCCCTTCCACGGAGACCTCTGTGTGCTGGAGCCCTTTCCCTCCAAGCACTGGCAGGACAACCCGGTTCGGCCAGCTGCCTCCGACCCCAGCGGGGAGAGCCTGCACGCGGCCGGGGCCACCACTGCAGCCGTGGTGCCTCCTGCCTGCTCTTCCCAACACGGACTGAGCACCAGCACCGGTGCCGGCCCTGCCTGCCTCCTGCAGCAGCCCCTGCCCTGCCGTGCTTCCACCACACCTGCCGGCTCAGAGCAGCTCAGGGTCTCCATACCGGGGGCTGCCCCTACCTGCCTGAGATGTGGCCCGGCGGCACGCGCCCGGCCCGCTCGCCTCCCTGCCACGCTCCAACTGGCGTCTCCCTGCCTGTCACACCTGGGCAACATGGCCAGCACTTGGCCTACAGCAGAAGCCCTTTCCCTAGTTGGGGCTCAGCTCCTCACTGCACCACTGGCCCTGCCCCGCTCCCCACCCCGACCAGGTGTTGCCCTTCGACCACGGGGAGCCCGGGCTCGGCAGCACGTGGTGCCTCGGCCCCTCCGGCCACCAGCGACGCCCCTGGGGAAGAGCACATCAAGCGATATACAGGCCAGACTCTCTGGGAGGAACAGAAATGAGGATGTATTTCATGCAACATTCCTTGTCCCGAAGGCGTCGCGGGGCTGGCGGGGCCGAGCGGGGTCTGCGTGTGCGTGGCCCGCCGGGGCGGTGTGGGAGCGGGCGGGAGCCCCTCGGCTCCACGCCCTTCAGTGCAGTGCTCAGAATAGAAAGAGAATCAAAGTGGGTTTTATTAGTCTAGTAGAAATGCCCCCCCACCCCCCGTGGTGGCTCTGGAAGAGGCCAGCGCTGCCTGGCACGGTCAGCTGTCTACCAGCTGCTTGAGTGCCCGCTCAATGTTCATCCGGTGCCCGACCCGGGTCACCCCCAACTCCACAAAGTCCTCCTTGGTGAGGGCAGGCAGGTGCGTGCCCTCTATTTCATGGTCCTCAAACTTGTCTCGGTGCTCCACCAAATTGATGCTTTCCAGCCAGTCCCCGACGTCGTACTTGTTCCACAGGTGGAGGGGTTTCTGCATGAAGGGCCGAGGTGGGTGGAGGGTGTGCAGGGGTGGCCCTGGAGAGGGGGACGGGGATGGGGAGCGGCTCCGGGCGCTCACGCTCCTCACCACAAAGCGCACCTCCTTGGGCTCGTGTGGGATGGAGAGGCTGGAAGATTTGAGGATGGTGGGAGGGGTCAGACCGTAGGGCCGGACGGTGCTGAGGGGCTCTGTCCGATCCAGAGCCGGCTTCACGGGGCTGGGGGTACGTCGGGTTACAGGGTAGCGACTGCCAGGTCGGACTGTGTAGGTGGTCCCGGAGCTCCGCTGGGAAATGGTGCTGAGTTCTCCTAAACTACTGAAAAGTCTGCAGAAAGAACGGTACAGCGAGAGAGAGAGGAGAGAGAGCAGAGGGCAGGGGTGAGGCGGAGGTCCCCAGACACAGGAGCACACACACAATATACATGGGGGGGGGGCCGCTGGAGGGCTGGGCCAGCCTGAGACAGGAGGGGGCTCTGCAGCGCTGGGGACACGGCTCGGAGCACTTCAGCCAAGCCTTTCTTGCAAGCCCTGCCAGGGCTGTTCCAGAGGAGGTAGAAGAAGTTCGAGCAAGTATCTCCAGTATCTCCGGTTCCCGGCCAAACCTGCCCTAGCTGCCACAGCTCTGAAGCCCATCGAGACCTACCAGGGAGGAAGGTGGCCCTGCAGCCCGCTGGGTGCACACAAAGACTTGCTGCAGCTGAAGACCCTGCACCTCTCCCTGCCTCAGCTGGTCAGCAAGAAGCTGTGGCAGAGCTGCATCAATGCCCACCGGCCCCACCTCCCACCGGGGACCCCCAAGTCTCCCCTCACTAACCACACTGCTGTCGGCGTGCTCTCAGGTCCCGCCATGGACTTGGAGCAAACCAGCGCTCCTGAGCACATTGGCCCGTCGGGGCAGAGCCTGTTCCTGGGACAAGAGGGAACCTTCGGCCATCTCCCCAGAGAGCAGTGTGGGGACGGGAGGACCGTCACGCCACCCCAAGGATGGAGGCAGCAGGGTCTGATCGTCACCCGATGGTGGTCAGCTCGTTAGTGTGGGCTGAAGCAGCCCAGAGGTGTCTGGACTGGTCTTCCCCTTGTGCTATGCAACGTCCGCCTCCCTGGCCTGCATCCTGCAACGTGGTGGGCACAGGCCATGGAGCTGGGCAGGGGGCGGGGGCAGCCCCTCCTGCAGCACTTGGCTCTACCCGCTCACCACTACGAGAGCCTCTGATGTGGGACAAACCACACCGCAAGCATGCCTTCCTTCTGCCCTTGCCTCTTGCCTTTATTGCCTCCCCTAGCATAAACAAGTACTCTGGGTATGAGAAAAGAAAGGGATCTAAAACCTGGCAGGGCAAGATCATGGAGGATGAGTCCTTTGAGCGCAATGAGCTGGGTGAGTGCCTCAGCCTGGGAGGCCTCGGGAAGGCACGCTGCTGGGCCCGGCTCTGTTCATGCCCTGCTTTGGGGTCTCCTCCCATAAGCACCCACTGCTGACTGCGGCTGGGGACAGGGCTCTGACCGGGAGGGACCTGGGGCTCCCGTGCAGTCTCTCTGTCCTGGCAGTGAAAGTGAACGCAGCACCCTGAACCCACCCCAGGGCTTTGGTCACTGCTCTGTGATAGCCTCCGATTGAGGCTGGCGGGGTCTCAGCTCCAAGGAGGGTTCTCAACAGGGGCCCACGTCCCGCGGCAGCTCAGGGGCCTGGATGCTCCCACAGCAGAAGTGCTGCAGCCCTGACCGAGCGTGAATGGGGAGGAAGGGGAGGAAGGGTCCGCTGCTTCGGGGCTACACAGCCTTGGGCCAAGAGGCACGGCATTACCGGGGCTGGGTTGGTTATCTCATTGCTAAATAGTCCATGACCACTCATTTGGGGCAAGCAATGTCAGTTTGCTTGTCCTCCAGACTAACCGATAAAATGCAACAGAACCGCAGCTCCTTGGCACCTTTCTGGCTGTAGGCTGGGTGTGACGTCGGTTAACAAACAAGCAGTCCTCTGGGCTGTCTGCATGGTGCCCTGCGTGCAGCCCAGCGCAGTACGGTTCCTCTGCTTCCCTGCCACCCTCCAAGCTCTGCCCTCCCATCTCAGGTCCCTCCTGGAACAGATGGACCTTCTGGAAACCTGTTGATGGCTACAGGAGTCCAAAGGTACAGCTGACTGCATAGACCTGCTGCCACTAATGCACACACCACACAAGACCCACACTTTGGGAGGTTAATAAGCACCAGTAATTTCTTAGAGAGATGGCTCCGAAAGGATTAGCTTAACACAAGTATGAAGGTCTGTTCATAGTCTGTGAGCTTAAACATGTTTTCTCTTATTCTTATTTTCTTGCCACCTTGGCAGAGAAAGCAAGAGGGTTATAAAGAAGCATGACGATGAATCACATTTGGGAAGCTCCGCCAATACAGAAGAGGAAGAGCTGAATGACCTTGAGGGCTGCAGTACAAGAAACAGAACGAAAAGCAACAGTATAAAATACGGCGTCCTGCCCAGAGGGCTGGCAAAGGATCTCTGCTGTCTACTAGAAGTGATGGAGACAAAGTTCTGGGTCTACTGATAGATGCCAGGAGGGGGTGACTGGGAGGCACCAACGTAGCATGGCCATGGAAAAGAGAAACACTGCAAGATCTAAGGTGTGTATTTCTCACAGACATGAGGATGCATTCATATTGCCATAGGAGACACCGCTACACTCTCATCTGAAATTCTGAGCACAGTTCTGGTCACTTGTGTTCAAGAAAGGTAAATGCGAACAGAAATGGCTGCAGACACAGCACCTGGTGTGCCAAAGGCTTGTTTAACCTGCCCAAAGTGGGACAGAGTGGGAAATTTCACAGAGTCTGTGAAAGGAGAAGAGAGTCTTAAGCTGGAGGGTACTGAGGACTCCAGGTCACCAACACATGCTCGCTGGATAGCAAAGAGGACACCTGGTTGTCAAATCAATAGCTCTGTTCAGAGGAAGCTGGGAGCCCACGAGGCATTTTGGGTGGTACTGCCGGATGAGGACGTGCTTTGGGCATAGTGTGAGCAACGCACGGGGATGAAGCCATGGCCCTACCTTCAAGGCATGCAATCAGCCATACGGAGTTACTGTTTGAAGATTCCTCTTCCCTATGGTTGGGAAAACAAATCAAAATCTGTGCCCAAACATGAATGAATCTTGCTACAGGATGAATGACGGTTGCTGCACCGAGGATTTCAGAGGGCAGCGACATGCTATGTGCTCATGACTCCAGACTTTTTCTGCACTGCTTCATACTGGGCAGTCCTTCAATTTCTGGGGTGCAGGGGGTGCTGAGAGCTTCCACACAAGGCTCTGTGTGGTCTGCTGTGAGGAAGAACAACTGGGCCATGGAGTAATTTTGTATGTGAGCTCAGACAGCAGAGACTTGCCCCACAAGTGCTGCAATTTGTCCTGAGCATTTTTGAGTTTAGGCTGCAAACAAAAAGGGTTCATGAATGTAGGACATCGCTCCAGAGGATTTGGAAGGCTCCATAAATGGGTAAATCGAAGCCTTATTGTCCAGTAGTGTTCTGGTATTCCTGCTGCCCCTCTTTCAGGAGACGAGGGTAAGACTGGCATGCAGGTATAGCTCAGACAACAGCAACCTCAGCGCTGCTGTCACAACACGCAAATTAGTTTCCACCTGCCTGTTGACAAGGAATTAACAATTATCTGCTGAGATGCTGCGATGCTGGGGACATGGAGAGGTGTTGCGGGCAGCCCTCCCTGCCCAGGGAGATGCAGAGGCAGCAGGGCCAGACCTGCAGCAGCCCTGTGCAGGTGTGCTCCTCACTGAAGTGGTGGACACACGATGGCTGTCTGGCAGCATGGGCCTTGCCAACAGTGGAGATGCAGGTCCCACGAGACCCACATCATGTGGCAGGTTGTGCTGCAAGGCCTCCCTGGCTCTCGGCACAGTTTCTTTTTTGTTTGTTGGCTTACAGGGCCTGGGAAGTTGGCTATTCCTGCTCTCGGGGAACAGGGTTGCTGGAACCACATGTGAGAAATCAGCTGTGCGCCCAAGCTTCCACGGCTGGCATGTCCTTGCAATGATGAGACGGTGCCATGGCAGATGGCCGTGTATGTAATCTGTAGGTCTATTCTCCTCTGCAGAGCACCGGCTTGGTCAGTGCAACGCACTGTTGGCAATATGCAGTTGGCTCTCAACACCTTCAGCAGCACCGTTCTGCCAACCATGCATTACGTTGCAGACAGCCTGCCAGTCTCTGATGTCCTGTCCAGCTCTGGAAGCTGACTTCACTATGGGCCATCAGTCCAATTACTTGGTCACAAGCACTTCATTCTGCTCTGAAGCGAGGTTAAGCTTTTCTGGATGCAATTGTTCACAAGTGGCACCTCAGCACAGTATCCCTTCCAAGGACTTGCACATTATGCACAGCGACAATATCTGCTTAGAGCGTTTTTTCCTGGATCACTGCTCTTCTTCACTGGAGGTTCATGTTGGCATATCATGTGTTTTTCCAGAGGAATACACACTGACAGAGATGTGTGCCAGCCAGCTGTAGCCAAGCTGAGGCCAAATGCTGCTACGTTTTAGGATGTTGCTATTAAGGACTTCAGCTTTGTCAGGTTTCATGAGCACTACGGCCTTGTCCACTTCTCCTTTAGGCAACATCAAGTCAGTGTAACTGGGGAGCTTAAGAAGAAAAATGAAATGCTTCACTTTCCATTTCTGGTGGAGCTCCAGCTGGGCCTTGGAACACCAGCAGCCCAGAGATGGTGGGACTGCTGGTTGCCACAGGTTTCATTGTGAGTTGGGACGTGGCAGCTCTAATCACTGTTACAAGGCTGCCTTCAAGCTTGTCTCCTCTGAACACGTGAAATGCAGGTTCTGGCAGCTCTCAACCTGGGTCCTGCAGAGCTCGGTGGTGGCAGTCTGTCAGCACCAGCAGTAGCAATAGACCGGTTGCCTGGATTGCTTCTTCAGTGTAGCCAGAAAAACTAGTCTTTTGAGACGCAGAAGACAAGGCCTGATTTGTGCACCACAGCACACACGTGGAACTGACTGGAATCAGGAAAGAGGGAGAACAGGTCTCATGGGAAGCAGTCGCACAAGCAAAGAAACACCAGCTTGATGAAAAAGGAAGTTCTAACCAAAGAAAGAGGGATTATGCATTTGTAGGACAACTAATTAAGCCTTCTGGGAATACTTTTACTGAAGGTATTAAAAAGCAGATTTCTTGAATGAGTTACTAACAGATGAGCATTCTTCCTTTGAACTCTGTATCTCAGTCCAAATTTCTTCAGGAGTAACACAGGTGAGGACAGATTCAGCAACAGAGGTAGCGCACTTCTAATCACTCCAAAGAGAAATGCTTTGCTTTTGCTCGGCAAGTCTTTCCTGTTGCTGCTCTTGGCTTCCAGGTGTTTTCATACCGGCCTTCAAAAGCATCTCCATTGCTTTTTCATTAGAACTGCATGAAGGACTCACCTCCTGTGATGAACAACCTTCGTTAACTGATGAGTGAGACACGAGAGTGCTCTTGTGATGCTCCATCAGTGCTTGGTGCACCCAAAGGCTCCGACACAGAGCTTGGTGCTATCTGTGACCATGGCCAGGCTGTGCTTTAGGGCCTAATCCTCTCTTTAGGAGACTAATCCTCTCTTTGCCTGAAATGCAGATGGACACTTTGAAGCTTCCTGCCTACAATGGTGCATGCCCAGATGACATGACACCTCTACAGTTCCCATTTTGAAACGATTTTGTCTTCCAGAATTGCCTCATGAGAATTGTCCCTGAAAATGGGAGGACAAAGGGGAGGAGTACAGAAAGGAAGGAAAGTCTCTCTGGATAGCCCCCAAAACAAAATACAGAAGCACTTGTGCTACGTGTCACCATGGAAATAACACAACTGCCGAACAGGACATAAACTCACTGGCAGGAACTGGACACTCTCACATGCTGCTTTGTAAGTGAAGACAGTGTCCAGGGGAAAGCAGCACTTCCCATCCCCTGCCTGAGCCCCAGCTCTTGCTGACAGACTCCTTTCAGATGAGTTTTCTTTTGGTGGACGGCTGGTGAAGGGGTACGGGCCTGTTTCAAAAGCTGGAAGGAAATACGCTTCTTCACAGAACCTTGAGGAAGCCCCATTGACCAGAGGGCCAAGTGAAGCCTCGTCACAAAGGAGCCAGGAAAGCCCTTCCCTCCCCAGAGCTGGATGCTCTGCCCAGACAGTGAACCCCCAGGACGAGAGGCAGCACTGCAGCCACCCTGCTCCAACAGCGTGCACGGCACCAGTGGCAGACAGGGCTGCATTACTGGGAGATTGATGAGCTGTTCGCAAGGACTGTTTGCCAACCCACTGCTCTTCCTTAACTACTGAATTTCGGCAAGAAATTTGTTCCTGGCTCTCAGCAAAAGAATCCAAAGAGAGGATAAGCTTATCCCCATAAAGGAAGCCCACAGGGAAAAGGGTGCCCAACAGTGCGTGAGGCTTATCTGAAGAACTACTGAGAACAAGTGTTTTCACTGAAGGCAATCTAATTTCCTGCTGTCATTTTTTCTTAGGACTCTACTAGTGCAGCCAGCACTTTCATTAGGGAAGATAACTCTGCCACTTTGGAGTTCTTCTCTTTCACAGTAGGAAAACAAAGGGATGCTGAGAAGGAACACCTGCAAAACTGATACAAACGAGTGGGGTTAATTGTACCCAATGTACTGTCCCTCCTGAAGGCAATGCAGTAACTCCACCACCATCTGGAGAGTTGATGATGCTGAAGAAGCACTGGAAGAGTTCCTCTTCAGATGAACACAAGAATGAGCAAACCAGGAGAGAACTGTTAAATTTTGTAACTTTAAGGGATGCTACACTTCTGTATGGAGTCTCCTGAGCAGAAATAAATGCAGAACCTATGGGCAGCGCTTATACGTGAAGTCCTACAAATCAGGCAGCTTGGTCCTATGGATCATGGTTACCTCGGGCACAGCTCTTGTGTTCTTGGCACGTGTCGGACTTCAATGCACAGACAGCTCAGAAGTGCTGAACACGTGCAACTGGTCTAACGTTGCCCAAAAGAGCTTTCACAGGAGTCAGGGACTTTATGAAGGGGCCCAGCAACTGCATTGTGCATGAGCAATAAAGCTGATGTTTTCCAAAAGCAACCGATGTACTGCACAAGCACAGTATAATCAACTTATACCTCCATGCATGAAACAGCTCCGCTGCAGTGGTGGTGCAGCAGTTCAGACTAGCATGCCACCTGCCTAGGAATCCCAGGTAAACGTCCCAAATCTTCAGATTCTGCCCAGACAACATTTTCAGTGGAAAGGTAGGCATTTTGGGGAGAACTCAGAAGTTGGTCACCTCTATACTCCTTTTCTGAGAAGGATGGCTTCTTTGGACCAGACTACAGGTCTATTCCCTTCAGGAAGGCAGCCTGTAAGGGTGCCAAAACAGTTCAAGTGGATAACCTGTTAACTTGGCATTTGGGAAAACAGCCCGTATGGCATCAGGCAGGAAAGCCTTCCAGACACCCTGTGGTGTTGGTGGGTAAGGCAAGCCATGAGGCACTCAGGCAGAAGGAGGCTAATGGATGTATCTGCAGGGGCTTCACCTCGCGCTGGCTCTCCAGCAAAGCAGCTGCACCTCGCCTGTGCCGGGGCTCAGCTCCCTCGGACATCAACGAGGAGAAAGCTCAGCATCCAGAAGGCAATCCCTCTTCTTTTCCTTCCGCAGCCCATCAAGTTGTTATGGCAACCAACATGCTTAGTCTAAGCCTAATATTTGGCAAGTGGCAGCCCACTCTTGATGCTTGTCTTGGCTTGCAGCCACTGTCTGGGTGCTCAGCAAAGCAGTTGCCGTAACACCACAGAACTCCTGTCTTGAAGGGGGAGGACCCAGGGGACAACAGGCTGGCAAGCCTCACATCAGTCCCTGGGAAGATAATGGAGCAAATCATCCTGGAAACCATTTCCAAACATACTGAGGACAAGAAAGTGACTGGGAGTAGACAGCATGGCTTTACAAAGAGGAATCATGCCTGACCAACCCGGTACCTTCTATGACCAAGTGACTAGGTTGGTAGGTGAGGGGCGAGCAATAGATTTTGTTTATCTAACAAAGGCTTTCAAAAGCGTCTCCCATAACATCCTCACTGATAAACTGTTGAAGTATGCACAGGACAAGTGGAAGGTGAGGTTGACTGGGAACTGGCTGAACTGCCGGGCTCTAAGGGTCAGCAGCACAAAGTCCAGCTGGAGGCTGTACACAACCCCCTGGGGTTGGTATTGGGGCCAATACCTCTTGATGTCTTCATTAATTACCTGGATGATGGGGCAGAGGGTATCCTCAGCAAGTGGAGATGACAAACATTTTGTGCAGATCACACAAAATGGAGGAGTGGTTGATACACCAAATGGGTGTGCTGCCCCTCAGAGCGTCCCTGACTGACTGGAGGAATGGGCCAAGAGCAATCTCATGAAGTTCAACAAAGGGAAATGCAAAGTCCTGCACCTGAGAAGGTGGGAACAACCCCACCCAACAGTATATGCTGGGGGCTGACTAGCTGGAAAGTAGCTTTGCAGAGAAGGACCTGGAGGTACTGGTTAAACATGATCCAGCAATGTGCCGCTGCACTAAAAAAAGGCTGACAGTGTCCTGGGCTGCATTAGGGACAGCATTGCCAGCAGGTCAAGGGAGGTGATCCTTCCTCTCTGCCCAGCACTGATGGAGCACACCTGGAGTACTGTGTCCAGTACTGGGCTCCCCAGTACAAGAGAAACAGAGACTTACTGGAAAGAGTCCAGTGAAGGGTCACAAAGATGATTAAGGTATTGGAGCATCTGACACAGGAGGAGACTGAGGGGGCTGGGACTGTTCAGCGTGGAGAAAAGAAGGTTCAAGGGGACTTCATCAGCGTGTATAAATACCTGACGGGGGGAGTAAAGAAGATGGAGCCAGACTCTTCTCAGTGGTGCCTATGACAGGACAAGAGGCAACGGGCACAGACTGAAGTGCAGGAAATTCCATCTGAACATACGAAATCCCTTGTTCACTGTGAGGGTGACTGAGCACTGGCACAGGTTGCCCAGAGAGGTGGTGGAGTCCCCGTCCTTGGAGATATTAAAAACCTGACGGGACAATGCCCTGGGCATGCTGGTCTAGGTGGCCCTGCTTGAGTAGGGGGGAGGACCAGATGATCTCCAGATGTTCCTGCCAACCTCAACCATTCTGTGAGTCTGGGAATCAGACTGTGGGGGACCAGCACAGACCTGCGATCAGCCAACAGCAAATGCCCTGATGAGAAACCATGTGCAGAAGCCCATTATTCCAGGTCATTCTTTTTTGCTGCCCAGTGGCAGAGCCCTCTACAAGGCTTTATGCAGGGAGTGCTTGAGCTGATAGACCTTTCTACGGACCTTCCTACAGACCTTTCAGTGAGTGTCCTCAACCTTCTCTGGTGCACATGCAGCAAGCAAACAGCAACATATTCCTGCAGCACCATCAATGCCCGACTTTCCCTGCCAGCCCCCACCATTTCAGTATCAGCTTTCTCTCCTCACTATCTATGGTGCAGAGAACACTGGAGGCATCAGGAACATTGCCAGCATCAGATAGATGGCCACAACTCACGGGGACTGTGCTCTTTGGCCTGCAGAATTTAGCTTTTGCCTTCAGCTGCCCATCTCTTTACATTTATTAGCACTGAACTTTCTCTGCTATCACACAGGTCACTCATTTAGCTTGGCTGGTTTCCTTCTAGTTCTTCACTGCCCTCTCTAAGTTCAATGTCCCCCAAAACTTCATGTTTTCTGTAAATCATGAATTCTCATTAATCACAGTGGTTTTCATACAATTAATAAATCTATTAAATGAAATGGGTCCCTACTGCAAAATATCTGACTGTCTGCTATTAACCTTTTTCCACAATGAAAACTGACAAGCTACTTCTACTCTTCATTGCTGGTATTTTTTCTCTGAAAAACATGTCCAGACCGAAGTCTTACTTCTTGCTCTGAAAAAATTCCTCAATATTAATAATCCCCCTCCTATGCCTCTGATGCCCAGCTCCTGAACCGCAGTCTGGAACGAGGACTGCTGACTTTGCTCCTGAGAGAGGGGCAGCTGGCAGGAGAGCACAAGCTTGCCTACCCAGGAGTGGCCTTCCTGATGAGCGTCGAGTGTGGAACAAACACAGCTCCCTTGAGCCAAGCGTCTTCAGAGTCAGCACGCTGCATTCAGCTCAAGTCTCATCGCGGTGTCTAACCACTGATAAGACAACAAACCACAAACAATCCACTTGTAACTTTCTGTCTGGTGAGGGGAGTGCCAAGGAACCCAAAGCATCCCGCATGCGTTGCTGGAGGTGCTCAGCCACCATGCAGGCAGCACACCAAGACTTCTGTCCCCAGATGAGTACAGACCTGCCAACGCTGAAGAAGTGGAAGACACAGTGAAACAGTCTACAGAGGACAAACCTCCCTGCCTGAAGGCATGTGTACCACTGACACACCTCTGCGCTGGGGACTAGTTAGAGCCAGCGTCTCCAGCATCCATGTCACACCATGCTACAATGCAAACCTTTTCTTTTTGCAGAAAAAGGAGGGGAGAGATTTTAGTTTCTACATCTAAGAAGTGAAGTTCTAGATTTCCTCGGTCTAGTCGGGATCTGACTTCCTTCTGCTTATTTCAAGAGCAGACAAGGGAAGAAGTCCTAGAACTAGCACAGACTCAGCATCTTCCTTGACACTGGGGATGACAAAGAGATGGCAAAGCTGATTCCTACAGCTTAAGCAGCAAGTAGTGAACAAGTAGCAACCAATGGTGTGAATCAGGCCAGCTCTATGCTGCTATTCGGACGTTCAGCAAGAGACCCTCATTTAACAATGCAAGTTTTTAATAAACCCTAATGCCAGATCATGTAGGACCAGCAAAGTTTGTAGATGACACTTAGGACCGCAGGACAGTGATGTGGCCAGAAGCTCCATGAGCAGGGGAGATACAAGTGGGAGAATGCTTTACAGTACAGCTGTAGACACTTTTAAAAAATGGAATAACAGATAAAGTCACTTAAGCCGTGACTTCCTACATGCCATAGCACGGGGCAATAACTCCTAAACTGCTGCTGTGCTGAGCTGCTACGGCTACACTGCACGGGCAGTGCCAGGCAGGCTTTCTGGCTGGGGTGGGTGCTGGAAGCAGCCTAAGTGGGTTACAGTCAGCTGTCAGCAGAGCCGTGACTCACCACAACAGATCCCGGCAGCACAGGTCGAACCCTGGTCTGACCTGCACTGCCTGCCCAGCTGGCCTGCCACATTGCAGAGGACAATTAGGAAGGGATTTGCCCATGGTCAGGGAACACCATCACGCACAAAACCCACCAACTATGAAACACTCTGTGCAGTCTAGCGGGGACAGGAAAATGAACAAATCCGTGGAAGCCAAAGGCAAGCAGACATGAATGGAAAATAAGGCACATGTGTCAGGTTGGAAGATGATGCGGACCTGACTGAAGCAACAAGGGAAGACCTGTCCGTTCCAACTCTGGATGCCTTCAAAGCACAGCACTCAGCTCTGGGTGCACTTCTGGGAAATGCCTGAAGAGACAAACAGTGGGGCCTGAAGCTCTTTTCACCTGAGGAGCATCTCAGACTGACCTGGAGGAAGCTGCGCTAGGTTTAACGAATTATTTTCTGGATTCTTGTCTAATCACTTTAAGCAGAGTATGAAAATCCACTCCAGAAAGCTGTGGCAATTGTCACTGTTTTACCTCATTATGGGAGGACAAAGCTGAAGATCTAACGAATGGGATGGTATCACTGATGAAACCGTTGCTCCTGCTACTATTCATTTACCATCTCATAACAAATATAAGTTTTTCTCTTCTTCACTCTATATAAATTCCTCCGCGTGGGAATAGGACCCACCCCTGCAGGTGTGCCACTGACAGAAAAGGAGCCGAGAACTTGTGACTTTTCCTTGAGCTGACGTGGGGAAGCAGTGTGTGTGTGGGGGCGGGAGGGGACACACGACAAGACGGGGAACCCCGGCTGGTGCCTGGATAACGGAAAGATGAAGCTGCTGCTCTGAGGCTTTGGGTTTTGCTGCAGTGCAAGGTGCAACCGAAGACCAAGTCCTGAACTGGCACGATGCTGAAAGGACAACATTCACCTATGAACTGTCCACTGCCCCAGGTCCTTCTACAAATGCAGTGCCTTTCTTATGGAGAGTTCCCGTATCAGCCTGTCATGGTCAGATGAGAGCAAATTGCACTTTTGCTGGGTTTGTTTATTTTTTTGCTCTCCCAAACTGTGTATAAGACATTATCCCAATAAAATACAGAGGATGGCTTTGGAAAAAAGCCAGCCAGCCATGAAAACCCTGGAGATATATTCCCTTTTGTGGCTTCTCAATGTAATGCCTCCTTCCTGTTTCAAAACTGCCTTTTTTTCCTTTCACTTCATAATTTCCCTCTTCTCTCTGATGACACTTCTGCAGCCAGAACAGTAGTCATTCTTGCTGTTCACTGTTACAGCCTTTTCCCTGACCTCAAAAGACTAATTGACCTTCCTAGCTCACCGCACTATCCTACAAACTTCAGCAGGACCTGTCTTTGGGGTCAGAACAGCCTGTCCTATCTTCCGAGCTCCTGGCTCACACTCACAGGCGTCTGACCTGGAGCAGAGCGCCTCTGTGCTCAGCAGCCTCTGCACAGAAGATGACGGGACAGTGAAAGCTGCTGGCAGAGCTGTGGCATTTGATGCCCAGTTGTCATTTAATGGGCCCCTGGTAGCACCTAAAGGCTCAGAAGTGAGATCCTAGTCCAAAAAGTGCCCAGAAGAGAAGAACTCAGGGCTCTTCATATTTCTTGTTCCTTGCTGGTCTCAGATGAGCTGGGGGAGGGCATGTTTGTGTTTGTTTTTCCATTCCCAATTTTCAGCACTGAACTCTGGGAGCCAAGACAGAGCATCCCTTCTCCCATCATCCCCGACAGTGGGCACCGCGCAGGCCATGGGAAGCCCTGGGGACACCACCGCATGCCCCACACTGGAGTATGTGTGGGAGAGCGGGGGACACAGCTTCACGCAGCTTGCACGGTGCTTACTGCGAGTGCTACTGGCAGGAAGAGAGCAGTGTGTGTTGCTTGAGAAACCCTGGGCTTGCCTCTTGCTGCGCTGGAGCCTTGGGACAGTCCCCTGAGTCTCGGGCAGGGCAGAGGCACTGCAGCTGGCTGCACACGGAGGGTTCAGTTGAGTCGTTTCATTGCTTTCCTTCAGATCCAGCTCGCCTTGTAAATCTCACCGACAACTAAAACCTGAGCCTGGGTTACAGGCTCCGCTTTCTGCCTGGTGCCAGTGCCGGGCTGGGCATGTGGCTGAGCAACCTCTTGCTGTGGCTCGTGCAGGGCAGCGCTGCCCAAGTTCCGGAGCCTGAGCTCTACCACATGCGGAGGAAAGCAGGTCTGAAGTTTTACGTTTTAGGTGACAAATTTTGTTGCAGGGGAAAATGACCACAGTCTGCAGTGAATGCCTGACCCTTTGTGCAACTAATGAGAGGGGACGTTGGCCCATCAGTGTTATAACTGTGATGACACAGAAGGTTAATCTACAGGGTCAGAAGACAGCTAATTGTGTTCACAGGGCTAACCCCATGCCTCCAGCCAGCAGCAAGCACTCGTGCATCTGAACTGATGGTGCCTTAGACCTGTTGTAGAACTGAGCCTCCTTGCTTGTGCACCCTAAAAATACCCTGGGTTTACAGCACTGCTCCCTTCCAGGGAATAAAAAACCTGTGCTAAGAAAATGTTAAAGGTGCTCAGCTAAGCAGGCACCTGTGAAAGCCAGCATGGATTGCATATCCAGGTTCATCGCTGATCCTTTTGGACCAAGATAGCAGCTAACCCTAACCTCTTCAGGCAGCAAATGGGAATAATGCCACTTGTGATGGGCCCTGGGCAGATGCAGTGCCTGCTGTTCTCCTCTCCTGCTCGTGTTTACGCAGCCCACTCGCACGCTGAGCACAGCTCCTGGCAAGGGCTCCCTCCGCTGCAGGGCAGCGCAGGGGGGGTGCAGGGAGTGGTGGGGAGCATGGGGGGCATGCAGCCCACTGTAGCACCCTGAGCATGAGCAGGGGGCTGCAGCCCACAGCAAAGCACCAGCCAAGACTCTGATGCATTCACGCTTGCCCCGCTGGAGCTGAGCCACAGCCCGTCTGCAGCCTCGGGCCCCTCGTCAGGGCTGTGCTCAGGGCTCGCAGGGCTGGACAGGGTGGTTGCAGCTCACGCTCGGAGTTGGGCAGGGATGCTGGGCGCGGGCGAAACAATGTCCAAAGCTTTCATACAAACAGGGCTGTGCAACAGAGAGGAAACATCAGCTGACAATCACGGTCAGTCAGATGGTGCTGGACAGGAGCAGGCACTGCCATTGTCTGAAACGCCAGCTCAGCGGAACGGGGACGAGCCGGCTCCCATTCAGCACAGCCAGCCATCATCCCTGAACGCTTTCTGATCAGCTGGTGCTGCCACTGGGGCTGCTGGGCAGCGTCCTAACGACGTGGGGGCAGAAGACAGATTGAGCAGACTAAATTCACCCTGTCCTGCGCCAGGCAGTATCCCTCAAGCTGAGGGATGAGCCAAGTGCCTGCAGTGCTAACACGGGCAGCAGATCTCCCCTGGGTGCAACCCCGAACACTCAAGACGCTCTGCGACACCAGCAACAGGACTGAATGCATGAAGACATGGGCATATGCAATGACATGAGGACCCTCCCACCGCTGACCACACGCAAACGAAGCAAGATTTGCTGTGCAGAACTTGAGGCATGAATCTCTCCGCCCAGGTCTAGCCAGAGCAGCACTCTGTCTCTGGCCAGATGTAGGGGCTCTACAACCTTTTGCTCCACCAGAAGGACCGAAGTGGGCCAGATGGCTTCTGAGTCTCCCACACCTCTGCTTAAACCAGCCGTGTGTTACAGCCTGGGACTGAAGCAGACCTGATCCCTGGGGAAGGCATCCGTGCAGCTGTCTGGAAAGTGGTACGGCAGCCACCCCCAACCCAGGGGTGGGGCG
>NW_008794886.1:602365-635807 GCF_000699145.1 Aptenodytes forsteri | reverse complement strand
TGTGAAAGGTGTCCGGGCCGCCCCCGCCAGCCCAGCGGTGGTACAGGGCATCTGGCAAGAGGAGTTTCCTAGCGCTGCCGTTCTGCTCTCCCAGGACTGGCCCTGTCCAGCTGGGCACTGGGAAGGGGATGCAGACTTGGAAATTCAGCACTTGGCAGAAAATGACAAGTAAAATCAAACACGAGACTGCCCAGAGCTCTGCATGGGCTCTGGGGTTGCGTTCACACATGGAAGCGACACAGATGTAGCTAGCTAGTTTCATACACACTACGGGTAAAAAAAAACAGGACAGACAGACAAACACAGAAGAAGCACAACCAAGACCACACAGCTGGCCATGCACACTGGGGAAATTCGCCTGGTGGGCACCTGGATCAGGGGCATGTGCCACAGCTCAGACCCTCCAGTGCCCACCCAGGCCTGCAGGTCACCTCTTGGCAAGGGAGAGGGATCCTGCCACTCAGCCCAAGTGACCTCATGCAGACAGGAATGGCCTCTCTCAGGGTCTCACTGCCTGGGTCCAGCCTGGTGAATACACACAGCTCATCAGCCGTGGGCTTGCAAAGAGATTCCAGCAGCTCTGGTAGCAACTGAGACCTGCTGGGGACATAGCCAAGGAGCTATGCCAGCAAGGACACTGAGACCTGCTGGGGTTGTGGGCCAAGGAGCTATGCCAGCAAGGACTCCTCCAGCGGCAGTCATGAACCAGTTTGGGAGAAGGGGCATCAGTTTTCTGTACCCTGATTTCCCTACAGCTGTCTCAGGTAAAAGCTTATCCATGGTTTAAGTTTGTGCCAACAGTAACTTCCCTGGAGACACCGTGAGTCACCCTGTGGGTCACCAGGCTGGAGCTCCTGCAGCTCTGAGGTACCTGCCGGAAGGCAGCACTGCCCTGCTGGTCTCCTCCAGGCCCCCCCCTCTGGTCAGCTGAACCCCTGCCTGGGACGGCTGTATGATCTCAGGGTAGCAAGAGAGTAAGATGCTGCCTCCTCTGTCTCATGGGATTTTTACTCCGGAAGGTGACCTAGGGACACCCCATGACTGGGAAGTCATGAAGCTGCAGGGAAGGGGGAGCCTTGTGCATCAATTGCACGGGGGGAGCTGCTGGGGCTCAGAAAGGGGATGCTGCCTCCTGGGGTGGCAGCCAGCTCAGCCCCACCCTTGTTGGGGTCCCTCCCCATGGGGCTGAGTTGCGCCAAGGGGGCCCTGCCCCTGCACAGCCCTTGCTGGATGAACCCCTGGACAGCCGTGACGGGGGCAACTGGTCTCGTCCGGGCCACAGTATGAATCCCATAGAAGCCCGAGGGAATTTCCTCAGTTGTCACCTACGAGCAGCAGCACATAACATCACAGCACAGGGACACGGACATGCTACCGGGGCACACCAGGGCGGGAGGGGGACACTCACATGCCAGAGCAGGCGCCGCTGCCTGCTCTCAGCCAGCCGGGGCAGCGGGAGAGCAGGGAGCAGGACCAGCACGGGCGCGGGGAGACAAAGTGAGTTTGCTATGGGATGAGAACATGCTCACTTACACAACTCGCCCACCCTCCGGAGGCCAGAGGCGGTTCTAGACAGAGCAGCGTGGACATGCAGATGGAGAGCAGGAAGAGAGGCAATGAGAGAGAATGTTAGCTCCGGTCCGGGGCAGCAACAAGACGGAGAAGAGCAAACAAACTTCATCACGTGGCCCGAGGCCGGCACGGGGCCAAGGCCGAGTGGTACCGCAGGAGCCCAGCCACGCCGCGAGGCCCGGGCACCTCATCAGGGCCTCCGGTGCCGTGCGGGCCTGGGGGCTCCGGCGATGGCGTGCACAGCACAGCGGTGCCCTGTGCCGGGGATGGGGCAGGCCCCGCAGCGCCAGGAGCACCGGACAGAAAGGCTTTGCCATCTGGGCTGGGGCGTTCCCAGGGGCAGTGAGGGGACCCAGGAAATGGCTGACACGGGGCTTTTGGGGCCAGTGAAGGTCGGGACGTTCCACACCAGCTGAGGTTACGTCTGTGTGTTTACTACAGGAAATGGGACATTCATAATTGCATGAATTTGACAGCCAAAGCCTGAAGGATTCGACAGTGCTATTTGTAACAGCTGGAAGGAGAGGGAGGAGGAGGGGAAGAGACAGGGAAGGGACAGGACAGAGATTGGGGAAGGGCAGAAGAGGGAGGGGAAGGAAACAACATATGCATGAGAAAAAATGCCCCACAGCAAGAACAAGAAAGAGCGGCAAATACAGTTCAACATCTTTTCTGACTTTACCCAATAGCTGTGTTAAGTGTTTCGCTTTCATGACTGTGAGAATAACAGCTACAGCTAAAGGTCAATGGCATATTAGGGCCTTGCAAGTGAGTTAGTGTTTCCCAGAGGGGATAATCACAGTTCCTCTGGTACGGAAGTTTGCTTGAATCCCTTGCTGAGGTCTGTGCTGTGCCAAAGGACTTGCCCTAGGCTGGCAGAGGAAAAAAATTCAACATTTGCTCTCCAGTGAGCAGGTGGGACACATTGCATCTCCTCGCCGGGGCAAGAGAGACCTTGCACCCGCTGCCTGGGTGCTGGGCTGCTCTTCTGAGCTTTCTAAACTTTCTTCTTGTGCATCGCGAAATCCCTCAACTGTGGCTATGGGGAGGGAGCGAGAGGCCTCATCTCACCCAGATGACATAGCCCCCTCCTCCGAGCAGAGACTCCTTGTCTCCCTCATCTGCAGTGCCAGGCCCCTCGCTGTATCAGGGACTGTCAGCAATGGTTGGGTTTGGCACGGTGGCTACAAACATCAGATGATCACTGCTTTCCTTCAGAGTTTCATCCCTTTTCTGCAGGCGAAGCGGCTGCACACAGAATGGGAAGAAATGGCCAGGAGCCCTGCAGAGAGCATGGCCGCCTCGGTCAGGCAGCTGTACCGCTCCAGGCAGGGTTTGCTTGGCCAAACAGGGGACTGCAGGTGGAAAGCACTGTCGGGTAGCTGCTGCGGGTCACTAATAGCAGGGTCAAGTGAAGACTGGGCTGTTTCAGCCAGAGGATCTAGCCCAGTGCTGCACAGCTTGCAGTGGAGGCATTTGGGCAGCCCCAGGGTGGGCCGGCCAGCCGAGAGGGACACGTGGTTATCCCCTGGGGAATGGCAGGCACCTCCAGGGATGGTGTCCCGGCTGTGTCATGGTGACCAACCTGCTATGCTCGAGGAGTGATGTAGAAGAGCAAGAGGACTTCTAAACTCACTTTGAACACTCTCCCTCTCATGCTTCGCCATACAAGAGGGTCTCGGCCTCCAGCTATGTTTTTTCTTGGGCAATTTTGCAGATGGTGCTGTAACTGGACTGCGAGTCTTTCAGCCATGAGCTCTCGCCTGCCTGTGCTCCGTCGTGGAACAAGGAGAATCGGGAGCAAACCTGGGTGTCAGTAAACGTTTACAACAACAAGGTTCTGGCAGGGTCAGAGCATTATGGATGTAAGAGCTGCTTACGCCTTAGCTAAATGTTACATCTCTCGTTGCAACAAGCCTGCTTTGCTCTCTTCTGATCTCTTCTTTGTAGGAAAAGGAAATTTAGGGCTAGTATCGTTAGGAGACTTTGTCTCCTCCTGTGCTGCCCCTGGGACTCTCCAAGCCAATCTCTTCCTAAGCTCTCACTGGAGAGTATGCGCAACCGTGGCAGATTGCCTACAGAACTGCTCCAAGGTAGCATGCAGGCCTCTTTCCATGCAGTTGCTTTGCCTCCTGTTTGTTGACAAAAGAACTGAAATTTGAATGGGTCCCTTCGTATTTCTCCATACAAAAGGAAAACCCCTTTTTCTGTGACGTCCACTTCTAGTGCACTAAAGCCCTGAAAGGAACAGCCCTTACAGCTCTTCTCCTGCGCTTGGGTGATAAAACAACTGCATCATGGGACCTTCCTGGAGCTAAAATCAGCAATGAGTGAACCCTGCAGGCTTTAACTCCTCCCTCTTTTGGGCCACTTCGGCAGTGACGCAATGTTGGTGGGACCCAGAGCTCTTCTCACCGAGGTCTAGACAACCCCTCACTGCTCTTCCCAAGTCTCACTCTGGACAAGCATGAGGCAGAGTCGCGGTTTGCTCTTCTACTCACTCGGAGGGATGAGTGGATGAGCTGTGATTAGTAGATGTTAGTGACCAGATGAGGTGAAGCCAGCTGTGCTTGCTGTGACATGGACACATGCTGAGACTTGCTACCCACAATGCCCCTGTCTCCTTGTAGGCAATGCACGTCAACATCAAAAACAGATGCCCCCGGCCACCAGCGGCAGGAAGCATTGAGCTGGTGTTAGATCGGTATGTTACCTCGGATCGAGGGGAACGTTTCCCTGCGGTAGGTGCTTTCTCAATTACTGCATTTTCACAGCACCCTCTAGAAACTCTTGCCATGTTTTCCAAATACCCAGCCTCCATCAGCTAATCTCTAAACGGCCTGTGCTTTCCCACTCCCTTGCTGTCTGCAGAGACATGCCTACGTGGAAAAGCCGCAGAGGTGGACCAGGCTCAGGAGTGCCCCATCCTCAGCCTGCCATCCTGCGGTGAACGCTGGGAAAATGCCATGGCAACCAGGGGGGAAGAGCATCCTCCGGCATGCCGCTCTGAGCTGCCAGCAAAACACGTGGCAAGCCCCCCTGCCGCCCGGGAGCCCCCGCTGCAGTGCCAGTGGCCCCACTGCAGCACGCCTCCATGAGCAGAAGCCTCCTCTCACAGGAAGGGGAGTCCATGGAGCGAAGGATGCAGTTTTACAGTTACCTACAGAGACGCATTAAGCATCTTTAAGTCCAGCTGCCGCAGCAAAGCAGGATGGAGACCTGCCAAGCCTCCATCATGGGACTGCAGGTTTGCCTTCCTCTTCGGTGGCTGCACCTGACACATGAGGAAAGGTGGGCTGCTCAGGGGAGCTCGGGGGCTCGCAGGACAGCATGCTGCTGCGAGCACCAGCTGGGACTCGTGTCTCCAGAAGCCGCAGGCGTTGTGGCTGTTAGCAGCCCGGCTGTTCCAGGCAGGGCTGCAGGGACGCCCTGCTTGACGTTGCCAAAGGATGCTGCTGTCGCCTGCTAAGGGGCTTCAGCCTCCTGGCACACTGAGGCCAGGGGCTGCTGCCGGCACTCTGCCCGGGACTCTGCTGCTCAGCTGGAAGGCCACCTCCTCTCCAAACCTCAGCGTAGTACAAGTAACTTCCCATATGCCCCAAACTCCCTCTAGGGAAGGCGTCGAGAAGTGCAGATCTCAGCTGGCCTCATCAATGCCAATCTCCAGCTTTTCATCAGCTCTCCATGGACAATTCCCTTGACTGTGGAAAGCAAGCTCAGCTCTGCTTTGTGCATGAGTTTAGACACCATGAAGAGACAAAAAGCCTACAAGGAAACAGGGGGTTGTATCTGCAGCGGCTGAAAGCTTGCACCAGAAATGTTACACCATTTAACTGAAACAGAATTAATTGATGAGTTTATATAGAAAGAGGTAGCTTTACCCTAGGAGCTAAATGCCTAAAGGGCTTATTTTTCTTCTCTCTCTCTTTCAGATCTGTAGAAATACAAAGCAGTTGTGGGTTTCCAGAACAGCACCTGAAAAACTCAGTTTTGCATCTAAAATTCTGCTTCACATGATACATTTGGCATGTTCGGCTGTTGTTTAAAGATAAACAAACAAGCAAACAAACAAACAAACAAAACCCTTTGCAAAGCACCCTCTAACCCAGGTTCTTGGCTGCATTAGCTGGAGCCCCAAACCGGAACCATGTTGACACTTCAGATGCTCTGGCTTGAGTCAACATGAGCTCACATTTAGCTTTAAAGGCTGGCCGATCAGCATCACACCAACCCCGTCAGCAGAGGTGGGAGGTTGAGATCCGAGTGTGACTATGCGCAATGAGGAATGACACAAGCCTGATGAGGCTGGATGGCCATGGCCAGTCACAGGACAAGGGGACAGTGCACAAGAATGCGATCTCAACACAGGGTTTAACGTTGCACATTTAACGCGTGAGTCACCCTGAAGCGCATGAGTTCACCCTCTGGTACTAATGCAGTTCTTCAGCTGGCATTTGCATCACTAGCTATGACTCACTGGATCACTAATCAGAAACGTACACCTCTCATTAGTTAGCATCAGCTTTATTGTGGTAATGGATGTCACACAATGAATCCATTTCAGCGTTCAGCAGCAGCTCTGAGCTGCGGGGTCCTTGCACTGCTCCTGCTCAGTGGAATGACTGCTCGGCATCTGCTGCTGCATGAGCTCTGTCCGGGGGTGGCTGGGAAGTTCAAGTCAGAGAGACGCCAAGATGTCGGGCCACTCTCCTGCAGCTCAGCTTAGCAAAGGCTACTGCGCGTTGGGACACTGGATCTTCAAGGATCCCATTCATGTGAAACATGAAGATAGCTGCTGCTGGCCTCATGTCAGCCTTCAGAGACTGATGCTATGTCAAAGTAATGGTCAGGGTAGCTCCCAGTGGAGCAAAGTTCGTGTGTCCCCAACTCAAGGGTCATCGCTTATTCCCATGGGACACTACGAATGGAAGTTGTCACTCTGCTCTGCTGTCACTGTCACCGCCGAGCTACGGCGTCTTGGTGAGGACTGTGCAGAAGGCTGTATGTCAGCAAGCAGGCACACTACTGCTTCGGGAGCAGAACCTTCCTCTGACAGCACGCAGTGTGTGAGCACAGCAGAGCTTCCCTCACCACACTCAGCCCTGGACGGTCACACAGGGCCCGAGGAGTGTGGAGGATGGAATAAATATCGTCTCTATTGATTGCCTTAACTCTGACCTTATGTTCTCACTCTCAGTATTTCTTGGCCTCTTTCTCAGTCCCTCTTGTCAAATGTCCTCCTGTGGAAGACCGTCTTAGAAGGAGATACAGCCAGAGTTAGTTATGGAGAAAGCAGTTTGTGTCTTCTGTTCCTGGGGTCCCCAGCCAGGACCCTCACAGACCTCTGCAAGAGAAATGCACCAGGGCCTGCTCTACAGCCACCACATGCAAAGAGAAGTTACCTGCTCTTAGATGTAACTACTGTAAATTCAGAATTTCATGTGCTTAGAAACTCCAGCAATGAAACTTGCTACCGCAGGCAAGCTGCTCTGCCTGCTTCAGCAGCTCCTGTAGCCCCTGGAGGGGCACTGGCAGCTTGTGGATGGCTCCTGCAAGGACACCTCATCGTCCCCGAGTCCTGTGGAACTCCAGGACACCTCCGGCTCTAGGCAAGAGCTTCAGTTTGGCTCACGACCCTTTCTGAAGCAGAGCTAAATGTAAGAATGACAGAAAAAGTTGCAGCACAAGTCAGGCCACAGCCCTTTAGTCCTCCAAATGCCCCGTGGAGGGGCTGAAATGGGCTCTGGCTGCAGCATCACCCGGGCTTTCACAAAGCCTGGCCAAAGGGGTGCAGCACCCTTCAGCCCCTGAGGGGATGCTCAAGGGCCATCCCTGCGGGCAGCGGCAATCACGCCAGCGTGGTCCCACCTCACTCCTCCTTAGCAGCACTGCCGTGTTTAGGGGTGGCTGTTGTGGGAGGTTTAGGTAGTACTGTCGTTCTCAAGACAGGCCCAGGGACTGGAAAACATGTCCTGAAATGGGTCATCTAAGCTTATCTAACTGCTTTTTACATTATTTTCTGAATTTACAGCAATTTCATAAAAGAGAGGAATTTTCACAATGAAGGAGAGTGGCTGACAGCATTAAATATTCTATTTACAGCTGACTTCCTGGGAAATATTTCAAGTCTTTGACATCAACTGGGAGCATAAAAATTTCAGAGATGAAAGGCCATGACTTTCAGAAAAAAGAATGAGAACATTTAACTCTGCAGGACAGTTGAAAGTGCCAAACACAGGGTGGGTAAGGAGAGGAGGATGGACTGCACTTCCCTGGTGCAGGACGACGGGCTCTCTACAAAAGGTCACATGCAGCAGTATCATGTCACAGGGTAGGAGCTTAGGCAGGGTCTGCTGCTCCTGGGAGAGACGGGGGTGAGGGAAGCACACTGCCTACTGGAAGCACAGGAATCAAAGGAAAGCAGTGGTGGAGGACAGGAGGGGTTAAAGAGAGGCAGAGGATGGAGAAGGGGTGTCCCCTAGAAACCAGGAGTACTTAGACATCTCTGCCAGGAGGCTGCATGGAGAACAGCAGATCAGCCGTACGCGGTGATCTGGATGGACACGGGAGGCCAGGGAAGGAAAGAGGACAGGCAGCGGGGGGGCTGTGTTCTGACACCGCGTGGAGTCACAGGTGCTTTTCGCTGCTGGCTCTGGGAGACCAAAGGAGGCTGAAGGCAGAGACCCAGCAGCCCCTCCACCAACCCTGGGTGAGGGAGGGCCAGCTGGGCCCCAAACCAGGTCTCAGCAAAGGGCCAATGCCTGGCATGGGAAGGCTGTTTGAGATGCCATGCCTGGCTGCCATTAAAAGCTGGTAACGTCCAAGTTCTCTAGTGTCACTGAAGATATGCACAGTCAGCACTTTTAAGGAATATTAGGCATGGTGTGCCTGATTTCAGAAGGGTCCCCAAATGCAATTAAACTAAGTGCATTCAGCACAGGACCCCATGGTTCCTGACTGAGCAGTGCAGGGAGAAGGGACCACATGTGAGACACTGGTCTCCAGGGAATGCCCTTAATATGCATTTGGGGCCAAATCCAGAGAGATAGAACAGTGTAGCAGGGCAAGATCCAGAGATTTAATTCCACACTGCGGTCGTAACTACAAGTTTGGTACCTACCAAGAGGTGGATCACCAGTGCAGCCAGGCTGGCACTGCCAACACAGGCACTGGCAGGGAGACACGAGCCAGCTGAAGGATGGAGCTACACGAACACTCCCCTGGGGGTATGTTAGGATAGGACACTTTGTCCCTCCTGCTACAGCTTGAAACGTCACCAGCTGTGCTAGCACCACATGGACTTGTAGTGCATCACTGTGATGATCTGTTCAGAAAAACTTTTCCAAAAGAAGGGTTCCCCTTAGCTCAGAGCTCCCTGCTGAACTGGCACCTCGCTGACCCCCAGCAACCACCCAACGGTAATGCTGGTGGGACGTGCTTACTGTGGCTTTGCTACTGTGGGAGGTGTTGTGTGGCTGCATCTTGAAAGGGTAGAGCGAGACCGGAGATTTTGGGTCACTTTCTGCTGTAACTTCAAATTTCAGAGCCTTGTAAGAATTCGCTCTCAAATCTTGGGCTCTAATTCAGAGTTTTTTGGTTTAGTTTAGTTTTACAGTTAGGTGGGGATGTTGGGGTGAAAGTGTGGGGCAAAGTGGCCACCGCTGCCATGGGGGCAGCAGATCAGAACAAGTGCCAGGTGCCAGCAGGTCGGTGGGTGGCCTGGCACGGAGGACACGCCAGGCAGAAGAGCAGCGCAGGGCGGCGCGAGGGACACAGAGAGGTCTGTGCTGCTCGGGGAGCATGACGGTCACAGCTCCAGCATGGGAGAGAGAACCGGTGTCTCCTGAGTGCCGTGAGGGATGAGGGAACCCAAGTATGACTTTGTAAGACAACGAGGCTCCTGCATGTCCTGGGGTGCCTCTGCCGTGACCTTTCAGATCTCCTGGGCCGGCCGGGCTCCACACAGATCTGTGCGTGGAGGAGGAGAACAAGGGGTGAGAGGATCTACCACGCTTAGGCGCTGCATAGATACCTCTGAGCCAGCAGCTAATCCACCGGCCCACACAGACATGTGTGACCCAGCACTGCGCTCAGCCGGGTACGGCCGCTGTGAGCACCCACGGGAGGGATGCCCGGCTGCACCCCCCTGCCCGCAGCCATGCGTAACACCCCCCAGCTGCACCCTGCCAAAACACCTCCCTGCAGGTCACCAGAGCTGGCTCGTTCCAGAAACGGTGCCGAGCTCTGCCTCAGTGAACAAAGGTCGGGGTGGTGCTGCTGTGTCCTTTCTAAGGGCTGTCACAGACCACCCTCGTGACGGCTCCCGCTCAGCAGTGACTGACCAGAGCTCTAATACGTAGTCTGACAACATTTGGAGATCCTTTGAAATGAAAAGCACTAGAGAAACACACATTGTTATTAATTGTTCAGGAGCAAACATTTAGAAGTGAAACCCATGACTAAATACAGCAGCTTAACAATAGCATTGAGACAGAGGAGGAACATGAAACAACAGGAAGGCAATTTAAAGGGGAAAAGCAACAGTGCGAGCTCGCTACGTGTGCGGTGCATAGAGAGGAGCCATGAACAAATCACACCAAATTCTGGAAAGCATGTCTCAGCATGTCTCTCCCCGTCAGCTGAGAAGTCCTGACATCTCTGAAATGCCCCACAAAACACACCCTGGATTACTCGGCACAGTTACACTCTGCTTATGCACCTCCCTGTCCCCCTGGGTGCCTAAGCCCTGCACCCACCCTCTCCCCTGGCCAGTGACCAGCATCTTACCGTGCCGCGACCACAGGTGACTTCTTCCCGGGATCTAACGTGGACCCGGCTGGTTCTTCCCCCAGTGATCGTGTATCCTTATTCAGTTGCTGTAGTCGGGAACTTAGCTCACTGATCACAGTTGGCTTGTCATCATCAGCCCCATGGATTGGCCTGCTCTCCATGGGGTCCCCCCATAGCTTGGACCTTCTCTGAAAGAGGTAGCGTGGCCGGCCAATGCTGGCTGATGCCAGAGTGGCCGCATGTTGCTGGGAGATGAGCTCGCTGTCCGAAGACTGCTTCAAAAGTGGGTCCCTGAAAGTAACTGGCCCCTTGCTGAGCTGGGACTTGAGTTTTGGCTTTGGAGGCACTGGTGGCTTCTCGAGTATAAAAGTTTGTCCATCCGCAAAGGAAGTGTATGTGTCAGTAGGCTCCCCGCTTTCTGAGGACAACGTAGACATGCTGGAGACCGTAGAGATGGTGCTTGTGGTCTCCAGGTGATGGTCACTTGAACTTCTGGTGTCCACCTCTTCCACTCCCGAGTCTGCAGCAGACTCTGGGGCTACGGGGGCATCAGAGGGCTTCCCTGAGGGTGTTCCGCCAGTGGTAGAAGGTGCTACTGCTGCCGCTGGTATGGATGGCGTGCTAGGCGTAGCCAGGTGGCTGACTGGTGTGCCAGGGGTGGTGACCAGTACCCCGTTTGCAAACTCATCTGGTGGAGGCACCAGCCCTATCTTGGCCAGCTCCTCCCTGGTCTCTTCGTCACTTGAAGACAACTGAGCTGGTGGGAGGGTAACCGTGTAGGGCTCCACTTCTTCCTCCGAACTCCCTTGTCCCAGCGTCTTGTCAGAGGCTGGACTGACTGGAGGCTTTCCCACGGGACTGGGCTGGGTCTCTGCTTTGGGGGACTCTGCTGGCTCTGTGCATGCTTCAGGGACAGCTGGTTTCTCCTCTTTTATCTCAAGTCCTATCTCGTCTTGGCCATTACTTGTGGCATGAACCATGATGAGGCCAGCGGTCTTCTGCTGTGATGTATCCACTATGCTAATAATCATGGACTTCTTGTCTTCTTGTTTCTTCTCCTCCTTCCCAGGTGTTTCTGCTCTTGCCTCAGTTTCTTTTCTCAGTGTGGACGGAGTCCCCCACTGGCTCTTAGTAGGGGCCAAAGTCCCAGAGTCTGTTCCAATTGCCCCTTTGCCTCCAGGTGAGTACACAGGGGACACTAAGCTCTCCAACTCCCCCCTCTCTGGTTCTTTGGTTTGGATGTCCACAAACAGGGGTGCTGCTCTGTCTGAGTCTGGGCTGTGGATCGGGGTGGGCGACCGGGATGGGACTTGAGTTGAGAGGGCCCGTTCCCTTGCGGCCAGCGCAAGCGCCAGTGGTGAGTTTGGATCCAAGGGCTTTCCTGTTAGGGGGTGGATGAACGTTGAGGATGAGCTGCTAATTAATGGCTTTAAAGCTGAGACAGGGGAAGGCAGTAGTACATCTCGGCTTCCTAACAACCGCTCATCAATAGACCTGGACTGCTGCAAGGATGGCATGTCACTGCTGGGGGGGCTTCCTTCAATGGCCCCAACCGAGAGGAAGACAGTGGATTTCCGCCTCTCATCCAGACGACGGTCTCTGTCCTTCATGACTCCAGCGATGGCAGTGGCAAAGGGGATGCTTGTGGCTTCAACCTGAGCAATGCCGGTGTGGTGCTGATATTCCACTCCACTCAGGCGATGGCTCCTGCGGGTGGGAGAGGGCTCCCTTGTAAAGCCTCCGGTGATGGACAGTGCTGCTCTCTCCTGTGCATCCTCCACTTGTAACTGCTTAACAAGAGGACTCTTCTTTCTCTGTGGCTTGGTGGGAGCAAACAGGCTGACATTGAATTGACCCATGTTGGCATAAGGGTTGTCAATCACTCTCCCCTTCCTCTTCAGCTTCTCTGGAGGGGTTGCAGATGGGCCAGGCCGGGGGATCTCTGTTGGCTCCACGGGAAGATGAGAGGAATCCTGTAGGATTATCATGGATCGGGCCCTCTTCTGCCTTTCAGGGTAAGGAATGGAAGTCCTTGCCTGATCATACATCTCAGCTGCACTAATGACCTGCGGGAGTCCATGGAGTTTAGCCTCCAGGCTTGGCTTAAAGCTTGATCTTATGGTATCATAAGCTCTTCCTGGGGGTGGAGGTGGCGAGAAGGATGGAGGGGGGCCTGTGTCAAAGTAATATGGAGAAGGAGGTGGGGGTGGGGCTGTTTGAGGTGGTGGTGGAATCCCATGTCCTTCCCTAACAGTGTCTTGCATCGATGTGCTCCGGGGAAACTTCCCATCTAGCAAAGAAGCAGCAAGTTTCTCGTCTTCACCTGGAAAGCAAGAAGAACAGTGAAGTCAGAGAGGACATCTCTAGAGAATCCAGAGCACGACAGTTGCCGCAAATTGGATATATGACATCCCTTTCTTCCGTCCACCCCACTTTCTTTCTGAGGTGACTTTCCACTTCATCTTTTATTTGCTTGGTGCAAGCGTTTGCAGTTTGGCCCTTTGCTCATGTTCACTTGGCACAGAAAGGCGGCTGCAGACTCTCACAATGTCTTACATTGTTTTAAATCCACCAGACAGTTGTGCCCAACACCTTCCAGCCAGGCTGAACACTCTCCAGACCAACGCAACAGTGACAGAATGGAACACTTGCTTGATCAAACCTCCCGACACCCAACTGCCAACGTGTGAGACAGCTGAGTGCAACCAGGTTGTGCAATTCACAGCAAACAGTGCCATCTCCCATGTGCAGGTTCTCTCACTCTCCCGCTCGCTGTTCTCGTGTCACACTTCCCCCCTTTCCCCCGAGGGGTTACATATGCTTCAATGTGCTAGACTGAATTCAGAAGCAGGGTCTAGCAGAAACTTAAGTTACGTATTTCAAGAATTGGAAGTACCCAAGGAAGCCAGATTCTGCCATCCTTACTATTAACTTACTACCTGGGTGCACAGCAAGAGCTTTTTCAGGTACTTGTAATACTCAGTGAAAGAGTATGAGAACCTCGCTAAGTAAAGTAATAGGAGGAAAAAAAACACTAATATAGCAAGTATGGTGCAAGTACTTGCATGGATGCTAGTTAACCAGCCTAGCTTGCTCCAGCCCTCTGCATGAGCCTGCCCCTCTTCACCAAGTCCTGCCTTGCTATGCTCATCACTTAACTTGCCATACCTCCTTCTTTTCAGTCACAGTTCAGCTGTTTTCAAGGTTTCAAATTGCTCTTGAGAGAATGCTCAGGATGGCAGAAAGCCATGTCTTGGCACAGCAGCATGGTGGCCACCTGCTTTTTTGGCTCTAATGCTTTTTCTGTAATGTCCACCAGCATTCAAAGTGCTTTGGCAACTGTGCCTTGTATTACATATTAGCAATTTCACCAAATGCCTGCAGATGCAGAGTCTGCTGGGAGAAAAACGGAATATTTTGGCCAGTGAGCACTGAACTTTACATCTCATCGTATTGATCAATCACTATGTTCAAAGCCATGCTATTTTTGCTGAACACAGTTTGGGGATTTTTAATACCAAGGTAGCATAATGAACTGGAAGCACGAAACAAGTTCAAAGAGAGACTGGACAAAGCCGTGGAGGATGCACTTTTTGTGGGCTATTATGTGCACAGAAACCTCTGAACTGAAGACAGTAGCTGCCTGGGTGAGTATTCAGGAGAAATATCATATCCTTGCCCTGTTTTCGCTCTTCCCTGGGCATCTGCTTAAAAGCAATGCTTAAGACAGGATCCTGCACTAGATGGAGCCATGGTTTGATTCAGTATAGGCATTGTCATATTCTTAACAGCATGAAGATCCAAAAAAAAAGTCATGCCTTTATGCTTATTTCTACTTCTCACCTGGGAATGGCCAGGAGTTGAAACAAGGAAATTTATGCAGCAGAGCTCTGTTACCATGCCCAGACTGTTACAGAACATGGTCTAGTGCCATTAGAGCTTGTCTTAGGGATGTGCTGACCATCCTGTAGATAGGTACTACTCTGTCAAGTACAGAGCTATTTCAGGAAATAAAACTGGAAAGCTGGTTGGTCTTTCTCAAATTTCCTGATCTGCAAAGAGCAGACTGGCCAAGCGGCTGTCAGGCCAGAGGAGACACTGACTACCAACAGTCACTGGCTGCTGCAAATCCTTGGCTGTCGACCATGAACAGTGAAAGTTGTACGTGTGGTACCCCCGTTCTACCTGTGAGCTCACAGTCCCTGCTGTGAAGATCTTTTAATATGTTAAAAGCAAAGTATTTCAAGTGAAGGAAGGGTGAAGGGGACAGTTAGATAATCTAAACATATTCATGGCATAGGTATTAGTTTTTGTTTTACTTTACATACCTGCTTCTACAATTACTCATTTTATTCTCTCTGTTCCCCACGTTATTTTTCTCTGCACAAGCATCTCTCCTCCATTTTTTTGAGGGGAGCACTATGGAAAATGATATCTGAAGCACTACCAAGTTCAATGACCAGCTAGAGATCTCAGAAGGACCTAGACAGGCTAGAGGAATGGGCCAGCAAGAACTCCATGAATTTCAACAAGGACAGATGCAAAGTCCCACACCTGAGACGGAAGAACCCCTTGCAACTGGACAGGCTGAGGACTGGCTGGCTGGGAAGCAACTCTGGAAAAGAACTTGGGGGGCTTGGTATGCAGTGAGGTGAACATGGGCTGGCCCTGTGCCTCAGCAGCAAATGTCAACAGCATCCTGGGCTGTGTGAACAGGAGCAAAGGCAACAGACAGAGCAAAGAGGTTACACCTCTCACTCCCACTCATGAGACAACACCTACAACACTGCATCCAGTTTTGGGGTCCCCAATACAAGAAATACATCAACAAACTAAAGGGAGTTCAGTGGAGAGCCACCAAGACAGTCAGGGCTGGAGCTCTTGCTCTGTCTGGAGAGGCTGAGAGAGCTGGGCTTGTTCAGCCTGCAGAAGGAATGGCTTTTGGGGGGACCTAACGGCAGCCTTCTGGTACCTACAGGGAGGTTATCAAGAAGATAAAGCCAGGCTTTTCACAGTGGTACATGGTGGGAGAACAAGAGGCAACGGGCAAAACCGAAATGAGAGGTTCTGGCTGGATAAAAGGAGAAATTTTATGATGAGGACAGTCAAGCAGCGGAACAGGCTGCCCAGAAAGGGTGTGCAGTCTCCATCCTTGGAGGTTTTTGAGACCAGACTGGATAAAACCCTCATAGCTGACCCTGCTTTGAGCTGCAGGTTGGACTGGAGACCTCATCCTTCCAACCTGAATTATCCTTTGATCCTACGACAGAAGAAGAGTGGCTTCATTCCAGTTCTGGTTCCCAAGCTGACCATCTCTACAACCCTGCTCCTTGGAATAGCTGGAATTCATGACTGTTCCCTGTGAAAATGAACATCTCCTATTGCTCCTCAGCAAGAAAATCAACACGCAGGAGAGATCACTGATGGGAGAGGTGGGAGGAAAGCAAATTCTTGGCAGGCGCTTTCTTCACTACCTGCAACTCACCATTCTGACACAGCTCCTCTGCTCACTGTGTCTGTGTGCTTGCCATCCGAGTCCTGCATAAACAACTACATCCATTTACTCATCTGCCTCTCCTCCTCTCCATGCAGCTTGCTCACTCCCTACATTCTGTTGACGACACTGCCTTGATACTCCACTTCTCCATCTCTCCTCCAGTCTTGCAGATCAAAGGCACATCTAGCCCAGCGTGCTGCCTGGCAGCGGCCAATAATAATTGCCTGAGGAAGCATATAAGAACACAGCAAGCATGCAGTGCTGCTTCGCCCCTCCCAAATACTCTGTCAGCTTCCAGCAATTTGCTGATCAAGAGCTGGCTGAGTCAGACTGCCTTTGTGTTTAACCCTTGGTGGACTTTCTTCTTCCAGACACTTGGCAGTGCTCTTTGAACTCACGCAAATTTCTCACACTCCCAATACCCTGCAGCAGTGAGCTCTGCAGTTTACTAGCACCGTGTGCAGAATTACCTCCTTTTCTTTCTTTTGAAACTACACCTATCAGTTTAGTTTAATGCCCATCCAGTCTGTAAAGACCTTTTACAAGGCTTTCTTTGAATTGTGTTGCTGTGTTATTATGTTCTCTTATGCAAATCATTCACTACCCATTCCTACTGTAATAGCAAATTTTGTAAAATACAGTCTTCATGATAGGAAGAAACTCCTCACTGATGTTTAAATGTGATCACATGGGCAAAATGAAACCTCTCCCTTAACACAGAAGCATCTGTTTATGGTTAAGCATGAGACTAATCATTGCTGAGTTTTATTTACTGTCTATGCAGGATATAGTTCTGCTCAGGGAGTCTCCAAAGTTGAACAAAGGCAACCAGTAATCCCTTGGGAGCAGGCTTGAAACCTGATGTCTTGATTAAGTATTGAATTTATGAATTGTGTTCAATCCTTGCAGAGCAGGCTGGACTCTGCACAGACACCTGCAGAGGTAATGAGCATACAGCCATACAGAAATCCCCCTGGTGAAAGCAGTGCTGAGGACAAGGGTCCTCCTAAAAGGTGAGGGACCAGCTACATGACCGGTGAAACCACCCTGGCGGTTTTTAACTTGAAACGGAGAGAGAAGCTATTTGAGTTTATCTAAAATACTGGTAGCTGAAAGCATGGTGCTCTTTTATCCAATTCCACTCCTGACTAAAATGTTAACAGCTAATTACTTGTCGTAAATATGTTCATTTTTCACTTTTATCTTAACACTTGCCTGTTGCTAAATGCTGCGTGGGGCAATGGGCCACGACTCAGGGGATGGGTGGTCTGCAAGAGAAAGAGCCTGACCAACTCCTGCAGCGTTTGGAGCCCTTCTAAAAAACTCAGAGGTACCCAAGAAAGAGCAGAGCATCTCTCCACCAATGTGTGCACCCACAGAACAGGCTATCAGCCAACACAAAAAGTCTCCAGTGATGAGCCTCAGCCAGACTCTCTCTAACACGCAGCACGACACTGGGGGAAGGCAGTTCCTTTAAATTTGTAGCATCTGAACTAGATTGTCCTTTCATTCTGACGGATCTCAACCCAGCAATTACTGACTTGCCGTTTGCTATTCCCCTGTGTCGCAGGAACATGCATGGCGTCTGTGCTCTGTTTCCCGGCACACTCTGCTGCCAGTGACCGAGCGCTCCCACCTCCTCCAGACCTCAGCCCTCTACCACACACCGATGGGTTGCCAGATGAACGTGAAACCTTGTGAGCTATTCCAAGTTCTCCAGAGGGATGGTGGAGGTGGGGCTGACCTCTGAGAAAAGACAGCATCTGTCAGTCACAAATGGCACGGCCCTTTGTGTGCTGCCTGTGACCTCCCTCTGTGCCTGGTCCATCTTGCATGTACATAACTGGAAGATTAAACTTCAGTGACAAATAAACAAACCTGTCCCTTTGCTAACTGCCATCGAGATTCTGTCTCTTCAAACAGCATATACTGTGTCTTCATCATAGTGGGGCATATATGCTTCCTACAAAGAGCAACAAGACATCACCAGGATCAAACTGCAGAGGTCGGTGCATGCAGGAATAAAGGGCTTGAGTCAAAATGGAGTCTCCAGCGACCAGCAAAGACCAGCAAAGAACCCCACCTCCGAGCACCCAGAGTAACTGGTCTGAAATGAGAATCACGCGCCCGGGTGCATGCCCGAAGTGCAGCCTGGCAATGCCACAAGCCTCAGGGCAACGCTTCTCTGCAATTCACAGCATGCTCAATGCATTATTAATCTCCAAGGAAAACACAAAAACTCTCCATAATGCTTTTGGGCCTGTTGCCATAACAGCCTAAATCCCTGTGAGAATCTAACTCTGTGCATTAATTTGGGCTCGCTAATGAGGTGGCTCTCTCCAGAGCACACGCCACCATTCCCAACCTTGCTTTCCCCATGCAGGGATGGCAGAGCAGCTCCCAAAGCCACCCCTGAGTTAGAGCAGAAAGGTGCCAAGTGCCACAGCTATGCTCATGTCCACAAGTGGAAAGCAGGTGAGCATCACCGTCCTCGGGTGCGCGGGGCTGGCATCAGCTCCAGGCAACAACAGAACTGACAGGAGGAGGAGGAAAGCCCACTGTCCTTCAGAAAGCAGTGAAATAACAGTACTGTGCTGGCTGCTAAGGCACAAAGCTTAAATGGCAGCTAGGGTGAACCTGAGAACCTGTTTAGAAGAGGGGAAAGCATTGGGAGTTCACCCAGGATCTGTACAGGGAGCGACGGCCCTGGAACAGGATCGCGGAGGGCTGCCAGCCCTGGTGGCAGAGCTGCCCCCACCCTGCCAGACCTTCGTGCAGCCAAGTAAGGATGCACACTCACCCCCCGAGCTGGAAGAGCAGGAGCAGCCCAGCATCCTCAATGTCCTTTTGAACACCAAGTCACCCCTTATTTCCTCAGCAGTGACAGTGCTTAGTCAGTAAGGTGCATCTGCCACCTACAGCCAGCGCCTGCAGCCCGTCGTGTTTCTAATTGACATGGGGACACACACTACTTCTATCTGTGCAAAACCACCATCTACACCATCTTGAATTTTCTCAGGGGAGAGACTTAGCAAGTACCATGATGGTTCTGCAGACTTTCAAGTGTTTTTAACTTCTGATGCTGAAGCAGATGGCATGGTAGCTATCTTGGAAGTCTGACAGAGATTTTCTTTTCTATCAGCCTCCCCACTGCAATGCATTCCTTTTCTTCACATTTTTGTTGAAATATTTCTTCCGTTCAGCTTTCTTTGTAGCCAGTCGAGGGTTAACTACCTTTGTCTCAAGGAATTTTTAGATGCAAACATGAAATGCTTTGATCTTTTGTCACAAGTCCCTGGGAATCTAAACCAGCTGTGTAATATGCAAATAATTCAGAGCTTTTCTTCACCAAAAAAACAAACCAACCAACCAACCCCTGCTTATTTTTCATCTAGTTCCTTGCTTTTAGTAGTGATTTTTATCATGAAGTCAACTGACTGTACAGCATATGAGCCTGTCATTGTGGGTGTGAAATGACAGCTCAAGAAGGACTTCTAAAACAAGCCAATTGCAACCCAATTTCTACTGTTTGGCCGCTTTCTATTTTAGCTTATTTGGAATTCCACAAAAATTAGCTGGTTTCTAAGAGGCACTGCTTTTGGTGTGTATTGTGGCAGGCAAACGGGAAAGAAGAAATTGCTGTCCCCTCATCAACAGAATTGTTCCCTTTCGGTGCAGACAGACGCATGCCATTCTTGGATCAAGCATAATTAAGAGCTATGTGTGATTTTTTTCTTGTATTTATTGTCGGGTTGTGCTTGGATGCTGTGCTCGTGACAGCTGCAGCCATTCCTGCTCAGAAACAGGGCATCTCCAGGTCTGTTTTTAACCTTCCTTGATGCAGATTTAATCTAGTGTTTCTAATCCCCTTACTGCACGGTGTATGTAGCTGTAACGGCTGGGAATCCTGCACAAGGATCAGGGTCTCAATGCTCTAGGTGCTGAACAAAAAAGATGTACATGGAACATTACACTCTATGCTCATGAGCATATAAACCCTACACACAACCCAACAAACCTTACAGTTGTATAAACCCTACAAACTTCAAATCCCTCTTCTCACCGTTCTCTGCGTGCAGAGATCCTTGACAGCATACCTGCACGAGTGTCACACAACAATGTGTAGCTTTAAAAGGAACTTCTTCAGTCATTGACTCTGCTTTCAGAGGCAAAAAGGAGCTCCTTATGAGCAAGTATTTCATATTTAATGAATACTTTTCCAGTTTATGATCTATTACTGGGTTAAGATGCTATTTTACACAATAGATCCCCTTTAATATGATTTCCAGCTCTTTGTGGCTTGATTGAACCTTGAACAACTTCTGCTTAGAAGCATTTTCACAAACATTCTCACACATAAAACAAACGTCTAGGATATAGTTTGCAAAATAAAGATGCACTTCAGACACCACTGGCCACTGCATGCTTGTCTGCCAGGTAGCTGTACACCTCAGCGGTCACTAGATACCTCTTATAGCCAATGGGCACTTGTGTGGGATTCACCTCTAAGATCAAGACATCAGATAAATCATGTTAAAAGTGCCTATTTCCCTCTGGTCACTACAGAGGGTTCCTGGGCACCTTACTTGGATGGAGATTTCCGCATTTTTAACATGTAAGGCTGGATGAGCTGAATCCCATCCTGCATGTGCTACTGATCATTTTTACCTTCATGAGAAAATTAACAGGTTACTTCTACTCTAGCAAGTCTGTGGGTCGGTGCTGTGGTGATCCCAAGCACCAAGGCAGCCAACTCTGCTCCCTTTCTACCGTGTACATTAACAGTATTGCAGCATACGAGCAACTAATTAATGCCTACATTCGCTTCCTACACTGCATAGAATCATAGACTCATAGAATAGTTTGGGTTGGAAGGGACCTCTAAAGGTCATCTAGCCCAACTCCCCTGCCGTGGGCAGGGACATCTTCAACTAGATCAGGTTGCTCAGAGCCCCGTCCAACCTGACCTGGAATGTTTCCAGGGATGGGGCATCCACCACCTCTCTGGGCAACTTGTGCCAGTGTTTCACTACCCTCAGCGTAAAATATTTCTTCCTTATATCTAGTCTAAATCTACCCCCCCTTTAGTTTAAAGCCATTCCCCCTTGTCCTGTCGCAACAGACCCTGCTAAAAAGTTTGCCGCCATCTTTTTTATAAGCCCCCTTTAAGTACTGATAGGCTGCAATAAGGTCTCCCCGAAGCCTTCTCTTCTCCAGGCTGAACAACCCCAACTCTCTCAGCCTTTCTATCATCTGCTCAGCCCAGGTTCTAGTTTAGCTCTTCAGTTAGGGGACCTTTCTGCCTGTAGACTTCATGGCAGGACAGCAGTGTTACCAAGACGGTGTATAAGTACACACCAGGGCAGTCCATTAAACACCCACTATTTTTTTTTTTTTTTTAAGATTCTCTCTCCTAGTTTGTTTTTCAGATTAATCATACGCACATTTGATTATTTCTAGCTATCTACTACTCTCAGACCAATCTCACGTGGGACTACAGGTACCAGCTGCTCTCATACAAACACAAATGTGAGGCATGTATGCACAGCAATTCTGTGGCTCTGTACATTAAAAAGTACATTTTGAATACTAACCCTTGCATTTTTTCAACTAATTTTTACATTCTTGCTGAGATTGTGCGGCTCTCAGCTGCAGCTTGAAGCAGAATTTACTTTCTAGTCACTTATTTTGTGTGTTAAACATACAATTTGTTTTGGCATCACCATTACTATCAAATGATGCCTTGGGGTTACTTAAAATTAGCGCTTGCCACACAGCACACCACCTTTCTCTCTGCCCCCTTTCCTCCTGCCCCTCAGCTTCTCTACATAAGTGATAACGCACTCTCCCCAGCTCCGACCTGCACAGCCCTCAGACCTTGCTAACACTGTGGCTTGGTGTTACCACCTGGATGAAACCCACTGATACACAAAATCAAGATAAGAAAATGAGACCCCCATACTGTCACTGTGCCACCAGACCTTGTTCACTCTGCCTCATCCTCCCATCTCCCTCCCCCAGCATATTTTTGGTTTTAGTTGCACTGCAAACCTTTTGGGACAGGCTCTGAAGATCCTGACATGGCCCATAGATGAGTGCCCGTTCCAGGCCCTGTCCTGTTTTTCCTCAGAAAAAATTCAGTTACCTGCTCCATCATCTCAGTTTGTTACAGCTCATGGTTTTACTCTCAGCACAACCCACGTGTTCAGCACACTGCATGCCCAGCTCAGCCGGTACATGGTCTGACAGAAAATCACCCACCAACCCTCATTTGCCAGCACAGAGGGTGGGAGAAACTCCCCTATCCCTGGCAGTGCCGTAAAGAGACTGAGAGACCAAGGGACCTCTGGAGGCCTCTGGTCCAACCTTCTGCTCAGAGCAGGACCACTGTCAGTATTAGAACAGGTTTATCAGGATACATGCAACCTTCAAAGTAGAAATCACATTAAACATCCCCTCCAAAGGTCTTTAGTTACAAGCCAGTAGAGAGGGCTGAGTCTTTCCTCCTGGTTTCTGTGCCGGCAAGAATGCTCCACGGGGACAACCTTTCCTCTTTAGGAAGGGATTTCCCCCCCTCAGTTTGCCTTACCTACAGATTTTGTCCGTGGAATTCCTTTGCGCAGTGAAACGTGGGGCTTCTCAGCTCCCGCAAGGACCCCCGAGTGTGCTGCCATACCCTGGCGTTCAAAGAGTGACTGGAAGAGAAAAAAGGAAATTTCCATTCTGGACATCAGCGAGACTCAGCTGAAAGGACACAACACTTCATCTCAATCCACCTGATCCTTCTGACTGCGGGTGAAGCTGGGGCTCTACCCCCATGTCAGTCTGTACGTCAGACCCTGTCCCTGCTGCCCTGCGCCTGCAGCCGGGACTGCCACAGCCCCAGGAGGGGAGGCTTCCCTGGGGACAAGGACGAACCCCTTCCTCACCTCTACCTTCAACAGTCCATCTATCTTCCATGCTGCCCCATCCAGCATGTCTCCAAAACCTGTGCTATTGCCCTTTGAAGGGTTAACCCTCCCTCCCTCTCTCCAGCTTGCCTGCTCCCCCCTGCCTGCCTGCTCCCCCCGCCGGCTCTCAGGCGCTTTGTGCCCAGGGTGGGGTGGCACAGTGATGCTGACTCCAGCAGCAGCCTTCCTCCCGTGGGAAGGCTTTGCTCAGGCCAGTCTCTGCTCAGAAGCAGCCTGTCCTATTTTACCTCCTGCTCCAGAAGCTGCCTCCCACCGCCTGCAGCACTTTCACAATCCAGACAGCCTGGAGCTGGCAGCCCCACTCCTACTCCATCCATGCTTCCCCTCAGAGATGGCGTTTTTCTCTTCTTTGATTCCTCCTAATTTCCAGCTTCACATCCAGAAAATTGCAGCCAGACTATGCTTGCCGGCTCAGCTTTCCACACTCCTTCAGATCCGCTCTTACGTCCTCCCCGTGGCAATCCCGTACTGGTTTGCAGCTGCCAAATGGCCTGGGTCAGCTCCTCCACCACCTGCCCAGACTCCTGCTCTGTGTCTCCATCTCCCCCCACTCTCTCCTTCCACTCCCCTGGGGAAACCCACTCCCAAATGTGAGTCTCAGGGCTGGCAGTCAGCGTCTGTCACAGCGTGATGTGCCCTTCCCTCTCCCACCGCGAGCCCTCCTCTCTCACACTGATTTCTGCTGGCGTGATGCGCCGGCTTGTTGGTCGCTGCTTCACAGTGGCTGCCCTAGAATCTGCTTCGACAATGTCTGCTCTCAGCGCGGGCTCAGCTGCTGCCAAAATCTCATCCAGTTTCTCTGAAAATCCAAATGTAAAAGCAAACGGGTTAGCAAGGGCTGCTGTACTGAGGCAGCTCCCCTACGACAGGCCCATCCCCTGCAGCGTGGCTAAGCAGGGAGCGAACATCCCCGTAGGGAGAGTGGTTCCTAGGCCTGTTGAGCACAGAGTGGAGGAAGTGGCTGCTCAGTCGTCTCCTCCCCAGCCAGTGGCTAACAAAGATTTTGGAGGTGTTTCTGGAGCCGCCCACCCACCACAATGCACAAGCAGGCACCGGCCTGGCTCAGCTGGGGGACCCACAGCTGACAGCCCAGTGCGGTAGCACCGCACCGTGCCACTCTCCTACCCCAGCTGAACCTGGCGCATCCATGCGGCCCAGGCACCCCTGACCAGCCTGCCTGACCTCTGGGGTCTGACCTGCCAGCTCCCAAGGTGGGGGGACCGCTCCCAGCTGCGCTGCGCTTTGAGGAAGCCTCAATCCTTACATTAAAAGAGCAAATTTTTGCCCAGATATATTTTTGATATTCAGAATGAGACTGAGTCCGCCCCTGCCGAGTCACCATCACTGGAGGTATTTAAAAGACATGTAGATGTGGCACTTAGGGAGATGGTTTAGTGATGGACTTGGCAGTGTTAGGTTTACGGTTGGACTTGGTGATCTTAAAGGTCTTTTCCAACCTAAATGATTCTATGATTCTAATTGGGCGAAGCAGGGTGTGGGCAGCGGCTGCGCTACGGCAGGTAAGGGGAACCCAAGTGCCGCAGTGACCACAAGCGATGCAGAAGTCCATGGGACTCAGTCCGGCTCCAGCACAACCAGTGTCACTCCAGTGTCTGTTTGGGACAAACTAGGACATTTCCTCCCGAAGTGGACTCATGTGCCCCAATGGCCCTGATGGGAGTAACCAGGCCCCCACGCACCCCCATGTCCACGGGCCCGGGAGCTCTGGGTAAGTGCAGGCCGGGGGTCTCAGTGCCCGCCTGGGCTGTGGTGCAGCAGCACCATTTGCAGAGCTGTCACGGCCATGCCTGTGCCGCCATGGGCCTGACTCACACACCGACTCCCAGGCTTGACCTTGGCCCTGCCTCGCCACCACAGGCTTGCCTGCAGACCTCTGGGCTACACCCGACCCTGGTTAGCATCACCAGGGCAGACCCTGACCCGGCTCCCAGCCTGACCTCGGCCCTGCCTCATCACTACAGACCTGCCTGATGGGCTGGACTCATGGTTGAAGGTGACAGACCTCGGTCTGCCCTGCCCAAGGTGCTCAGGGCAGTGGGGCCCGTCAGGCCCCCGGCCGTGTGACCATATCTGTCTTTCGGGGAGCGGCTAGCCCTTGCTGCTCCCCCAGCCTGCAGAGCAGCCCCGGTCTGCAGCGCTCACAACACTCGTGCCAGGAGGGTGTACACTCACTCGGACACAGCACCAGTCCCGGCTGTCGCTGGGGTTTTGTCTGGGGCTGTAAAACACCCTGAAACTCAGGACATTGGAAACAGCAGGCAAATGCTGGCCACTGTCACCACTGACCCCTTCTGAGCTCCCTCCACGTGGAGCCAGACAGGGTCCAGCAGAGCCGAGCTAACGAAGGCTGCTGGGCTGGTGCTCAGCCCGGGCAGGGTCCATTCAGGTGTGGCTGCCCCCTGCTCCTACAGCTCCCTGGGCCAGGCAGGGTTGAGTCTGTCGGCTCCATGTCATAAATGGTGTCACCTGGCACTGGAGCACAGCCATCACATTGGCATGGTGCTGCAGCTGATGGATCTGCCTTAGCATTCATCAAGACTGGATGCCTCTACCTCCATGGCACAACCAATCCACCGTCCCAGTAAATTGCCCAGGGAGAGAGGAGAACACGTGCAGTGTTTGTCCTGTAACGCTGACAAGCTCTGCCTGTGTTCAGGTAAGGCTTGTAAACTGCTGGGCTCTTTCCAGCCTGGCTGTTGAACTTGGGACTGCGAAATGTCACTGCTGTGGTGCAGGAGCTGCTGATCCTTGTGACCCGAGCTACCTGGAGAGCTCTGACCATCAGGCCTGTATTCCTACAAAACACAGCCTGGGGCTAATATGACTCATGGGCCAGCTTCAGTACCTCCACACACTGTGGCCACGGCAGCTGTCCGCGTGGCAGTTTCTAAGCCAGCATTCCTGAATTACAGAAACTGAAAATGAGTCCCAAACGTTTCAGAAGCCCAGTCTGTGGAGGAGCAAGCCCTACACCAACACAGATGCCAAGTGGTCTTTGCCAAGGGGACTTAGGTGTCCTCTGAGGCCAGCACCCTTGGTGGCAGGTATCCACCAAGGCCCTGGGACTAAGGACCTGCACCTGCTCCAAGGAAACAGCTCAGGCCAGCTCCTGAACTTCCTCAGCTCAAGACCTCCTGTAGCCAACCATCCTTGTCTCTGGGGGACTTCATAGTTCCTCTTCCTCACTGCTGTGTGACTCGCATGCTGCGCTCACTGCAAGAGGTGTGGGGTGGTTCAGCCTGCTCAGAGGGGAGCTGGCTCATCCCTTGCGTCCAAACACTCTGAGCAACTGCATGGACCTCTGACAACCAAGCCTCAGGAGGGGATGAGCCATGGGCTGATTCTAAAGACGACCATGTGCTGGAAACCTGCCTCATCGGCGTCTCTGGAAGCTGCTCTGGGCAGCCCTGTAGTGATGTTAGTTTGGAGACCCCAGTGATGCGGGGTCCCCAGTCCTCTCCACCTGCCTCCACTCCTGGCTTTATTCCACTTTCCATCTCGTAATGCCATTAGAGCGCAGGGATACAAATCACCACTAACTGCACTTTGTATCTGCCATGCCTTTGAAGGAGATGGAAGAGCGTTTTGGAGTGGATCCTGCCTGCCTCCAGGCTGCTGGGGCGGGGGATTGAGGCAGTGCTGGAGCCGCCCTGAAAAGAAGGACCCCCCAGGAATGGGTGCACCCTAATGGCTCTGGCTGTCCAAGGCGTCAAGAGCTCTCCACCACACACTTGGAGACAGCTGTCTTCAATGTCAGGACATCCCTGGTGACCTTCAGATGATCATTCTGATCCATGAGGTGGTGAATGCCCCATCCCTGGAAACGTTCCAGGTCGGGCTGGACGGGGCTCTGAGCAACCTGGTTTAGTTTAAGATGTCCCTGCCCACAGCAGGGGGGTTGGACTAGATGACCTTTAGAGGTCCCTTCCAACCCAAACTATTCTATGATTCTATGGGACCTCTGCATTGCCTCCACCTCTGGGTACTGACCAATCTGCTCGGTATAGAGGAGCTCTGGGGAGGTCCCTCAGAGACCTCCCGCTTGTAAGCCCTGCTCAGCTTCTTTCCTATGTCATCACCGTTATGGTGGAAGACTTACTCCCTCACATTTCCTGTTCCTTGGGAAACAGTTCTCTAGCTTCACATTACCAGGACAGAGAGAGTTTTGCTTCTGAAAGGCTAAGAACTGAGGTCAGGTCTCCAGGCTCCCCCCACTACCCCGTGCCTGTGCTGGAGAAATGCAGAGCTGTGTGCTGGCATGGGACAAGCCTTCTTGCTCCATTCAGGATTGTCCATTACTGGCTCTCAGCCCTGGCAAGAACCACCTGTCTTTGTAGCATGCTTCATGCAATGTCCACACAGACACTGCGTAGTGCAACCGCCATGTATGGAGCCCTGCTGCAACCAGCTTCACCCCAGCCAGCTTGGGCACTGATAACATGGCCTTCATGGTGGGTAGCCCTCTCCACCCAGAGCTCGGACAATTAATAACCAAATTAGCTCTCCCCCAGCTAACTTGGGTATGCCCTCAGAGCTGCCACCAAACCCTGCCTGCAGCGCAGGTACGTCCTCAGGTGCTTCCTTGGTGCGGGACCGCAGGGAGCAGCAAGACAGCCTGCACGGGGGCAGAAGCAGAGGTAGCACCTGTACTGCTAGACACGGCAGAGAGCGTGGCTGCCATTTCATCTGACTGAGCTCCAGAGGCCTGACCTGGGGGCTGAAGGAGACTGTACTTTAGGACCCCACATGCGGGGGACATTCCTGTTGAAGGCATTTTCACCGCGGAGCAAACGCAAAGCAAGCACAACACCTGAGGAAGTCAGACCTGGAGATTCATGGGGCCCGGCTGGCAAACAGGCACTCCTGCTTGTGCCCAACAGGAGCCCAACATGACCGCGCCGATTTCAGCCTTTCTGCTGCCCCACCAGAGCTGTACGTGGCGGCTGCTCCCTGTGGCGGTGGTGCCGGATGGGAGGCTGACCCGCAGAGCTCCGGCTCCCTTTGGGCTGAGCCTTCCTGTGGCAACTATGGGACGGTGACCTGGGCCCATCCCTTGGGGTGCACCATGCATGCCTGTGTGGTGCGACTGGGTGCTGGCTGGGAGGCTGACGGGGAAGGGAGGAGCCCCAGGATGTGTGGTTTCACTCACCCCCTTTTCTTCTCCGCATGGAGGCTTGGAATCAAGAAACAAAAGACAACATGAATGGCATGCACAGTTCCTGCTTTCATTCCCAGCTCCAGCCTCACTGCCTGCCTGCTGTGCCTCTTCCCCGCACGCTCTCCTGCCTCCCAGCATGCTGGCAGGATCAGGCCCTGACAGTGGAGCGCGTGCCTGCCTCACTGGGGGCTCTCAGGAGGAAGGCTCAGGCAGGGCAGGGGGTGTAGCATCTTGTGCATCCTCCTCAGCGCTGCTTCTCCTCCGTCCCAGCCCCGTGGGCGGGCAGGGACCGACACAGGCTGGGCTCTCCACCAGCCCCACCACTGGGACCAGCTCTCTGCTGAGCCCTCCTCCTCTTCACTCAGACCAGGAGAGCAGAGGGAAGGTGAGATGTCAGAAGGAAGTAAGACCAGGAGGAGGTCTGGATGGCATTTAATGCCTGAGCCATGGAGAAACTCTTTTAAAAGCTTTTAATCCCTCCCTGCTAACTGAGGAGACACAGCAGTCTGCACGTCTCCCAGAGCCAGTCTTCTCAGCATCAGCAAACACCAGGACTGCAGGACAGGAGTGCTTTGTTAGCAGCTTGCTGGGAATCTGCTTTTCCAAGGGCACTGGCACGATATGCAGCAAGAAAACGTTAAGGTATGGCTATGGGCATATGGGATGTTCTGGAAGCCACAGGACAGGGACAGGCTTCAAGGAAAGAGGGGCAGGGACCATCTGACAAAGCTCACTTTAAGAAGCTGCAGGTAAAAATGTCCCTTTCACTAACACCACCATCCCCTCAGAAAAGGAGGGGACTAAACTTGCACACCGCTGAGGCGTGGGGATGCTGACCTGCACGAGAACTCCCTCTTCGCAGTAAAAGCTGGAGGATCAACCACCAGAAGACAAAGTGCGGGAGGAGGAACAATGCCCCATTTTCCCTGTGCCGTGCTCCCTGGGGATGTGTGGTGGGACTGGCTACAGCATACTCCCTGATCCACAGGACATGAAGTAGGGACTAACCACTACAATTTCCCAGAAAACATGTGGACTAAGACCAGTAACTGTCTACAAATCCCTCTCCCGGGAGACAAGGGCAGCTGCTGCTCCTAGTCCCTCTCCAGGTAGAAGAGAGGCAGTATCTAGATGCAAAATCCTCAGGGAGACCTAGAGGACTCATCTTTAATATATTCTCTGGCAGAGCTATTTCTCTGCTTTTCGTGACTTCCCTTTCCATGAGCTTGCTCCCCTCCCCCTCAAGCCCAGCAGCTCTGCTTGCCAAAACACATGCAAATGGGGCCCCTTCCCTCACACCGCTGCGGGTTTCCACAGTGCAGGTCGTCCCATGGCGATGTCCCACACCCCACTTGGCACTCGCAAGGCCAAGTGCCATGGTTGGGGTGCCCGTCACTCTGCAAAGGTGCCTGCACAACGTGTGCCAGGCTTCGACTCGGGCGTGATGTTTACCAAAGACAGGCACATGCAGCTGGGGAACATGTTCTCACAGAGGCAACATGCTGCCTGTGCGTGCAAGCAGGCATCCATCACACCAGCTAGGAACAACTTTCAGGACCAGCAACCGAGAGTAAAAATATGAACCCTGGGGTCTGTGCAATATCTGTGCAAAGGGAAGAGCAAAAACGGGAAGAAACGGGCTATTCTGAATCCTCTCCTAATGGCTACTAGTAAACACAGCACCTTCAGGTCTAGTGATAAAGGTCTGGAGAAGCGGGGAACAGGCTAGGGTGAAAATCAAGGCAGCGGGCTCAGCATAAAATAAATCACAGTGGCCATCAATCAGCTGATGCAAACCCTTAAATGCTGAGATTTGTCCCTTCAAACCCACGTTTGAGTGTGAGCCCGAACCCTCAAGGTTTATTTCTTTTGGGAGAACCCCACAGGGTTGTAAATCCTGGACATGCATGTAGGACAGGGAGCAGAGCAGAGTGAGAAACGTCACGGACCTTCCTTCAACGCCCTGAAAAAGAGAGGGGGTGGTGGGGTCTCTGCCTAGGTTCCTGCCTCTCAGGTGGGTCTCCTCCCAGGCAGGACAGGGGTCTGCCACGCGCAGCCTCTGTGCCATGGCCAGCAAGCACATCTGTACATATCACCACATTTTCGCACAGCAAAAACATAAATACAAATAGCAGAAGCGTGAGCCAGGGCAGTAGGCAGTGCTGAGAGCGGCTCCCTCTCGCTCTACCAATGCTCTTGGTGGGGGCTTGCAGCACATCCAACTCCCGCGCTGGGTCAGCCCTGAACAGCCTGTTTTGGCAGAGCTAACCTTGTGTGCACCAGAGCTGCATGTCGGAGCGTGGTTGCCCCAAAGGCTCCCCCAGAAGGAGGGGTCCCTCCACATCTCCTGCACCTGGCAGGCTGTGAGGGCTGCCGTTCTGCCAGCCAGCCTCCCCGGCTGGTGGCGGTGCCGGCATTGCCACTGCTAGCGGAGCATCCTGCTCAGCTGCCCTGCAGTGCACCGGGGATAACGCATGGCAAAAACGGCAAATCATTCTGTGCAGAGGAAAGGGACTGCCATTCGGAGGGTGTGTGAACACTGGCACCCCTACGGCCCTCAGCTGGTAGGATGCTACTAGGGGGAGCCCAGTGCACTGGGAAGGTGTGGGCTCAATGAGGTCGCCAGAACAGATGGGAAGACTGAGGGGCTTCAGCACAGGGTACCTGGAAGTGAGGATGGGGTGGAGGTAGAGAGGCTTTAAGAGAATATAGGAAAACATGTAGATGCAAGCTGGGATACCAAAGCATCTGGAAATGTGGGTAGGCTCTGTAGTGACAGCAGAACGTGTGAGCGTGTGTGCATATGCATGTGTGTGTGTGTAAGGGGGGGGGAGGGCAGCCCATGGGGATGCCAGCTAATCTGACAGCATGTGATATCTGCCTGGAGGTAGAGGAAAATAAAAACAAGGGGCTGTTCGGAGCGCGGGAGGAGCAGGGTGCCTGATGGACGGGGCATGGGGGCGGCGAGCCTCTCTGCAAGCACATGGAGGCACCCAGCATCCTTCCCCCAGGCCGCCTCTCTGGGGAGGCAGCACTGAAGGGGTGGACTGACTCTACTGGGCTCTCCCACGCCCCTGTGGCGGTGGCAGCGGGCTGTCAGCCCCCCGTGCCCCACACACCGCTAAGCACAATGGAAACTTCAGCGCAGGAGGTGCACGTGTTGCCTCGCGCTCGTGCTCATGCACCCCTCTGGAAAATGGACGTTGGGCAAGTGTGCTGCCTGCTCTGGCCACGGCCCCGCATGCTCCTCATGCACCCCTGCATGCACGCGCGAGCCCCTGCTGCCGCTTACCCAGCTCTTCCAGCTCAGCCGTCATGGACTTGGAACGCAGCGTCAGGGTGGTGCTGGGTGCTCTCTTGGGAGGCGGCGGAGCTGAAAGGAAGAGAGACGGCATTTTGCATTTCTTGTCCAGGAACTTACGAGGAGTGGCCAGATGCAGATGCCACTTCTTCTCCACAGCCTGGATCTCCTCGTACTCGCGGGATGAGGAGTCGCACTGCTGCAGGATCTTATTGAGGCTGCGTGTGGAAGCAAACTTCTTCATGGTCTCGGTAGCACAGTCCCGGGGCACGGGGCAGGCCCCGGCGCGGAGGGGCTGGTGGCTCCCGCAGGCACGTGCACGCTGCCCAGGCTCCCACAACCCTCAGTGGAGGAGAGTCCAAGTCATGTCCCCAGGCTGCGCCTGCCCCCCTGCAGCTACCGGAGATGCTATGGCTATGAAAGCCTCTCGCGAATTAAATCTGTCTCAGGCAGCTGGCTGCCTGCCTGTGGGACTCAGCAAACAGCTTTGATGGCTGCTTCCCCTCCGCACATGCCATGGGTGGAGGGTAGGAGGGAGAAACAAGTCCAGCAGGCCTGATCTCAGTCTCTCATTCCCGCCTCGGCGCGGCGCATCCCCCAGCAAAACACAGCCCACCCACCCTCCTCTGCCGGCTCGGCCGTATCCAGGACGGGGTGAGGCTCCCGCGGCCCTAGTGAAGCGCTGGAGGCGGCCTGCTCCGTGCCGGGCAGCAGAGGCACATGGCTGGCATGGGGCGGTGCGGTGCTGTGCCGGGGCGCGGGGCTGCCCCGAGGGGCTGCCTAGCTGGGCCGGCCCACGGGGCTGCCCCGGAGGCGCTGCATGCCATGAGCCCACCGGAGCGGGGACGAGTTGAAGGCTCTTCCTCTTCACTTGGGGTGCCTCCTCCTCCTCGCGCTCGCTCGCTGACAATGCTGGATTCAACGCTCAGGCATTGCCATGGCAACCGGAGCTTCAGGCTTTGCTGGCGCTGCCTGCATCAGAGACCCCAACAGGGGCGGATTCAGCCAGAAAATGCCAGTCCCACACAGGCCTCCATCACCCCCAGGAAGAGGCGAGCCCCAGCCGGGGGGGGATGGGGGTCTGGCTCCCCCGGGCCGCGCTGCAGCCAGGGTCCTGCAGAGCAGACTCGGCTGCGGTCCCCGCACTCCGTGCTGTAAGAGTGGCCGCCCAGCTCTGGGGGCTCTGGGCACGGGCAGCAGGCAGCGATGGGCAGCAATGGGCAGCTGCTCACCGGCTGCAGGGCTGAAAGCACCAGGATAAGTGGTGAGCGGCACTGGTGGTGGTCCCAGCACTGATTCCTGAGCCTCAGCCTTTCCCACGACTCGTGCTTTTGTGCCGTGACAATATAATTACAGCTCTTAGTGTCAGCGCACAGAGCTGCCTCCCTCCCCCATGCCCCACGTGCTGTGCTGGGAGCGCCCCGCTCCCGTTCCCCTGCGCCTCCCGTACCCCCACGCCAGGCTCCCAGCCGCACTCTCCTGGAAAACGCTCCTGCCCCACAGCCTGCCTCCCTGCACACGGCCCACAGCAGGGGCGGACAGGGACAGCCTGCCCCGTGCTGCCAGCTGCTTCCAGATGTGCCCCTGCCCTGTGTTGCCAGCTGCTCCCAGATGTGCCGCTGCCTTCCGCAGCTGGTTGCCTGTGGATGAAGTCCTAAACTCCACAGACAGCTGCTGCCATATGTGCCCCTGCCCTCCACCACCGGCTGCTCCCAGACGTGCCCCTTGCCTTCCACTACCAGCCCCTGCCCTCCACCTCTGGCTGCCCCGGATGATGTCCTACCCTCCACAGCCAGCTGCTCCCAGATATGCCTCCAGCCTCCCTAGCTGGCTGTCCTCAGATGTGCCCCTGCCCTCCACAGCTGTATGCCATGATGTGTCCCTCCCGTACACAGCTGGCTTCCTCCCATCCAGCTGCCTTCCAGATGTGCCTCTGCCCTTCTCAGCTGAATGCCCCCTACCCTGAGGGCTGCCCTGCCCCGCTGGCCATGAGCGCATCAGCCCACCACCAAACGCCCCCTCAGGCCCCACCTCTGGCCGAGGGTCTCGGCTCTGCCCTCAGGGACTGGGGATGATGGGGCGAAGGCCCAGAGCTGTCTTGGGGGCCCCACGGCTGCCTGCCCTCCCCTGCG
>NW_008794886.1:585579-601965 GCF_000699145.1 Aptenodytes forsteri | reverse complement strand
GCGGAGGCCCAGGGCTGTCTTGGGGGCCCCCCGGCTGCCTGCCCTCCCCTGCGTGAGGGCAAGTCCCACATGCAGCCGGCAGCCCCAGGACTGGCCGTGCCCCCAGGAGCTCCCAGCCCATGGGGCAGTTCCCAGCCATGGCATTCCCGAGAGGACAGGCTCCACCCTGGCACCTCCACCGCCATGGGGGCTGTTCTCCACCCTGGCACCCCCTGCACTCCTGTAGGCACCATCCTCCACCCCAACACCCCCCGCATCCCCACAGGGACAGTTCTCTGACAGCCCCACACTTAGGAGGGGCAGCTCTCCATCACAACCCCCCTCACACAGCGGGGCCGGTTCCCCACCACAACACACCCATGCACCCTGAAGCAGGGGCAGTTCACCCACCATGACCCCCCTCAGGACAGGGAGAGTCTCTGCTCTCCAGCACAGCCTGCTGCTGGTACCACGGGCTGCAGGCGCCAGAAGCAGCTCTGTCCCCAAGGAGGAGCCATGTCCAGCCTTTGCTGAGCACACACAGCTCTGGTGTGAGAACAGAGCTGCTGGCTGTGCCTGGCTTCCCCAGCATCAGTGGCAGTGCTCTGCTGCAGCCCCTCCACCTGACCACCGCCCCCATCCCCCCTGCGCTGCTCCCAGCCGCAGCCGTCGGTGCGTCCCGGTGTGGCAGAGCTGCGTATGCAGAGGTTGCTGTGCCGGGACGGGCAGGTCTTCCCCTCGCGGTGCCCTCCTTCTGCACCAGCTGCAGCTCAGCAGCCTCATGGCCATCCACCCATGCTGGGCTCCTCCCAGCAGACCCACGGGCTTCTGCACGCCTGCTCACATTTAGGTGATGCAAGCCCCGTTCAGAGAACCACGAGACTCCACACCTACCCTTCTTCCGAACAACTTCTTCTGATTCTGGCTTGCGGCTGACGGAAACAACCTTCATCACCAGGTGGTTCCCCCCTTGCCGGATCAAGGAGACCACCTGCTTGTGCCCCACCTTCACCACGTTGACACCATTCACCTAGGACACAAATAAAAAGAGAGCAGTGTAAAGGCTGGCTGTCACAAAGAGAGTGGGCAGAGGGCAAGACCCACGTATGGCAAGCCACAAAACCAGATGATTTTGCATCTCTGCATCTGTTTTTACAGCCTAGCACATTTTTGTATTTAAGCTGTCCCTGTGGGATGTCACCTACTAATGACCTCAACCTTCTGGAGAAGCTGAGACCTGCAACAGGCCAGTGCAAACTAGTGCACACCAGGGCTGCAGGTAGGCGGCAAGAGCTAGACCTCCCCCTCCCTACTGGGCAGTCAAGGCAGATCACTAAAAATTGGGTATTTCCTAGTTCTGCCTGGGTATTTGGCAACTACAGGGGAGACTCCTGGATAAGTCTTGAGCTGTGCCACAGGTCTGCAAGAGGCGCTGGAAGAGCACAGGCACCCGTGCAGAGTGGCATGCAGAAGGATCGCCCCGAACAGCTCAGCCACCCTGTCCCCACCAGCAGCAACCTGTGTTATACAGATGGAGACACTTATCTGATCCCCCAGCTATCGACACGCTGATTGACTCCTTCCAGGGGTCTGCAGGACACGTGGAAGCCCACTCCTGTTGTCATTTTTAGCACTAGCATAACCTATTAGCTTCTTGGACAACAAGCACTGGGCTGTGATGGCAGGCTAGGCAATCTCTAAGACACAAAACCAAGAAGTAAACTGGAAAATGAAACCTCAGTACTTGGGTATCTACCAAGTAGCAATGAGCACAAGGTTCTTCATGGGGCATTAACAGATGGACCCTCACTTTGGGTAACTGAGGTTGAGGTGTAATGGGGATGAGGATGCCACAGGTCAGACGCCTCACCGCTAGAAAAACTGATTTCAACTTTTGCGGCTTAATTACCCACTTTGTAAAAATCCAGACGTGTTTGCACACTTTGGCGTTCACTTTTGAAATGTACGGTGTACTCCAGGGCTGCTGCTACTCTAGGTGTAAGAGAATAACTGACAGCAAATAAGAGACAAGTGATCCTCTATGGGCAATAAATATAGAATCACCTATGTTAATATTTACATTAATATTTATGTTTCCAGAAGTGGAACACTCAAAAGACAGGTAATGACAGGATTTAGGTTGTCCATGCAACATTAATTTCGTCACCCTAAGTTCAAGACCAGAAGCATTATAGCTAAGCTGTTGCATGCCACTGGCTTCAGGTCTCAAAGACACCACAAGATGGAGAATTCAACCTTTCCTCTGCAGGTTTGTTCCAAGTGTTTAGTAATTCCCACCGCTTAAAAAAAAAAAAAGCATTCCTATATTACTATCAAGAAATCCATTTTCAGTCACAGGCTCTTGTGCTACCGTTCCTCACGCACAGTCCCACCTCCCTCACTACCAGCATCGTCCCTGCACCACAGTGCGTGGGATCACAAGTACAACAGACTGAAATGGAGAATTGTCCTGGATGCTGGAAACTTCGGCATTTCAAGAATGCTTGGGTTTTATGTGTTTCTACTCCAGCTGGAGATGTTTCATCTTAGAGTGAAGTCTAAAGTGTTTTTATTAATACTAATTCAGGGTAGACTGAACTGTCATTTAAATAATTAAAAGTATGTAGGTTATTACATTTGCAATACATGAGCCGTAGTGCTGTTTTCTATGAAAAACTGTAAAAAGTATAAAAATGGAAAAAGTCGTTGAACTAAATTCTGAAGTGGAACATCAGCATTTCCTAAGATGCAAAGCTTTTGAAATAATAATTTTATTTCAAATATTCAATTATCCAATTGATTCAATTTTGATTGTAATTGATTCAATAATTATTCAATTTTCATGAAAACACACGTTTTCCTCAGGAAATTTGATTTTGATGAAATTACCAGTCTACTCTAGTTAAATCACCCCTTAATCTTTTTTTTTTGGATGAACTGGATGGAATGGATTGAATCCTGGAGCACGGTTATCCTGTATTTTCTCCTGATCCTAAACCACTTCAGCAGTTTGTCTTTGCAAGCCCTTTAGTTTTCCAAAGCACCGTCGCACAGCGGAGCCCAGGGCTGCACGGCATATCCCCAGCACTGCAGCTCACGGGTCCCCTGCACATCTATTACTTATTAGCCGTGATTTCAGGTTCATTTCTAGAACGTGTATGAAATCACCATGTAGCATCGGATCTTGAGCTAAGTCCTGGAGAGACACACTAGAAATCCCGGCCAGCGGCGGTTCCTTGCTGACAAGTACTTGCCAAGACCCGTCATCTGGCAAATTTCTGAACCACTTCCCAGGTGCTCCACTGGTTTTGTACACCGCGGCTTTTGTAATGGGAATGTTCTACAGTGGTAAACAAAATCTATTACATCTAAACAGTTACCTTTATCAAACAAATCTAACACCTCAAATAAATGAAATTTGTTTTGTGAGGTTTTCTGCTGGTAATTATATTCTACTCTTTAACTCTTTATCAACTGCCTACAGTATCAGATTTTTTTTTTTTTTTTGCCAGCAACTGATATCAGATTCACAGGTTTATAATTAACTGGATCATCCCCTTGCCCCTTCCAAACGCCAGCGCTCTGCCAGTCTCCCTGGCATTGCCCCAGCATCATACAATTACAAAATGCAAATACTGAAAAATTACCACCTGGAAGATGCTTACAGCTTGAGTTACTAATGGCTTGGAAAGCGTTTCATCGTCTGCATGTGATACATGACCATCACCCTGCTCCCTTCCAAATAAAGAACAGAAATACTGACAGAACATGCCCGTGCTTTCTGTTTAATTTTTAATCATCCAAACTTGTCCACCCAAATGGGCAGCAGTTCAGATTTTTTAGGTTACTCGGATACAGAGAAGCAGGAGTGGGAGGTTTTCACCCTGTGGGCTAGAAAGGTGAGACCTTCTCCCTCTGCTCCACCCTGGCGCAGCACTGGTGGCACAAGCCAGGGTACGTGGTCTCCAGGAGAAAGAGCACCGAATGCTGTGGCACCCACTGCCTGGCAGAAGCATGACCCAAGCACCGTATCCCGTTGGTGTTCTGGCAGACTGTTGGCATTTTTGCTGACAGTAAGTGACAGATGGAAAAATGTTGATTTTTCAATTGTTTATAACTTGGTGAGATCAGGGATGAGGAAAAGGTACCAACGTGTTTCAAATGTGCCCGCTGATGGACAACTCCTACAAAAACCCTAAGACACCAACTTATCCCGTATTGTGCAACTTCATCCACCGCTGGGCACTCCTTGACTGTCCAGAGCATGAAAAAGCAGCCATGGGGAGAGCAACACCAGCTTTACAAAGCACGCTAAGGGCCAGCCATGAAAGACAAGAAGAACATGATGCTGTCCAGTAAGTGCAGAGAGTCTCAGTGCCACGCTTGCCCGGGAATGCCGACTTGACCCTGTGACTCTCTGAAACACCCTTGACCAGAAGGACGTCAACCCAAAGCCCCAACCAAACTGGCCAGAGACATGCAAGAGCTGGGCTAGGTTATAAAGTCTGCAAAGGAAAGCTTGGTCACTGGAGTGTGAATGTAAATAATTTGGCCTATGGGAAAAAATAACATCTCTGCTGCTGTTTAAAACAGCACATTAAAGGTCTTTCAGTGACAGCCTCAAAGTATCGGTCTCACGTTGCCAGGACTTTTCTGTGAAAGATGGATTAAAACCAAGCAGGTGCTCAAAACCCAGGAAACTGCAGCTCAACCTGACCAGCAGGAACGGCATCTTGCAGAAAGCAGGTAAGAAAAGCAGTCAAGAGGCTAAAATAACACAGGAGGTCAAGAATTAATGTTATACAGTAAAACTGACCACAGGAGAGACTGGTGAGACAGTGGCTTGTACTATGCAAAACTGTCTGGGAATAAAAACAATTTCTGAAAAATAACAAAATCCTGATTCACCCCCGGTTCCTGGTGATACCCAAGAAGATGAACTATAGAACTCTGCAACTGCAAACAACTTTGGCTAAACACTCATCCGAGCAAAGATTCTCTAACAGTTGCTCTTGAAAATTCAAAACACAGAGAAGAACATGTCTGATAAACAGGTTAGCTCACCGAGAAGATGGTGTGAAGATTTTCAGTTCTTTTTCAGCTTCAAAGCTGGGCTGACTCAATACGGCATGATAAACCGCGTGTACTGAGATCACAGAGCCTGGCACCGAGGCTGGTTTTATAACCTATAGGGAGGTGAGCTCTCATCAACAGTGAGCAAACCAGTGGTTCAAGATGCTGTTCCACAGCGGGAAGGGAGACCCGACACTGGCCAGCACTTGCAGCCCACCTTGTGGTTTATTAACCCGGCCCCCCCCCCCCCTCCTCCCCCCCCCCCCCCCCCCCCCGCCCCCTGTGGGATGGGGGAGAGAATTGGGCAGGAGGAAATTAACTCTATCCCTGCCGAAACCAGGACACACCGACAGGCTGCCAGGTGAAGCCACAACAGCCAGAGACCCCAGGCCTAAGGTGCCCAAGAGGGAACAGGGGCTGCGGTTCGATGCTGCTTGTGATCCGCTGAACTGGGAAAGGATCTCAGCCAAGCCATCCCCCCACCTTCAGCAGCAACGAAACGTCAGAACTGTGCTCTCAGGAGCACAATACCATCTCCCACAGGAGGAAGAAAAGCACTTAGACATAAAAAGAGGAGGCAGCAAAATGAACAAAGCAAACTGTTTCATCTCTCTGAGACCCATGCATGGAGGATCCCTGTCATGCAGACAGCCTGGGGCTGTCTGACGACGTTAGAGTGACACAGGGGAATTGCCTGAGACACAGAAAAATCAGGTTTTGGTCCCAGTCTATGAAGTGCAGAGATGACTCTTCAAGAAGACCGGCGGCTGGGAGTCCTGCCCGTTGAATTATATACTCTAAATGATTGCTGGCCCTCAAACAGGGAGGTGTTGGAATGAGAGAGATCAGACAGGCAGTGGCGGAAACGTGACTGGTTTTGATCCAGCAATAAAGAAGAACTTCCAGTTTCTTGGACACAACTACCTGATGAGGATGCCCTGCTCTTGGAGATATGCTTTTGGTCTGGAAGAAGACAATAGACCAAGAGTCAAATTATGCAGAAAGTGACTACAAAACATAAAAGAACATACACAGAAATGTGAAGACACTATGTCAAAGTCTGGGCATTATAAACTGCTGCAACTATCTTCTGAGTAGCCAATGATGCATCAATGCTGATGAGCTCCAGGAGGACTCCCAAACTGAGTGAGAGGGCAAAAGGAGGCAGATGGGCCACCATGTAGATACATGCAAAGTAATGCTTCTAGGGAAGAGTCATCTGAACGTGCTACATGATGCTGAACATGGACCTGCTGGGTACAGCTCCAGATGGGTCTTGGCGCGGATAGTGACAGCTCTCAAAATCATGGGTTCAGTGCACAACAGCAGCCAAACCAACCAGCAAAATATATCAGGGAAGAGATAGAAAGCAAGGTGGGCAATGTCATTTGGGGCTATGCTGATCCTGCATGTGCACGCCTTCAGTGCTGTGTGCAGGTCTGGTTCAGCATCTCGAGGAGGAGGCAGTGGAGCTAGAGAAGGGCCAGAAAAGGGCAACTAAAATGGTCAAGGGGATGGAGCAACTGCCCTACAAAGACAGACTGAGAAGGCTGGGACTCTCCAGTTTGGAGAAGAGAAGGCTCAGGGAGACGCATGGCCAAGGCTTACAAAACTCCCCAAGGCAGTGGATGCAGTGAAGGCAGAGCTGCTGTTCACCAAATCCTGCAGCATTAGAAGGAGAGGGCTCTCAATGAGACTAGCGGCAGACCAGATAAAACCAGACAAAAGCAAGACTTCTTTATGCAGCAGGCAATGGTGGCCTGGAGCTGGCTGCCATGGGAGGCCGTGGAGGTGGACAGTACTGGCAGGTTCAGAGAGAGATTAGATGAATCCCTGGAGAGCAGGTCCTTGCACAGATACCAACAGGACTGAACAGGGTCATCCTGCTAACGCCCCCAGTATGACGACATTGGATGCTGGAAGGCACAAGGGGAATGGACCACCCAAAATGGCCAGGCACATGTGCTTTCCTTAATTAATAGCATCTTGTAATGCCACTGTCAAGGGCGGGGAATTGGGCTAATGGACCATCGGTCTGGCCCAGTGGGACATTTCATACACTGTCTGATCCCTCCCAGCAAGCTGATAAGGACATGAAGCTTTAGTAGTTGTCACAGGAGATAATGTCCCCATTCTCCTGATCATCTCAGTAGCTTTTCTATGCTCCTGTTCCAGCCTGAATTCATCTTTCTTGAACACAGATTTCTAGGGGGGTGGGTATTACTCCGGATGAGCTCTTACGTGACTCGAGTAATAGCACTAATATTTCCCCCCTTGTGACTGACCAATGAACCCCTACAGCAGAAGAAAGCTCCGAAAAGATAGGCAAGGGCTATGTGCTCTTGAAGCTCAGGGAAAAATGTAGGGAGTGATTGACCAGAGCTGTTGCAATGAAAGCTGAACCAATCTCAACACCAAGGGGGCCAGAGGGCAGTCTTTGTTTTAGATCAACTGGCTGTACCAGCTGAGTGGGTCAACCAGCTCTATAACTTCACCCTCGAATTTATGAGAAGAGTGCAAAAGTCTTCCTAAGTTAGCAAGACCAGAATGGGGAGAAGGACTGTATAAGTGGATTAGCCCGACAGAGAATATAAAAACTGAACAACAGACAGAAAGAACTCAAAGACAGCAACGGGCTTGAGCTGCTGTCAACCCACTTATGCCTTTGAGGTGACTGGGGACAGCCAGTGTCATGATGGTGAGCAGATTATAGAGACTGGTAACAAGAATCACATCTGTATGGTGATTCAGCTGTATATTGCATCTGCTATACTCTGCTAAGTGTAATTTATATTTGCATTTAAGTACATTGCTGTATCACTCTGCTAAATCAAAATCCATAAATTACAAAAGCATAATGTCAAATAACTTCAAATAAGTGAATTTGGTATGAAACACTGAACCTGCCACGTGTGGAATATCTAAAAGCAGCTGGTCAGAGTACTGGACTGTGACCTGGGTTCAGCACATCTGGCTATTCTAAAGCATGAGAAAACTTCCTCCTCAAGGAGATGCCACCTATGTGGAGATCAATGGTACTATCCTGCAGTCCCCTAGCATGGTGCCAGCAGTGCTGGGACAAAATATTCCCAGCTAAAGTCAGGCTGTGGAAAAAAGAGAACAGAAAACTCTGTCCCCGTGCAAGGAAGGAATCCTTTAATGGCAACCAGTATCCAAAGCTATGACAACGTTGTGTTTGATTGTTGAAGGAGGATAAAGGTACTATCCCTGCAGCTTCAGCAAGCATGCTGTGGTCCATTCTGGACACTTCATTATCCAAATGATGTTAACCAGTGAGAAGCAGCTTTGAGAAATTCACAGTATTATCAGAAAATTAGAAGGGCTGAGTTCTGAGGAAAGACTGGAAGAACCATGCATTATGTGGTATCTGTCCATACCTTCATTATGTGTCTCTGTCTGTACATAAGAAGCCTGACCTGACAATGAATCACCTGAATCATGCACGTTCCCAGGAATAAGAAGTTACTTAGAGGCACGTAAGCTCTGAAGCCTGAAATAAGTTTGTTCTGCTCCAGAGCTCCGTTATGGACATCTACCAGGAGGACAATGGGTCCATCAACCAGGATATGCACAGACCACTAGCAAAACTCAGGGGGCTTTGGGGGTAGATCTTCACCAACAGGAACAAACCCGTATGTCACTCCAGAGAGTGGAGCTCTCTGGATTTCTGATTGCCAGCTTCACCCTTTCAGCATCTCAGAGTACTCAAACTGGAGAAAGGCTGCAAGATCATCCAGATCCTAAGATACACCTTCTGAGAACTTGAGCTCTAAACTCTTTTTCCCACCTCTCCCAGGCAATCTCATTCTCTGGGCATAGGACGTACTGGTGCAGAAATGTTTGAAATGGGTTTTCACTAAAATCCATGACTGTGGTTATCCAGGGGATCTTCTGTACATGCACTGAGATCTGCAATGAGCTGTCTCCCTCCAAGCCAGGCGATGGAATTAAATACCCACGCACCAGAGCTATTGCCCTCATCAGCCCTGCTTCAATATGCTGAGCAAGATGGACTCCTTAAGCCTCAAACCTTTTTTCAGCTTGTGAATCATTCTGAGGCCCTTTTAGAATTCCACTCAGTAATGCCAGATTCATCCCGCAGTGTGAATGTCTGACTTGCACAAAGTGATGTTTTAGTGATCTTCCAAAGCTGCAACCAGAATATGCAAGTTCACATAACTCTGGAAGTTGGTCCTTTACATATACAAAATCTCTCTGCCACATCCTATGCAATCAGCTAACATTAACACAATTATCTTGGAGAAACCCATGTCCTTTGCTGAATCACATTTTTCCAGGGTAGCTTCATATCCTGTAACCCACATTCTTTGCTTGCAGACACGCCACCTTGCATCGTCTGCTGGAACATGGCTGCTTCAGCAGGAAAGCTGGATCATTCTGCAGCAGTAACTTTACTGTTGGCTATTCCCCCACTGTTTGTGATACCTGCAATCCTACAAACACGGGTTTTTGTCACTATTTTGAAACCCTGATAGAAGTCTTGAGCTGCGGGGATCAAAAACTGTAAAGAAACTTTGCTGGTGATGGCCCGACACACTGGTACCTTCCCCTTAGCAGCTGCTTTCTGAAATGTGCCCCTGCATGATTCTGCAATGCTTCTAAGCCACGTTCGTTCTGTTAATTCCATTTATTGTAAGGTTATTTATACACAAGTCACATGGCTATTAAGGAAGTCAAAACATACTATGTAAACACAGTCCTCACTTTAACCAGTCCTATGATGCTGTCAAGAAAAGACAGCAGGTTTGTTTCCACCTTCCATGGAACCACACTGTATGATATTAATTGTATTTTCATTCTCTAATACTTCATTGATTGTGCTCCAAATTGCTTCGTTATTTTACCTAGCATTGATGCTGAGCTAAACAAGCTATAGTTTCCTGAATCACCTATTTTGTACCCTCAAAATATTAGAATAGCAACAGCCCTCTACCAACTCTTTGAAATTTCATGGATGAGCAAGATTTTGAGGTATTAACATCAGTGGTTCAGACAACTCCTCAGCTAGGCTCTTTTAGACACTTGGGTATATGTTATTCAAGCCTGTTAATTTGAGTATGTTTATTTTTAGCAAATACTATCTCACTTTCTCCTTGGTTACAGCTGGGAAACTTTCTGTTCCAAGCACATCATATGGATAGATACATCCTCCTGATTTGTTCCAAACTCAGAACAGAACATTTCTGCCTTTTTTTTTTGCACCAGAATATACAATTTTATCATTTACATATAGAAATGAATCTCTACCAGACTTTTTTTTTTTTCTTTTAATGCTCTAAAATTTCTTATTATTTTTACATAGTGGCCTTTGATATTTCCTTTGGCTCCCCTTATCAACCTCCTACACACTTTAGCTCAAATTAACCGCATTTCCTTTTCCTTTACTTGCTAACCTTTCCAGTAAGAAGGGGATACGTGTATCTGTAAGTAATATTTAACTGCTCCTTCATTATCTCGCTGAAGTGGGTGATGTCTTGCCCAGCAGATTTTCCCCCCTTGATTTTTTGGACTGCGTTTAGCAATGTGTCCTCAAATAACCCTTAGATTTTTGTTAATTATGTAAAATTTATGTTCCCAAATATCAAAAACTCTGAGGTTCAGAAAAATGGCACTCTTCCCTCCCCAGGAGACACTCACGGGTTGCTGACATGCTCTGCACATGATAAGCACAGCCAGAGCCCGACCATCAGATCTGCTGCTACACCTGCACATTTTTATTGGAGCCATCAATTCTTTTTTTTTAATCTGTCAAATGAAATTAATACTAGATTACATTATCTCACAGCAACAATATTTCACTAGAGGCAGAAGAGACGTTCAGAATATGTCCCCCTGTTGAACTAACCTCTGCCATAGCAGGTTTTCTCCTTACCCGTACGGAAAGGTGACTGGTGGAGTCTTTTCAGCACCAATCCAGACACCGCCCCAGAAGCTTCTCACTGGCCTACACACCCCACTGTTTTGGCAGTGAGATCCCAGGTCAATTGTTAGGTGCAATTTTCTTTTCTTCTAACAATGCTTTTGTACGAGTATAGAATACAGACCTAAGTAATGGAAATATCCACAAATTTATATCCATATTTGTATTAACTGTCCGTAAGTCCTGTCTGTATACGCACACATGCTCAATGTATGTATAGAATGGTATACGTACAAAGGCTGTTGTCTACATCACTAGTTACAGCCTCCTCAAGGAAAAAAAAATCAAGGATCTAAAACCTGCCAGGCTCAGAGGAAGATACAAGGCTAGACGCTATAGACCGTGATCTTGAATCCTGGTCAGTTAAAGTAGGATTTTCAAAATCCCATGCCCCAATAGGTCTAATCTAGTCCTAAACTGTGGCACTTTCACAGCCTGGCACTGTCCCACTGACTCCAGTGAGCTGCGTGAGCACTAATTGCATAACGGTGTTAATTGTCTGCATGTATTTCGTTCTGGTGCCAGGCACGGAGAGGCAGTCACCTGGGTACCCTCTGCAGCAGCTACCAGATTCAAATTCCACTCCGTTCAAAGACATCTCAATAAAGCCCATTGCTGAACTCTGCATGACTGCCTAAATCTTTGCAGTTTGAAATCTTCCCTCAAGAAACACCACATCTTTGTGCTACTGCATTTCACCCAGCTACATGACATTGTAACAGTCACATCCATTTCCCCTGCCTTTTAAAGATTACCTACCAGTAAGTAGAGCATCTTCAGGATGCACTGCCCACAAGCACTTTCAAACTCTGGTTGAGTATCCATCCCAGGACTCAAGCACAGACACTCTTTGCCTTAGCAGTATCTGCAGGATCTGTTGACCCAGGCTGTCTGAATGTAGTATGAAAGGGTAAAGCCCATCTACTCCTATCGTTCTGGCAAACCTTTCAGTTCTGAGTGAAAGAGCCCAGAAGACGGGGTGACTGTGCGCTGGATGCCGAATTCCTAGGAACATGCGAGCAGTTACCTTCTTTTCTCCTTCAATTCACTTACCTATGTGCATTCTCACTCAACGGTTCATGCCACACAGCAAGATTGAAGTGAAAAGGTGACAACAGCAGACCGAGTTCCTAGCTGGGGAGGTGACGGCACTGCTTTCCCCATCCCTGCGTCTCACCTGAAGGTTGCAGCACTGGCAATGACATTAAGTGTGGTACGCCCTGAACTCAAGAATGGAGACATTTCCCAAAGGCAACCTGGAAGACACCTGAGCCCTACTGAAATATGCCTGGAGAGTTGCTGGCAGCTCCACCTCAGCTACCACACAAAGTCTTGCCCTGCGCTGCTCTCCAGTAAGACAGTCTCTGCACTCAGATACTGCCTTGTCAGACATCTCTGCTGCAGAACACGAGAGGTGCAGGAGTCTTCCTAACAGATTTTGTCAAATGAATAAAGAACAACAAAATGCATTTAAAATGGAGAGAGACCTTTGCCTTGGAAGAACAAAGCTCAGGAAAGAAAACAGATACAATTCAGAGGCTACCTTGGCTAAAAACCTTCAGTGTTTCTGCTAGGTCACTTTGTGCTGGAAAAGAGTGAGAAACCTTATTTAGGGCTCTTCCTCACTACCCTAGCCCATGTTATTGTCACGGGGAAGGCTGTCACCAGACATGAGACAGAGACACCATGTGCCAGCCAGAACTACTGTCCTGGAAGGTTTGCTGCCTGCCCCAGGGCCTGGATTGGCGGTGTTGTGGAAAGATTTTGGGACTCCTCTGCCCTTCTGATTACTACCCCCTGTTGCTCATCCAGGTAGGTAACAGTGATACATCCAGGAAAAACCTTGAGCAGCTCAAAGGTGACTGCAGGGCTTTGGGGTCAAGGGTGATGACCACAGTAAGAGTATGTTCCAGCTGTGTTCTCAGCAGAGTCTGTCCCCAGAAACTCTTCTGGCTGAAGGAAAAGACCCACTGTGAAGTGCACACATCTGCCAGATTGATGCCTGGCTGTGCAGCTGATGCTGCCAGCTACGATTCACCTTCCTTGATCCTGGTGCCTCACTGGAGGATGATGGAAGACTACCAGGAAGAGAAAGACCCTGTATAACTACAAGAGGGAAGAAGAACTTTGCAACCACACTTGCTGGTGTGGAGAGAAGGGTTTTAAACTAGGTTCATCAGATAAAGGGGACCTAAGCCCAGAGATAAGAGAGGAAGGTATGGAGAAGGTATGCCAGTAAAGGTCCACAGGGGGACATAAATTTTCTTGCCAGAGGACTGGGCATTCGGAGGCTTTCCTCAGGTTCACAGAGCACGGACAGCACGAAGAACTGCACATCCTGCTGCAGTCACAGGGCTATGATGTGGTCAGACTCAGAGACTTGGGACAGCACGCATTGATCAGGACGTGGCCACAGCTGCCTACAGGCTGTTCAGGAAGGACAGGCAGGGAAGGGAGGTGTCTCCACGTGATGGAGCTCCCAATTGCACAGAGCTGCAGTGCGGGAGCACAGATACGCCTTCTGAGAGTCTCTGGATCTAGGCTAGGAGCAGGAGGGATGCTGGGTCTGTTACCACTGCCCAAGAGGAGGTGGTGGGTGAGGTTGTCCATAAACAACTAGTGGACATCTTGCAAGCCCTCACCCTCTCTGGGATTTCAACTGTCCAGACATCTGCTGGGAAGGCAATGGATCACTGGCCAAGGAACCCAGGAGGCTCCCAGACCGCTGGTGACAATTTCCGAACACAAACACCGGAGAGCGCTGCTAGAGGTGAACTTCTGCTTGGCTTGCTGCTCACCAACAGGGAAAAGCTGGCGGTGAATGTGGTCACAGGGCAGCTTGGGCTGCAGCAACTGCGACATGGCTGCACTGAGCATCTGGAGGAAGGCTTGAAAGGTGAGTAGCAGAGCAGAGCTAGGACCCTGAGGTTCAGGACAGACTTCAGCTTCCTGAGAAGCAGACAAAGGGAAGGGGGTGCTGGTTTTCAAAGAAAAATTTTTGAGATCTCAGGAACAACCCACCAACCCTATCATTTAGGAAGACTGGATATTTTTGCAGAAGGCTTGCTTGATAAGGTAGCAAGCTTCTTAATGAACTAAAATGCAAAGAGCACATGCAAGAACGAGAAACAGTGATAGGCACCAAAACAATAAAAATATTGCTCAAGGACTAGGGACAGTATCAGGAAGGCCAAAGCCCAGCTGGAGCAAAGACTATCAAAAGATATTAAGCAGAACAAGGACATCTTGTAGTGGTACACTGGCACCAAAAGGAAGTTCAGGGAAAATGCGAGTCTGCTGATGAAAAATCAGCCATGGACAGTACAGATATGACCAAAGTGCTTAACTTCGTTTTATGTCTCGGTGTTCATGGACAAAACATGCTCCCAGACCTTGGAGTGTAGCGGACAATATAAGATGCACAGCCAGTAGTGGGGAAGCAACAGGTTAGGGACTTCTTAGAAGAGCTGCTGCATCCAGGTCCACAGGCCCAGTGGGATTCAGCAGCGGGGGCTGAGGGAGCTGCTGAAGCAATCGCGAGGCTGCCGTCTATTCCCTAGGAGAACTCATGGTGATTTGGAAGGTCCCTGCCAACTGGTCCCGAATGTGACACTCACCTTTGAGAAGGGAAGGAGAGTCAGCCCTTCCTCAGCCTTGTTAAGGCCATGGAGCATGTCCTCTTTGTGCACAAACATTTGAAGGACAAGAAGGCAAACAGGAACAGTCAATATGGATTTCCCAACAGCAAACTGTGCTTAACCAATATAATACGACTGTTTTCTGTGGGCAAGGGGGGAGTGGTGGATGTGACACACCACAACTCCAGCAAGGCTTCTGACACCGACTCCCACAGCATTCTCATTTGGAAACTGAGGAGCTATGGACCAGACACATGGACAGCTAGGTGGGCTGAGAATTGAGTGGACTGCTGCATGAAAAGGTAGTGATTAATGATTAGGCAGCCAGTAATAAGCAGAGTGCTCTAGAGGCCAGACCTGGGGCCCATCTTGTTCAACACCCTCATAAACAATGCAGATCACACAGAAGACACCCTCGGCAAAAGTACAGATGATATTAAATTAGGGGGAGTGTCTGACATAGTGAAATGCAAAGCTTCAAACCAGAGGGGTCTTGGGAAATTTGAGGACCAGGCTAACAGAAACCTCATGAAGTTCAACAATGGGAAGAAGAAAGGTGTGCATCTGGGGTGGACCAACCCAACACATTGGTCCAGGCTCAGGAGCGACTGCCCAAGTGGCAGCTCCGTTCAAGAGGCTGAAAAGGGATTTACAATGACTGCCAGGCTGAGTATGAGCCTGTAATGCACTCTCACAAATGTCGTGAGAATAAGGCAGGCTGCATACTGGGCTACATAACAAGCAGCCTGGCCAGCAGATCGAGGGAAGTTATTGCCCTTTTTACTCAGCACTGGTGAGGATGCACCTGGAATATTGTGTTCAGCTTTTGCCCATTGAGTTCAAGAGAGACAGGGAAAAACTGTAGAGGGTCCAGACCCAGATCACATGACAAAAAAAGCAAGCAGCCTACAACTGCTTGCAGGGCACTTACAAAAGATGACTGAGTGAAACTCTTCCTGGAAGTGGCAGATGATGTAATGAACATGGCCAACATCCACAAACTGTGGTTTCGGAGGTTCAGGTTGGACTCAGACTTCAGCAAAAAAAACCTTCCCAGGAGAGCAGTACAGCCCCAGAACAGGCCACCAGAAAGACTGCAGCACCACCATCCTGCAGATGGTTTCCTGCAGAAGGTTTCTAAGGCTTGGCTGGACAGAGCCATAGCTGACCTAACGTAGTCCTTCTCGGAGTAGAACTTTGGAGAACCCTTCCAACCAGCACTTCTGTGACTCTACAGAGGAGAGAACATACAGCTGCGGGTTCAAAAGCTGGCTCAGGAGGAAGATCAGCCCAAACTTATGGTTTCACTGTAAAACAGAGTAATTAATTGATGGAAAAGCCCTCAAAGATCCCCAGAGAGCCCTGACAAGGAGCGATGGGACAATATTCTCTCCACTTTCCCACAAAAAGATATTTGGAAACTGTACTGAGACACATGCTCAGGGAACTAAGAGAAAATCCTTCCATTTTAGGATGGAAAAAAGACTCATGTAACTGGGACACAAGTTTCTACAATGGATAAAGGTTTGACCATATCTCAGGCTGAAAATATGGTCCACCAAGCCATGAAAATGCATCTGCTAATTATCTGTCTGTTATTAAAATCATAGAATCATTAAGGTTGGAAAAGACCTCTAAGATCATCGAGTCCAACCGTCGACCCAACACCACCAGGCCCACTAAACCATGTCCCTCAGCGCCTCATCTACACGTCTTTTAAATACCTCCAGGGAT